>NW_020799095.1:109995624-110066698 GCF_003259725.1 Athene cunicularia
GGGGAAGGATGATCAACTGTGAAAAGAAAGAACACCAAATCTTTTGAAATTAATAATTTGGTTGGGATTATTTCCTCTTATTGAGGAAAACATATTACGTGAAAAATTTGGAAACGTTAAATCCAAGTTATTGGCTAGTTTCTGTTACAGCTGGAAAAAACCATTTCCACTTCCAACTTTGCTTTGATTTTTCTCTATTTAAAAAAAAAATTGTTGAAAAAGCAAAAACTTCTATCTGTAGCTTTTTGGCTTTAGCATAATATCTTCTAGGAAAAGAAAAATATGTATCCATTCATAAAAGGATTTCTAGTGATATTAATTTCAATTGTAGCTGAGTATTCTAGGAATCATACAGATAAATATGCAACAGTTTGGTTTATTCTGTAAATACAGCTGATGATATTTTATTTTTCTTTATGTAACATGGATAATGTCTTTAGTATTTTTCATTATGCTGAATATTTTATATGACTGTTGTATAGAGGGTGGAGATTCCTAATGACAAAGTAATTTTTGTAAGGTTTTCCTGGCTAATTACTGAAATATGGCTATTGATTTTGAGAGGCCATACACAACATTTTTCTTTAGTTCAGTTTATAATTATCTACTGGTATCTATTGTGTTGTCATACAGTGTTGGATAGCTTATAGACTATACTTACTTTTTTCTATAATAGTGAATGAATTATCATGCACTGTAAGCATAATACCTGCAGGCCACAAGCAAGATCTTAATTTCTACATAAGGTATATTGATATTATTATTTTATTTAATGACTGAAGCTTTGGCCTGTATCCAGCACTGAGTGTTTCTGTGTCAGCTCTTATCACCAGGAAGTGTCATTCCAGTATAGCCTGTATTTTTGCAGATTACTGGATGGTAATTCAAAAAATTCCTTAAAGATGAGTCAGGGAAATCTGTGTTGGAATATTCATTATGTTATATGTTATAGTATAGTACAACCTAAATAATCTTCTTTTTTTTTTTTTTTTTTTGTTTATTCTAAAAGAATATCTCTTATTAAATTCTCTGCTTTCTTTTAAAGATTGTTTTAGCCATTTGTTCCTATCTGAAATTCTTCTTAGAGAAGAGGAAAACCAAGTTTTTTTTTTTTTTTTTTTTTTTTTATATTGGACTAAAATTATACTATTTGCATGAGTAATACAGATAGATTTTTCAAGGATGTTGTGCAGATATGATAAGTAGGAGGAATTTCAACATATTAACTGTGTATTAAAATATGGCCTAGATTTTGCTTAAAAGAAAAAAAATCTTTGAGTTTTTATGTCAAGAATCCTTGAAGATAAATGTGCAAAGACTCTGGAGATTGATTAATGTTCTGCAGGTGTTGATGGCTTTTTTTGAATATTCTCCATAAGATGTAGTAGAGAGGAAAAAAAATGCACCACAATCTCACCATAGCCTACTGTCACAGTTGTTTTCCAATTATTATGAAGTTTAAAATCCTTGTGTTTTAAATAAGAAATCGTCTGTAGATTGATGGGATAGCCTATTGTTCATCTGGCTGTACACACCAGCACACACAGGGTACGATGCAACCTTTTGGCAAAGCTGTGTAGAAATCAGTGGATGCTATTATAAAAGTGGTATAAATACTTCTTTCATTTCAGTAGGAGTTTTGTTTAGTAAGAGGATCGCACATTTCTCCCAAAGCGGCTTCGGTCAATATTTGATTTGGACAGTGTCAGTGAAATTGATCCCAGTCAAAATCTGGTTGCTGTGTAAATTTCTGAGCTATCATACCAGTGAAAGGTTTACCCAAATATATATAATTGCAAGGAAAGTGTGTAGTATTGGTAGAAGATTAAATATACATGTTAATACACCTAGTTGAAACCAGAGTTAGGCTTATGGATTTATATTTGACTGATGGCGGGGTTGAGTAGTTTACCTAAATGCATGGTGGTGATTTTATCAGTCTCACAGAGTTGTAATTTACAATTAGAAAAATAGCTGAAGGTTTTGTGTTGCCCAAAAGAATTCAAGTTTCCTATTTCATATCTTTTAAGAAAATGGAGAATAAATACTGTCTAGTTTCAATCACACTAGGAACAGTTGTAATGGTATTTCTAACATTTTCAGTATTATTAAGGGATTTGCCTGTTCCTCTTAGCCAGCTGTTTTGGAACTCATTAAATATTTAACTACAAAAATATGTGTTCATGAATTGGCTCAGAAAGAGAGTAGGCACCCAGCAGCTGAATATATAATAACATTCAAAATGTAGAACAGCTTTGAGAGTTTAAAGTAGAGGACTTCTTAAGACTGTATAACGACTATTGTAGCTGAGTAATCCTAGAGTAGAGGCATATGTACTCACTACATATAGATACCCTGAAAATTCTCATGAAACTTTGAAAGAGTTTGGGTTGATGTCTTCTGGGTTTTTGTGTTTTCATAGGTATTTTCTTATCATATGTAACTGCATATCATGTAGAGATGAACAGCTAAAAAATGCATCTTTGTGTATTTATTACTTCTATGGACCACAGTCCCGGACCAATAGTAGTCCATGGAATATAGGTTGGAAAACATTAGCAAGACCCATTGTTAGAAATGACAATGAACATTTACATTATAATCAACAATCTGAAGTTCAGCTGGGGTGACTCAAAGAATATACTGATAGATCTCGATTAATAATATATCAGAGTTGGAATCTATATAGGGAATAAGTATTTTTCCTTTCCCAGAATATGGTATGTAATGTTTCAGTTCAGGGACCTATGGTGTCCCCTACCAATTGGCGTTCCCAGTTTTGATAGACTTGAAATTTTAACAGGTTCTAACTCCTTTCTTTTGATAGTTTCTGTATTAGAGTAATGGCCTTCTAATTATTTAATATGAACCGTGATGACCAGTAAGTGCAGTCTTTAGTGAAACAGAATTCAAAATTAGGGTACATGACGTAAAAATGCAAGTGAAGCACTTATAGCAGTACTTTTTGTGGATGATATTTATTAATGATACTAGGATTACTGCAAGAACGGGAAAATGCTGCAGACTTTTCCTGTTAGGCTTTTACTTTTTTTTTTTTTTTTTTCCCTCAGATATTTGCATTGATAGCTTTTGCAAGGCACTCTTATATTACTTTTGAAAAGATGAACATGTGACTAAGCAATAATTGCAGTCAATTGCTATTCTAATTGAAAGATTACGAAACATTAAGTACAGTCTATTGCTATTCTGATCGAAAGATTACCAAACATTTTAGTGTTGATTCTGTAGCATAAGAAAGTTTAAAGATTTCCAGAAAGCTGTCATCATATCTTTTAGACAAATTTTTAAGTACTTAACTTGATTTTGGCTGGGATAGAGTTCATTTTTCTTCTTAGTAGCTAGAATAGTGCTGTGTTTTGGATTCAGTATGGAATTTGGTATGAGAATAATGCTGGTAATACACTGATGTTTTCAGTTGTTGCTAAGATATCAAGGACTTTCCCACTCCCCATGTCATGCCTGTGCACAGGTGTTCAAGAAACTGTGAGGGAGCAGTGTCAGAGCAGCAGACCCAAACTGGCCGATGAAATATTCCATATTATGCAGTGTCATGCTCAGTATATAAGGGACGGTGAGCTGGGAAGGAGGGGGCTCTCTCTTGCTTCCAGGGTTGCAGTTTCAGGATCTTGTTTTTTTCAGTTCTCTGGGTATCAGTTGGTGGGTGGCGAGTAATCACATTGTGCATTACATTTGTACTTTCTATTATTGTTTTATTTTATTACAACTATTAAGCTGTTTTTATCTCAACCTATGAGTCTCCCTTAACCTCTACAGGTGGAGGGTAGAGTGGGAGAGTGGTTGCATGGTGTTTGGCTGCCAGCCAGGTTTAAATCACTATAGTACTGCATTCCACAAGTGGTAGACTTAAAAGTTTAAAAACAGATTATTTTTTCTACCTTATATCACTGAATATATCCAAATATATCACTGAAGTTACAATATTATCTTTTTACCTTGGACCTGCATTGAAGAATGAACTGACAGGAATTTGTGTCCTCTATGTGACCTATATTTGGTCATCTATTGCCTGACGATTTTTTTTTTGTGTGTGAGTTAATTATATGTCCAATAAATTATTTGTGAAATTAATCTTTTTCTCCTACCTCTTCATTACACTTATATATTTTTCTTACATCTGATTATTTCAGTAATTTCCTATGAAAGAAACTCTGACTCTGTAGATGTCTCTTAGTGTCATCTAATATAAATGGCCCACTTTGCATGTAGGCTTGAAACATGGTAAAATCTATTTTTAAAGGTGGATCTCTTAGTTTTCTACTAATGCTTTATACGGGAGTCTTGAAGTCGCATTTTCTGCTACCTCTGTGTGTAACGCCCATGAGCCTCTGGAAACAGGGCAGGGATCAATGAAGGAAGCCTGAATATAGCTATACAGTGACTGATACGCTGTTGTCTGTCTGATAAACCACCTGATGGTCTAGTTTAAACGAGTGCTGTCACTTGGAATCAAGAATAATTTTGTTTCTAAGTGGTCAGTTTGATGGGACTTGTCAAAAAGCATCAAACCCTGAATCTCTATGTATGTTGCTCTGTAATGATCTTTTGTATAGTGCTTTAGTAGCTGGAGCATTCACTGAGTAAGTGCTACCTCGATTAAATTCATGTGTCATCTTGAGAAACTATAAACCTCTATCTGCCACTTTTCAGAATAATTGCTTAGTGGTAGGCTCAATAGAGTGTCTTCACTGTAACTACTAGTCTTACTGCATCTCTTTGTACTTTTTTAAAACAGCACCCCTAGCAATTTACATGCAGAAGAGGGTTCTGAATAGAAGGGCACGTCTTCCTGCATCCTCGGCATTTGCAGCATTCTGCTCTGCATGTCCTTTTGCCTTGTTTGAGGAGGCTCCCAATTCTAGTGTGCAGCCCATTTGAATTTGTATCTAAATATCTAATACAGGTCCTGGAACCTGACTGCAAAAAATTAAAACCTACAGCTGTGGTAGTGTCAAACTGTGGTCTGAAGTATACTTTGAGTTGCTCAGCCTGAACAGGAACTTGTTATAAAACTCTGTATATCAGTAAGATAAATTTTCTGAAGGAAAAAAAGCTTTGATAGCTTTTATTATTATATTTGTTGATTAACATTCATTGTTGGCAAATACTGTGATAAATATTAGATAATAGGCATTAAAAACCACATACAGTGATTTGGTTTTAATGCAAATATTCTGTATTGACTACATGGCTTTTACTGAATACACCAGTTCATTTTTAAATAAAAAAATTTAAGACAGTTGTGTGCATGCATAGAGCCTTCTAGCTTTGGGTCTTTATGTGATGGTACCAAAATGCATGTTGTAGTATCTGTTGATGGACTTGATGCAGTGCATTGTGTAACTCTGCACAGTGGCTGTGAAGGTGGCTTCTACTTTTTTTTTTTATTTTCCCCAAGAGATTTTTAATTCAAGTTATTTATCAAAGAACTGAATTTTCATTTAAAACACACTGAAAAGTGGAATTTACTCCAGTTCAGGAGAACACAGATCTTGGGGAGTATATAAGTCTTTTGATTTAAATCTTTATGAATTCATTGGTGGGTAAATGTAATTGGTAACAAGAGGGTATTTACAGTCTTATTTGGGAAGGAATACTTACTGAAGTCAGAGGGACTTCGCGATTAAGTGCTTTCCTGAATATATTGAGAGAGACTTCAGCATTTGCTCAAATCACAGAATCACAGAATCATCTAGGTTGGAAAGGACCCTGGAGATCATCTAGTCCAACCATTCTCGTAGCACAGTTCCCACCTACAGCATATCCTTAAGCTCCAAATTGACCCTACTCTTGAACGTCTTGACCCACCTCCAGGGATGGACACTCCACCACCTCCCTGGGCAGCCCATTCCAACGCCTAACAACACATTCTGGAAAGAAATGCTTCCTAATATCTAGTATAAACTTTCCCTGGCACAACTTGAGGCCATTCCCTCTTGTCCTGTCACTTTCTACTAGGCTAAAGAGACTCATCCCCAGCTCTCTGCAGCCTCCTCTCAGGTAGCTGTAGAGGGCGATGAGGTCTCCCCTCAGCCTCCTCCAGACTAACACCCCCAGTTCCCTCAGCCGCTCCCCGTACGACCTGTGCTCCAGACCCTGCACCAGCTTCGTTGCCCTTCTCTGGACACGCTCGAGTCATTCAATGTCCTTTTTGTAGTGAGGGGCCCAAAACTGAACACAGGAATCGAGGTGCGGCCTCACCAGTGCCGAGTACAGGGGTCAGATCCCTTCCCTGTCCCTGCTGGCCACACTATTGCTGACACAAGCCAGGATGCCATTGGCCTTCTTGGCCCCCTGGGCACACTGCTGGCTTCTGTTCAGCCAGCTGTCAATCAGCACCCCCAGGTCCCTCTCTGACTGGCAGCTCTCCAGCCACTCCTCCCCAAGCCTGTAGCGCTGCTGGGGGTTGTTGTGGCCCAAGGGCAGCCCCCGGCATTTGGCCTTATGGAAACTCCTCCAGTTGGGCTCAGCCCATGGCTCCAGCCTGTCCAGGTCTCTCTGCAGAGCCTCCCTGCCCTCGAGCAGATCAACACTCCCACCCAACCTGGTGTCATCTGCGAACTGACTGAGGGTGCACTCGATCCCCTCATCTAGATCATCAGTAAAAATGTTAAACAGGAGTGGCCCCAAAACCGAGCCCTGGGGGACACCACTCGTGACTGGTGCCAACTGGATTTAACTCCGTTTACCACAACTCTCTAGGCCCAGTCGTCCAGCCAGTTTTTTACCCATTGAGGTGTGCGATTGTCCAAACCTCGAGCAGTCATTTTTGCCGAGAGGTTGCTGTGGGAAACGGTGTCAAAAGCCTCGCTAAAGTCAAGTTAAATTACATCCACAGCCTTTCCCTCACCCATTAACCAGGTCGCCCTGTCACAGAAGGTGATCAGGTTTGTCAGGCAGGACCTGCCTTTCATAAACTCATGCTGACTGGGCCTGGTCATCTGGTTGTCGCACATGTGTTGCATGATGGTGTTTAGGATGAGCTTCTCCATCAGATTCCCGGGCATCGAAGTCAAGCTGACAGGCCTGTTATTTCCCGGATCATCCTTGCGACCCTTTTTATAGATGGGTGTCACATTGGCCGATTTCCAATCTGTCGGGACCTCCCCGCTCAACCAGGACTGCTGGTAAATGATAGAAAGCAGCCTGGCAAGCACCCCAGCCAGCTCCTTCAGCACTCGTGGGTGTATCCCATCTGGTCCCATACTTGTGTATGTCTATGTGATGCAGCAGGGCACTGACTATCTCCTCGTGGAATGTAGGGGGGTTGTTCTCCCAGTCTCTGTCTTCTGGCTGAGGAGGCTGGATTTCATCAATACAACTAACCTTGCTATTAAAGACTGAGGCAAAGAAGTCATTAAGCACCTCAGCCTTTTCCTCATCACTTGTTACCAAATTTCCTCCTGCATCTAGCAGGGGATAGAGACTCTCCCTGGACTTTCTTTTACTACTGACATAGAAACTTTTCTTGTTACCCTTGATTGCAGAGGCCAAATTAATTTCCAGTTGGGCTTTAGCCCTTCTTATTTCCACCCTGCGTAGCCTCACAGTCTCTCTGCAATCACTGTGTGTGGCTAGCCCCTTCTTCCAAAGGCTGTAAACTCTCCTTTTCTCCCTGAGTTGCAGCCAAAGCTCCCTGTTCAGCCAGGGTGGTCTTATCTGGCGTCGGCTTCTCTTAGAGCACCTGGGGACCGCCTGCTCCTGTGTCATTAACACTTCCTTCTTAAAGAGCACCCAGCCTTCCTGGGCCATTATACCCTTCAGGAGAGTCTCCCAAGGGATCCTTTCAAGCAGGTGCCTAAACAAGACAAAGTCAGCCCTTCTAAAGTCCAGGATGTCAGTCCTGCTTAGCTCTCTCCTGACCTCTCTAAGAATAGAGAACTCTATTATTTCATGATCACTGTGCCCTAGTCGGCCTCCAACCTCCACGTCGTCCACCAGCCCTTCTCTGTTAACAAAAAGGAGATCCAGCAGGGCACCTTCTCTGGTTGGTTTACTCACCAGCTGCATCAGGAATTTGTCTCACACACATTCTAGGAATCTCCAGGACTTGTCTCGTTCTGCCATGTTGTATTTCCAGCAGATGTCTGGGAAGTTAAAGTCACCCACAAGAACAAGGGCAAGCAATTGTAAGATTTCACCTAAGTGCCTATAATATATCTCATCCATCTCTGTCCTGGTTGGGTGGTCTATAGTAGACTCCTACTACAACATCTGCCCTGTTGCCCTTTCCCCTGATTCTAACACAAAGACACTCCACCCTGTCTTCACTACACCTGTGCTTGAAGTAATCATAAGAGTCCTTAACATACAGAGCCACCCCACCACCCCTCCTTCCCTGTCTGTCCCTCCTAAAGAGCTTATGCCCATCAATTGGCACACTCCAGTCATGGGAGACATCCCACCATGTTTCTGTAATAGCAACATCATAATTTTCCTGTTTCATCACGGCTACAAGCTCCTCCTTTTTTTTACCCATGCTGTGTGCTTTGGTATACATGCACTTCAGATGGGCCGATGTTTTGCCCCTTTCCCCCTTCAAATCTGGTTTAAAGCTCTGTCTATGAGCCCAGCTAACTCCTGCCCCAAAATCTCCTTCCCTCTCCGGAATCAGGTGCATCCCGTCTAATGTCCAAAGATCAGGTGCCCTGTATACCAACCCATGATTGAAGAATCCAAAGCCCTGATGGTAACACTGGTCTTGGAGCCACCCATTCATCTGCTGAATTCTCCTGTAATCTTCCTCATCCATCCCCCCAACCAAAGCGATGAAGGAGAACACAATGTGTGCCCCTGACCCCTTAAGCAGTTTTCCCAAGGACCTGAAGTCTCTCTTCATTGCTTTAGGCCTTCTCCTGGTGATGTCATCACTACCTGCCTGAAAAACCAGGAGAGGGTAGTAATCCTTGGGTCTCACTAGGGTAGGGAGTGTTGCTGTGAGGTCCTTGATGTGGGGCCAACGGAGGCAGCAGACTTACCTATGAAGCAGGTCTGGTCTGCGTATGGGGCCTTCGACACCCCTTAGAGTGGAGTCACCCACTACAATGACTCTTCTGGGGTTCTTTTCAGAGCTGGTTTTAATACCTGGTTTGAGGTGACCTGGCCTTGCTGGACCTTGGTCTTCTTTGTTTGTCTCATTTTCTTCCTCCTTCTCTTCTTTGTTCAAAAATTCCAGGGCCAAAAATGTGTTCTTGATCTGGAACTTTAAAAGGTTTTATAAAATTAAAAGGCAGTATCATTGTAGACATTATTAAAAATTCAGACTAGTGTTATTATTATGTAGAGATATTATTCAGCAATATCACACATCACCATAAAATCATCTTCTTTGAATGACCCCCTTGCAGTTATTACAGCAATTTCATGGAAATATAGACGCTGTCACTCCAGAAACACTAGCTCTTCTAATTGCATTATTTCACACAGCTACTGGTTCAGACAAGCATAACTGTTAGTTTTGACTGTCTCACTTCACTCATGAATATCCTAACTTCATATAGGGCTATTGTAGAAGAAGTAAATTAATTCTTGATCCCACTGTTAATAAGCTTATGCTTTGCATAAGAAAGTTTATTGACAGTATTTAATATTTCTGTTTGTGTAGTTCTTTTCACATCAACTCGTTCTACATTAAATATATATTTGATTTCTAAGAAAGTAGCAGGAATTTAATATATAGCCATAATGTTGATAAGGAAAATTTAAGACTCTTCAGTGTCATATCTTCTTCCTGTTACAGAGATTACTTCATTAGACACTGCTCACCAACAAATCAATAGCTAATGTTGTTCACTAGATGAAATAAAAAAAATAAAAATAAATGAAGTAATAATAGCAATACTAAATAGCTTTTCATTATTTAATCTATACCACATCTGTATCAACACATTGTTACCACTATCCATTGTTAACTATTAAAATAAAAGCCTGATATAGTTAGGTTAATTCATATGCCTGAAATCTAAGGCTTTGTAGATCTTGAAAGTATTAAAAATCTAGGACTTTATAGAAAAAAACCCCTATCCTGAATAGTCAGCACAGCCTCTGGAAATAAAACAGATTATTACCTTTCAGTGATATAGAGAATAAGCAGATATTTTTAACGGTGTCTGGTGTGTATTTTCTGCAATCTGGGATGCCATGCTTTAGAAATTGTCAGGTCAAATGCATAGACATACAGATCTCTTCCTAAGGGAGTTTTTCCATGGTTTATGGTGGGGAGGTATAATCTTGTTAAACTTCAGAAATATTAGATCTACTGCTGAGTTAAATTTTTGTCAGGCAAATATTCCGTGGTTTTAGCACTATGAATTTATCTCACCTTCACCAAACTCTTCATATATGATAAAAAAAAAAAAAAAAAACTTAGGAAGTTGCTGCATTTATTTTTTACATTTTTGATATAATGTTTCTATATTTATTCAAAATTAGTGTTCCTTCAAAAAATATGTTCTTTCTTCACTTTTTAGAAGTTAGGTGCATTTATATCTTTTCACATACTAGGGCAAATGTTTTAAATATTTTTATTTGATGTAAATTTAGCAGTCTTCTCTATTAGCGGTAATGAACTAAAAATCACTTATACAACTACATTTCATTAATATTGACAATTATTTTTTTTTATCATTTATACAGGATAAGGCTCTAATTCTATTCCAGCACTACCAAGAATTGTTATTTGTGGCTAGCATTATCTTTGGTAATTTGGTTGTACAGTTATTATAGAGGCACTGTTTCTTAAAATAGCCACTTAGTATTTTAAAAGAAAGCAATTATTGTAGACTAGTCACTCATCAAATAAATAGCTTAATTTTAACAAGATGATAGATGTTAGTTGTATTCTACCCACTGTTGGAATATTTTTGTGAGGGATGGGATCATCATGGAATCAATCAGCAACTGTATGGAGTAATCCCTAGTAAAATTTATTTTTGCTAAGTCCGGACAGAGTTCTATAGAATAAGAAGTGGGTGTGGAATACAATTAGCAAACTTTTCCTGGTAACCTGTTGTTTTTTTAATCTACTGAAAAGTATGTCGTACTACTTTAATGACACTTTTCAACCTTCAGAAAATCAAGATCTTCACAGCTCTCTAATTTTACTATTTAAAATACACATTACCCCTGAATATCGGGAAAAAAAAAAAAAAAAAAAAAACAAAAAACCAACAGCAAACACCAACAAATCAAACACCACCTTTTTTTCTAATTTGTGGACTAACATATCAGGAATTTAAGGAATTTAACATAAATATATCAAAATATGGAAGTTGACATTACAAAATGGGAAAAATCCTGAAAGTCTTCTAAATTACTGCAAATTCTTAAGAGAGCTTAATTTTTTGCAGGAAGTAGAAAATAGTTTCTAGCTTTTTAGTCTTTAGTAATTTTTATCCTACATACAATATGTGGTAGTGCTGGCAAAAAAAAATCTGTAGTTACTCTGATCAACCTAGCTCTAAGGTTTCTTTATAAATCAGAAAAGATGTTGTAACTCTGAAAAGGGTATATAAAGAATTTAGATAGGCTACTTCCCTCATATTTGAAAGTAACCTTGTAGAATTATCACTGCCAGAAATAATGAACACATACATTGTCAGTGATAGTTCTTGATTGACAAGGTATTGGAAGTGTATGTACAATAAACGTGAGGGAGCTTTCTTCTAAGTAAGAGAACAGGATGGCTGAGCAGATATCTATCCATTTCTTTATCTAAAAATTATATCATGATTGACAACTGGTTTCTTCTGTATGTTCATGAATTGTCTTCAGTGGTAAAAGCCCACTACTGCTTTGTTAGTGGTATATGCTCCCATTCTTCATGCCCACAGGGATATACTTGGGCAGATAAATTGATTTTTTTATGAATGCACGTTTTCCAAGCCTGAACAACCAATACATTTACATTCACACAGTTCTCATTTTACCGAAACAGCTCTATAAAGTTTTGAATTAAACTGATGTTAGGCAATGAGGAAGACAGAAGAAATGATATGGCAGTATCTCCGACTATTGGTAGAATTCCACTCATATTTGGAAAACTCTATAATAAATTCCTACTGTTGTATCTTCCAGAAAAACTGTTTGACTTCCTGTTTTCAAGTGGGAGGTTTTTTTCATAGACATAACTCTCCATAACAATTGATCACGTTACTTTTGGCTGTTGTCTTTTTTTGTAAAAGTTGTTCATTTTCCATTCAAGAACATGAGTTGTTCTGGCATATCACTAAAATCTTCCTCAGTAAGTGTAGATTTCCTATTGTACCTCATTCTCGTTCTGCATGGAGGAATGGCAATATGGAATGGTGTACACATTGAATGAGAACACAAAGTAAATGACTCCTATAAGGCATACTTGATTTAAAACAGGTCAGTAATTGTTCATTTCTCATGTAAAATAAAGACAAAAAATATAAAATAACAGTAAAGCTTTCAACTGAAAGATACAATAAGATAATAAATTTAATTAAAAGTCCTATTTTTTTTCAGTCAACCTTATTTCCCAGAATGGCTTTGTTACTGACTAGAAAGTAACAAAAATGGGATCGATAGCTGGTCTCCTCTTTGTTGTAATCATTACCTAGTATTTTTCTTTTTTAATCTCCATTCAGCTTTATTCTGCATGTTAAAATCTAGTCACTTTCTGGATTATAGGCTTCATATACTCCACAGTATATTTCAGTGAAATAAGTACTGCTGATTTCAACTAAAATGTGTACCAGCTTAAATTCTTCATCCTATGAGATTGTGAGAGAGAGAGGTCAGAGGAAAAGGTCACAGTAGACTACTTATGGTGACTTCTAGCCTTTACAAGTACAATATATTATCAAATAAAATCACATAGACACGTGGCTTGTTTTACTGTTAGTAAAAGAAAGATTTGGGGGCAGAGTTTACAGTCTCAGCTTCTTTCATAAATAATATCCACTTTTTCTTACATATTTTAAAAGGTGACTTTAGAAATTAAAGTTGGTAATGCTGTAACTTCTTCACTTCTTCCTCACTTCTGAGTAAAAATAAATATTTTTTAAAAGGCAAAATGTAGCTGTATTTTTCCTACTCTTGGTCTATCTACATCTGTTGTTTCAATAGAGAATACAAGCCTGTAAGTTTCTGCTTTGGCTATGACTATTCTGAACTGTGTGATTGCTACATACGGGACAGGAGAAGGATAAATGCTGAGGATACGTTAAATTTTCTGTGATGCAGTTCAGGACTTCAGAGCCTTGATCTACTGTTCTGCAGATTGCAAGTCATCTTCTTTCTATGAAATAAGCACCACTTATGGATTCTAAGATATAAAACATACTAGAACTGGGAAGTGCCCATGTTACAGATGAAGTTTTTGGCATGCATGTTAAGTTGAAATTTGTTGTGATGGGTGTGTATTTATTTGCCCACATACATATAAATATACACCACACTGCAAATTGTACCTTGACAATCCCTGTGCTATTTTAGATAATAAAGAGCCTAAAATTTCAGAGTGAGTTTCGATACTAGATTAAATATTCTGTCATATTGTGACTCTTCTGTAGCAACTAGTGCGAAGTAGAAAGTATTGTGTTTAAAGCAAAGCCAACATTTTTTCTTGAAGAATTGCTTTAAGTTAATGTAACGCAGTGATTCCATGTGAAAGCATCTCTGCACATAGTTATATACATGCACGTAAATAAATCTATAGGATTGGTTGTTGATAGACATAGATTAAGGACAGTAAACCTCCATATACTATTTACAAGGCTTTCTCACAAGCAGCAGCATGACAGAAGGGTTAATCTGTGTGTTACCCAACTACCATGAAAACACAGCAGAAAGAGAGCATATTCATGCTAGTTTAAAACTTCTGTCTAATAAGTTGCTGTGTAGCAGTTTTTTGAACATCACTCCCAGTGAGCCGGCTCTCAGCATGATGTAAGTGCAGTCACTCGGACAGAGGAATGGTGCAATTTTCTGTCTTTGTAAGCCCAAAATAAAGCAACCCTTGAAGAGTTTTGGGTTATAGAGCCAGAAGAACAGGAAGTGGTTGTTCTCTGAAACACAGTTGTGTGACCTGATGCTTCTTGGCTCTTGTATTCTAAATTGATTCAAATGTTACTCCTCCACTGTTACGTATAGCATTTTGCTTAGTTGCTTTTGTGTCTCCTTTGTGCCACTCTGGGGAGTTGCCTGGGGTCCGCTTTCTCTGCTGTGTGTCTTGAGGTGTCTACCAGCCCTCCCACACAAAAGCTAAAGGCATGAACAAGAGCTGCAGGAGCAATTGTAGGACAGTACAGGAAGTCTAAAAGCATTCACAGGTGGATAGGTAATCTATGCACATTCTTATGTCCAAAATGCAGTCTGCCCTTTGGCAAAACCCAAGCTTGTGCTTATCTAAGACTTAAGACTTGAAATGGGTACTTTTCCTCTATGGCTGTAAGGAAGATTAGATCTCTCAGCCATGCTGGAGCGTTTTGGCTAAATTTATCTCTGGTCATTGGAAAGATTTACTCATGGGATTATGGCACAGCTATGAAAACTGCTGCCATTGTTTTGGTTGGAGATTTATGAGACAACCTCAGGGGGGGAAAAAAAAGTAATCCTTTTTTATAGACATGCTAGTGTGGATGATGCCAAATCTGAAAAGAGGAGGGGCACAGCTGAACAGTGTCAGGGAGCAAGTTGTGCAATAGCACTGTGCAAAACCAACACAATTATAGGAGGCAAATACCCCCTGCCTCTGATCTGTGTGTCTAGAAACACAACAGATGAACATATAGCAAACTTTACATCTTGCTTTTTTAAAAAAAAAAAAAAAAAGTCATTACAATAAATTGCTAAGTAGTTATGTTCTGGTATGTGAAAGCTGTGTGGCATTGCCTTCATTTGCTGATGCATTTTGATCATATTTATTTCAAGGTGTCCTGTCTTTATTTCTCTTCCAGGTCCAGGTCCTTCGCAATGCAGGGGAAGAAGTGACCCTAACTGTGTCCTTTCTGAAAAGAGCACCTGCTTTTCTCAAACTGCCACTGAATGAAGATTGTGCATGTAAGACTTTATTACTTGGCTAAAAGAAAACTCAGTTCAGTGCTCATGAATGCTTGAACCTAGTGTGCATTGAGGGTGATTGAGAGCAGCTTTCTCGGTCAACATTACTAGCTGAATATAAGCTGCTTGTATTGCCAGCTCTTGTAGTAACATTCACTTCAAACAAAAAATGCTATTATTGCTTGAAAAACAGATCACCAGGCATTTGGCTGGTGTGAATCAGCAAAGTTGCAGGTAAAACAGTAGAATTACATCAGTTTACAGTAGCGGTTTTTCAGTCAGCATCAGATAACATTTTAGTCTGAAGGAGGTTTTTCTTGTAAATGTGAAAATGAGCTTGTGTGTGTAGATTTAGACGGCTTAACGTTACCATTTAAAATTCAGAGGCTTTGGTGGAGGTGTCTGTCTACCTAAAAATAAATTACTTTGGGATGATTAGTATTTTGTTTAAGTCCAACCGAATTTTAGTCAACTAGCCCCATGAGAGACATATGGAGACAGCTGTCTTCCTTGAATTATATTAAATCATAAGTGTGGGTGCATAATTATAGACAGTTGCAGCATATCTAAGCATATTTATATGTCAGCCTGTGCCTTTTGTCACCACTGCTTTCCTTCTGCTTCTTGCTCTTGAGGGTAAAATGAACTGCTTAGTTTTTAAGCAACAGAACAATAAATATTTGATTGCAGCACTTTTACCCTTTGATTTTAATTTAGTAGGAATTAAATAAACTAAATTATGAAATAATATTTTTTTTCAATCATTTGTTGAAATGCTGTCTTTATCTTTCTCCTAGGTATTTCATTCTAGTGAGACAAGAAAAAATTTAGAACACCATATTCTTAAATAAAAATATATCCAAGTACATTTGTCCCTTTTATGAAAGGTTGTGGTACCTCAGAGTACCCTAGGTAATGCACACAAAGATGCATTTGTATCGATCCTATCATATCACTTTTGAGGTGTAGCACTGTAATTTCCTAAACTTTTAAAAGAACGTTTAGAACTGTGAACTTATTCGAGAGTAATAAAAGCATTATCTGAGTAACTCCTTCAAGTGAAAACCAAGCAAGGAGGTACACACATTCCTTTTATTAACAAATTTGCAAAACCCTTTGGTTGTTTTTCGGTTTTTGTTTTTTTGGTTTGTTTTTTTTTTCCTTACTAAACAGATTATTAAGTCTTTCAAGCAAAGCACCGGGAGAGGAATTCTTGAGCCTCTACTCAGTTTAAAAAGGCCCTGTGCTCAAACCAGAAGACAGATACTGGCTGAATGGAGAAAGTAAATGAATGTTAGATATAACAAAACTAGTGGGAGAAGGGCAATACATGCATGCAGGCATACACAAATTTGAATTATAGCATTATAGATTAATGAAGATTTTTTGGTGTATTCATGTTTGTATTAGGTGCCCCCAGTGACCAAAGCAGTGGCACATCCTCTCCCCTGTGTGACAGTGGTTTGCATCTCAACTACCATCCCAACAACACGGTAAGAGCTAAGAGCTTCTGTTTAATTACACAGAAGAATAATCAGACTGTGACAGCTAAGTGGAAGTAACTAATAAATGACAGCAACATGGGAGGAGCTCTAATTGGTAGACAGTTCCATAGGAGCAGAAAGAGTTGCCAGATATGGCTGCGAATTAAACTATGACAAATTATACCATCTGAGATTGTGCCTTGAAAGATATAATTACTACTTTTAGCTGAGCAATGAAATAGGGATTTTGTGAAAGCTTTTTCTTCTAGATTATTTCCACAGCATAGAAGTTAAAACGATTAAAATGAAAATATTTAAAGAAAGGGTAGAAGACTTACTCAGAATATTTTTCCTTTTTAAATTTATTATCTAAAATTTTTGGTGAAGAAAGATATAGGTACATGTTTTTGCCTATTTTTAAGTTTTTTTTACTTCCAGTAATTTACACTTAAAAGTTTAGTGAAGAGTGATAGCATTATGTAGCAGTCTCTTTTGGATTAAATGCTACAGATGTCTGATCAGATTTTTAGTGAAAGATGCCTTTGACGTGCAACAAGGTGCTTCTAACAGTTTTCTTAGCTAGGAAATGTACAATTTCCATTATTTTATATATTTCTAAAGGGTTTTTTGCTACGTATTTGGCTTTGTGATAGGTGAAAATACTCAGATATAATAAAAAGCACTGAATAAATAAACCAATATACAGCATAAATATTACAGCAATATTAAAAAACCTACAAATGTAAACATTTGTTTAGAATTTGATGTTTTTAATTTCTGCCTTGTTTTATTGTTTCAGGTGAAGGTTTTAAATAAGAGCCCAGATATTTAAATCAATAGCACAGATTTTAAGCCTGATTATAATCTGGAAAACTTTTAGGATTTATGCACTTTATGGGAGCTGCAGATCATAAAAATGAGATAAACACAGTAAAATTGGCATCTAATGCAAGTCAAGTAATTTAAAAATTATTATATATATTACTACTGCAACAACATCAGAAGCAGATTTATCTCAATAGGCTCTATATGTATGCATATAGACAAGCTACTGCAGCACATCCTAAAATTATTTTGCTAGTTACTTCATTTCTAACTTTGCTTTTAGGATAAAAACCATTCTTCCATTTTTGAATCCTATTTCTGAAGGTGTCGAAACTGATCTAAATTAGCTACAGTTTCTATTTGAACTGATAATAATTTACTGAAGCCCAGTCTTTTCACTCAGTTTAAATAATATAATCAGGCATCATGAGTCTATAACTCACCGTAAATTAAATTATTCCGCTGAAGACCAGGATGTGGTTCTTATCTCAGATGTCCCCCTGTAATGGTAATAGAATGCTTCATAAAACCAAATGAGATCTCTGTATGAATTCCTAAATTATGTACAACTCATATTATGGTAATTCCTTTTTCTCAGAATATTCTCTAGAATGCATTATGACTTATAGCCATAGTCTATTTCTTAACTTATAGCCTTGGTTATTCACGTGAAGGAGACTTCTGACTCAGAATTTGGAGTAGATAGGACTTATTTGGGGCTTTTGTCAACCATTCAGAGTTATGCTGTCTAAAGGCAGGGTTAACTTTTCTGTTGCAGCCAGATCTAGACTTACAGTTTGCATCTAAAATTTTTGCCACATTTCAGCTTTTTCCTCAAGTTTACTCACAGCTGAAATAAGGTTCCTGAAAGCAGACAGAAAACATGAAAATTTCACAACAATGTAATTCAAAACAATGTCCTGGTTTAGTCTTCCTAGCCAATCTTTCATTTATGTGGATTGAGTCTATGGAATGTTTCACCAGAGATTCAGTGTTTAGAAAATAAATGAAGCTACATATGAAAATCCCACTGTTCACCTGAACTGATGTTCATCATAATCTTTTATTTTATATACCTGAAAGATATATTAACATATATGTACAAGTAAAGTTCAAGCTGACAAAGCTTTATAATTGCATAGATCTTACATAAAAATCACACTCTAGAAAAATATAAGGTGTACTTAATTTTTGTAATATTTTATAAAAGATACAAGTAAGAAAAGGTATGAAGTCTGAGATTAAAAAATTGTAAATGATGCAGGATCAACAGGTACAATTTTACTGATATACTAAGAGTACTACATATATTTCATTGAGAACCATACTTCTTAAGAAAAATAAAATCATCACTAGCTCTGTTTTGTAAAACATTTTATAAAGAAAGGAAGAGGTGTTTCATTTTTAAAAAATAAATGCTGACGATTTTACTTTTTATAAGCATTTCATATTCAAATCTATATTCTGTAAAACTACTGGTGAAATTAGGTTGTAGATATTTAAATACTCACTCTTTGTAGATATGATCATAAACATGATAAGGTTTGATTTTCATATAAGTAGTCATGTGTAAATAGTAAAATTAAATTATTCATCATAAACATGTAGTTTTGCCTGAACAATTTTCATCACATGTTAAATCGCACTCACAATTACTGTATTTTGAGGTGATGTCATTAGAATAGACAGGTATGTAAATGTGTACGGGGCCACAGGAAACAGCTAAATTACGGTTGTATAGTGAATAATTTAGAGATACCCTTTATTCAGGGTACAGTTATAAAATTAGTAGCTGATGATGTGATATGTAGTAAATACTCAGTTCTATTCATGACTAGTTATTGCAAAAAAAAAGGACACAATCTGTTTTCCCTAGGTTCTTAGAATACTATTCCTCACACTTCCTCTAAGCATATTGATGTTGAGGTTTATATATAGATTTATTTGTGAGGAAAAGTTCAGAATCTCTCCAGTGCTAGCTAAAACTGATGCCAAATGATTAGGGGAAAGTGGAACACAATGCTAAATGAAACATAAAGACTTTGAAGTCTACCTCTTTCTTTGAAAATCTGCTGAGTATTTATAATAAAGCCCAAAACTGAGAAGGACCTTTTGATGTTTTTCAGGATACATTATCATGTTCCTCATGGCCAGCATCCCCAGGACTTAGGTGGGAAAAAAGGTGGTGTGATCTCCGATTAATTCCACTTCTTCATTCACGGTTTTCCCAGTACCTTCCAGGAGCAGATTTGTGCAGGTAAAGAAGTTCAGAAAGTCGAAAGTTTACTTTTTGACAGATACAAGCCTTAGGGAGTTGCCTTCTTAGAGGAATGACATTATTTGTTCCACCATGGCTGTCAGAAACTTGAAACACAGGAGTTTTCATGAAGGTCTGTCTAGGTCCACCTTGGTCCATGTTTTGCTCTGATGTCAGCCAGGACCAGGTATGTGGGAAGATGTGTCATCTTCCCACTTGCACCTATGGTCAGCATGTTTCTCAGTTTGAGATTGCACATAGCTCATCATATTTAGTAACTGCTAATACTTCTGTCTTCAAAAACTTCTTTCTAAGCAGCTTTTCTTTTATATCTTTGGGGTTTTTTTGTAATGCACTGTGACATGGAGCTCTGCAATGTAATTTTTTTTAAAATGTGCCTCCTTTTGTTGTGTCAAATCTCTCACCTGATAACTTCATTGGGTGAAATAATCTTGTTCAGAAGCAGCAAGGGCTGGCTGCCCCATGAGGAAGGTGAGCCAAGAGCAGAGGGTGGCAGCAAGGCTGGACAAGGCAGTGTCCATTCAGACGAGGGCCCCATCCTGCTGCCCCTAGTGGAGGAGCAGAGACAGCCTAGGGCTGGACTTCAGAGGAGTCCGTCATGGTGAGGTGAGGCTTAGGTAAGACTGGGAAGTCAGCCCATAGGTCTGGTCTGAATCAGTGGGATACATGTCCAGGCACAAGTGTAGCTGCAGCCAAACTCAGGCGAGGACCAAGGGTGAGAGCCTGAGCTGACACACAGCTCCTGAGTGAAGGAGGGGAGAGGTTCCCTACTTGAGCTCTTCCACAGCAGCCTGACCCACATGCCAAGGCCAGACCATGGCAGAGCTGGCCTCAAGCACAGGCAGCTGAGAACACAGGAAGGAGAGGGAGATGAACTCTAGGCTAAATAAGCATTCTTGATTTATGCTTTTATAACTTCAGATGATAGTCCTCTGTTTTCCAGTTCGAAGGCTCCTTATTGTTATCTCCTTCTAGGAAAAACCTTCCATAGCTCTGATTATCCTTGTTATTCTCTCTGTTTATTTTGTAATTCTAATATATCTTCTATGAGACAAGGTGATCAGGACTGCAAAGAGGATCTCTCTTGATGTATATTAGGACATAGCAATGTTTTTCATTTTTTTCCTATGCTCTTGTCTAATACTTCATAATAAACTTTGTCACAGAACTAAGGTGATGGTTTTCAGATCACTGTAGTAATTTGCATTTCTGTCCTCAATATTTATAGCTACAGTAATTTACATGTTGTTTGCATATAGGTAGGGGGGTTTTTTTTTGCATATATGTTATGTTGCATTAACATTAAAATTCTTTACCATTTTCTCTCCCAGTCACTGGGGAAGCTGTCCAAAGCTCATAGTCAGGTTGAAGTTTAGTCCATCATATAGACCAGCAACTTGTCATTGTCTAATTTAATATTATCCTAGTAAATCAAAATCTTAAATAAACTCTGGCTTTCCTGTGTAGATGTCTTGTCTGTCAACTTAGATGTGTGAGGCTGGGAAAAAAAGTGTGTTATAAAATCATAAAATCACAGAATGGTTTGGGATGGTAGAGACCTGAAAGATCATCTAGTTCCAACCCCCCTGCCATGGGCAGGGACACCTTCCACTAGACCAGGTTGCTCACAGCCCCATCCAGCCTGATAAACACCTCCAGGGAGGGGGCAGCCACAGCTTCTCTGGGCAGCCTGTTCCAGTACCTCTCCACCCTCACTGTAAAGAATTTCTTCCTTATAGCTAATTAAAACCTATCCTCTTTCAGTTTAAAACTGTTACCCCTTGTCCTATCACTGTATTCCCTGATATCTCTCCCCATTGTTACTGTAGGCCCCCTTTAAGTACTTGAAGGCCGCTATAAGGTCTCCCTAGAGCCTTCTCTTATCCAGGCTGAACAACCCCAACTCTCAGCCTGTCCTCATAAGGAAGGTGCTCCATTCCCCCACGAGCATCTTTGTGGCCTTCTCTGGACTGAATCAAGCAGGTCCATGTCCTTATTTTGGGTGCAACAGAGCTGGGCACAGTACTGCAGTTGGGAGTCTTGTGAGAGTGGACTAGAAGGGGAGAATCACCTCCCTCAGCCTGCTGGTGATGCTGATTCTGATGCAGCCCAGGATACAGTTGGCTTTCTGGGCTGTGAGCGCACATTTCCAGCCCAGTCAGTTTTCCATAGACTGCTACACCCAAGTACTTCTCTGCAAGGCTGCTCTCATTCCACTCATTGCCTAGCCTATATTTGTGCATGGGGTTGCCTAGACCCATGTGCAGGACTTTGCACTGGCCCTTGTTGAACTTCATGACGTTCACATGGGCCCACTTCTTGAGCCTGTACAGGTCCCTCTGGATGGCACATCCCTTCCCTCCAGTGTATCGACTCCACCACACAGCTTGGTGTCACTGGCGAGCTTGCTGAGGGTGCACTCAATCCCACTGTCCATGTGAACAACAAAGATGTTAGACAGCACTGGTCCCAACACTGACCTCTGAAGAATGCAACTTGTCACTGGTCTTCCCTTAAACATCGAGCCATTGACCACAACTCTTTGAGTGTGATAATCCAGCCAACTCCCTATCCACGGAGGGCTCAATCCCTCAAATCCACATCTCTTCAATTTAGAGACAAGGATTTCATGCAGGACACTCTCAAAAGGTTTGCAAATCTCCAGGTAGATGACGTCAGTTGCTCTTCCCTTATCCGCCAGCACTGTAATGCCATCATAGAAGACCACCAAATTTGCCAGGCAGAATTTTCCCTTAGTGAAGCCATGGTGGCTGTCACCAATCACCTCCTTATTTTCCATGTGACCTAGTATTGTTTCCAGGAGGATTTGTTCCATGATACTGCCAGGCACAGAGGTGAGTCTGACTGGAGTGTAGCTCCCTGGGTCTTCTTTACTTCCCTTTTTAAAAATAGGGGTTATGTTTCCCCTTTTCCATTCAGTGGCAACTTCACCAGACTTCCATGACATATCAAATATGATGAATAGTGGCTTAGCCACTTCATCTGCCAGTTTCCTCAGGACACACACATGCATCTCATCAGGTCCCATGGCCTAGTGCACCTTCAGGTTCCTTACATGGTCCTGAACTTGATCTTCTGCAGTGGATGGTTATTCCTAGTCCTTGTCTTTGCCTTTTGCGTCTTGGGCAGTGTGGCTGGAGCCCTTGCCAGTGAAGACTGAAGCAAAAAGGTCATTGAGTACCTCAGCCTTCTCCATATCCTGGGTGAACAAGTCTCCCTTTTCCTTCCAGAGAGGGCCCACATTTTTCCTAGTCTTTTTATCACCTATGTACATACAGACACCTTTCTGTTCCCCTCAACTTCCCCAGCCAGATTTAATTCTATTAAGGTTTTAGATTTCCTAACCTCATCCCTTGCTGGTTGGACAGGTGCTCTGTATTCCTCCCAGGCTATCCTTGCTTCCACCATTTGTAGGCTTCCTTTTTGTGTTTGATCTTGTCCAGGAGTTCCTTGTTCCTCCATTCATACCTCCTGATGTTCTTACCTGACTTTCTCTTTGTCAGGATGCATCATTCCTGAGCTTGGTGATCCTTGAATATTGACCAGCTTTCTTAGTTCTCTCTTCCCTCCAGGGCTTTACCACATGGTACTCCACCAGGCAGATCCCTGAAAAATCCAAACTCTGCTCTCCTGTCCAGGGTAGCGAGCTTGCTGTGCACCCTCCTCGCAACCCTAAGGATCTTGAAATCCACCATTTCATAGTCACTGCAGCCAAGGCTGACCTTGAGCTTCACACTCCCCACGAGACTCTCCTTGTTGGTGAGACTGAAGTCCAGCATAGAACCTCTCCTCCTTAGTCCTCTGTCACTTGGAGGAGGAAGTTATCATCAACGTGTTCCACAAACCTCCTGGATTGAATATGCACTGATGTCTTGTCCCTCCAACAGATATCAGGGTGATTGA
Source organism: Athene cunicularia (assembly GCF_003259725.1). NCBI lineage: Eukaryota > Metazoa > Chordata > Aves > Strigiformes > Strigidae > Athene > Athene cunicularia. Next base: position 110,019,202 of record NW_020799095.1, read on the forward strand.
AGTCCCCTTATCACAGAATCACAGAATCATCCAGGTTGGAAAAGACATTGAAGATCATCCAGTCCAACCATTAACCTTCACTGACAGTTCCCAACTACACCATATCCCTCAGCGCTTTGTCAGCCCTACTCTTAAACACCTCCAGGGATGGGGACTCCACCACTGCCCTGGGCAGCCCATTCCAACGCCTAACAACGTGTTCTGTAATGAAATACTTCCTCACATCCAGTCTAAACCTTCCCTGGTGCAACTTGGGGCCATTCCCTCTTGTCCTATCACTTATTACTTGGTTAAAGAGACTCATCCCCAGCTCTCTGCATCCTCCTTTCAGGTAGCTGTAGAGGCTGATGAGGTCTCCCCTCAGCCTGCTTTTCTCCAGACTAAACACCCCCAGTTCCCTCAGCCGCTCCCCGTACGACCTGTGCTCCAGACCCTGCACCAGCTTCGTTGCCCTTCTCTGGACACGCTCGAGTCATTCAATGTCCTTTTTGTAGTGAGGGGACCAAAACTGAACACAGGAATCGAGGGGCGGCCTCACCAGTGCCGAGTACAGGGGTCAGATCCCTTCCCTGTCCCTGCTGGCCACGCTATTGCTGACACAAGCCAGGATGCCATTGGCCTTCTTGGCCCCCTGGGCACACTGCTGGCTCCTGTTCAGCCGGCTGCCAATCAGCACCCCCAGGTCCCTCTCTGACTGGCAGCTCTCCAGCCACTCCTCCCCAAGCCTGTAGCACTGCTGGGGGTTGTTGTGGCCCAAGGGCAGCCCCCGGCATTTGGCCGTATTGAAACTCCTCCAGTTGGGCTCAGCCCATGGCTCCAGCCTGTCCAGGTCTCTCTGCAGAGCCTCCCTGACCTCGAGCAGATCAACACTCCCACCCAACTGGGTGTCATCTGCAAACTGACTGAGGGTGCACTCGATCCCCTTGTCTAGATCATCAATAAAGATGTTAAACAGGAGTGGCCCCAAAACCCAGCCCTGCGGGACACCACTCATGACCGGCCGCCAACTGGATTTAACTCCGTTCACCACAACTCTTTGGGCCCGGCCGTCCAGGCATTTTTTTACCCAGCAAAGCCTGTGCCCATCCAGGCCACGAGCAGCCAGTATCACCAGGAGAATGCTGTGGGAAATGGTGTCAAAGGCCTTACTGAAGTCAAGGTAAAAAACATCCACAGTCTTTCCCTCATCCAATAAGCAGGTCGCCCTGTCACAGAAGGAGATCAGGTTTGTCAGGCAGGACCTGCCTTTCATAAACCCATGCTGACTGGGCCTGGTCATCTGGTTGTCGCACATGTGTTGTGTGATGGCACTCAGAATGAGCTGATCCATCAGCTTCCCGGCACCGAAGTCAAGCTGACAGGCCTGTAATTTCCCAGATCATCCTTCTAACTCTTCTTATATACGGGTGTCACACTGGCCAATTTCCAATCAGTCGGGATCTCCCCGGTCAGCCAGGACTACTGGTAAATGATAGAAAGCAGCTTGGCGAGCACCCCAGCCAGCTCCTTCAGCACCCTCGGGTGTATCCCATCCAGTCCCATAAACTTGTGTTTGTCTACGTGATGCAGTAGGTCACTGTCTCCTCGTGGAATGTGGGAGGGTCGTTATCCCAGTCTCTGTCTTCTGGCTGAGGAGGCTGGATTCCATCAGTACAACCAGTTTTGTTATTAAAGACTGAGGCAAAGAAAGCATTAAGTACCTCAGCCTTTTCCTCATCATTTGTTACCATGTTCCTTCCTGCATCTAGCAGGGGATGGAGGCTCTCCCTGGTCTTTCTTATATTACATCCTGATGTTTCACCAGGCATTAGTGATTTAAAATTTCCTGTTCCTCTTTTTAGACACATGTAAAATACCTAATTAATACAGAAAAGCTTAATTTATATTCTTGGAAGTACTTTTTTTGTGACAGAACCTCCCCAGTATCTCTGTTGTTATTGTCACCCTTACAGTGTTTCTATGAGTCCTACAGTCAAGTGATACCATCTGCCCTCTGGGGTCAGTTTCTAATCTGCCCCGGAAAGTAGGGGAAGAGGAGTGTTCCTCAACCTCAGTTTGAGGTTTGTGTGGGGTGAATTTTATTTTTTCTTATCAGAGCCTGACTCCTTCTCATTGGTTTTCAGCAAACATTTGGAAGTTGCACAACAGCGTCCCACCATCTCTGTTAATTCTAAGGGCTGTTGTTCCTTAGAAATACACTAATTAGGTCTGCCAGCTTTTTTCCTGTTCACAGATATGAAATTAAAGCAGGTTGGGCAATAGTAATTTCACCACTAGATAACTGTGAAGCTAAAAAAAGCCTGCAGCTTTTGACTGGTAATAGCAAAATCATATTTACTTGTCTGCATGACCCTTGTACTGTTGAGGAACAATGGATGGCCTAGAGAGTCATCGTGTTAACCAAAGGCTACAATGACTTATTGCCTGAACTGAGAGGGAAATGGATACAGTCACCACAGACACATGAGGGTTTTTTATTAAATTCTGTGAAAAACTTCAGCAAAATTCTTAACAATGGTTGAAATGGAAATAATTAAGAGCATGAATCATAAAGGGCCCAGAATCATAACAGTCAAATCTGAGATGTCTTCTGCAGGTAAGATATTGAATTGAACTACTCACATGGAAAATTTGGACATATAGGACATATTCAACTATTCATAGGTGTAGGAGTTTAAAAGTCAGTCTTCTGCATCAATAAAACAGAAGCTTAAAGATCAAATTGTACAAATTGTACATTACAGAGAAATATTTTTATGTAGTAATGTTATTTCTGATATTTGAATTTCCAGAAAATAAATTTAAGAGAATATACATATAAAACAAAATACTTGAACTCATACTCAGACCTTGAATAGCCATTCAATTTTCTTCTTGGCCTTCTGTGCTCTCTAACATGAGGCAGTAAGAGTACTTAAAGGAAACAAAAATGCAGCATAAGTATGAGAAAGTAAGTGGTGTTTTCTTCATAAAAGCATAGAGCAAACATTTTATCTTGCTAGCAAGACAGTTTATAAGGGTCTTTTGAATTTGTGTAAATATTTTAAAATGTGACTCCTCAAAATTTTATGAAAGAAACGTAGATTATTTTTAAAAGAGACTGCTATAAAGAGCAACATTAAGGAAAGGATATTGAAAATAAGAAGACATTAAATGGAACGTAATTAATTACATTTTCTGTATTTAATATTTACAAAGCTGTTTTCACTATATAAAGCCTAATAACTTTTTATGGTTCAGAGGTTGAAAAGACTGGCACAGAAATACATCATATTGTTATCACATGCCCTGTTGTACCTCATAATTGTATTCTAGCTTTTCCAGTGGGATTCTTGAAATGCATGAATTCCAGAAGGTGTTCATATAAAATTCCAGAGAGCACTCAGGTTAATCTTGGAAAGCTTATTAATTTTAAATATAACTCTTGAGTTCTAGAATGCATGGAAACTGAGATGTGTAGTTGAATAAGAATTCATCAGATCTTAACTTTTTTTGTTGTAGTATAAACTAATTAATCTCCTACTTGTTCTATTTAATACAAAATACATACTTAATAAATTATTTTTTCAGGTTTGTATGGTATTATGGACTTCGATTGGTAGACTGATTCAAGAAAATACTATTACGATAATCTAAGACTAAGGATATCTACTTCTCAAACACATTCAGAAGTAATTTTTTAGGCAGCTATGCATTCTTATACTCTGCTTATTGATACTGCTGCAGAAATATTCTCAATGAAGTCTTGTATGTGCACAGATCAAATACCTAGGAAGAGTAGGAACAGTCTGATGCTCCAAATGCATCAGTTTCACAGTTTTTGTACTGTAAGGGAAATTTAAGCATCAGGATTGAATCTGGAACATACTGGATTTTCTTTGCTTGTGCAGCTTAATGTCACACATTAATAGATTCCTTGGATTTGTACTTTGGTTTACAACAAGCTCAGTAGAAAGACGGGGAGTCCTGAAAATAATGCTATTTTTCTTGAAAGGGATAAGCAAAAAATTTGTGCATCATGCTATGCTCTTATGTAAGGATTTACTTAGGATTTTATTCTGGAAGAATTTAGTATTTATATTTATAACCATTTAAAATAAAGGATATAGTCAATAAATGGTAGCTACAATACTTGAAGATGCTTTACATAAATCTTTCTCAAAAAGTTTACCTGAATTACTGTGAAAATGAGACACTGTACCTGAAATTATACCTCTGAGATTTTAAAGAAAAATCACTATCCGTGTGAAAACGCAACTAAAATGATAAGTGAGCTGGTGGATTTAGATAAACCACTGGTCTCCATATGATCATGTTAGGATATTATCTGCTTATCCTTCTATAAGTGCTAGTTCTCATGATGGGACTCAAAAAGCAAAGGCTTTAATTCATTTTTAATGCTATTCCTGACTGAAGGAAAAGCCTGTACTTGACACAGATGCAACAAAGACCTTTATAGTAGAGATATTAGCTCTACATTCTATACAACTAGAATATCATTTCAAGACAGAAAACCCCACACCTTTGCAGAATGGATAGCTGCCTTGAGATGTCAGAAACTGTCATCAGTGATACTCAGTTTTACACTGAAGATAACACTCACTTTGCCTGAGACATTCTGAAAGAATCTGAATGATCTACTTAAATTTAAACCATGAATTGATCACTAACGATGGATTTATAGCAGAATGCCTTCAGTGGAATTTGGTAGTCTCTGTATATTTAGCAATCTCTTACTGTGGGGTATGGATTAATATTGAGGTTTTTCTGGTTCTGAAGCCAGACACCTGTGAGCCTTCCAAAGGCTGTTAGTCAAGAAGGCTATTTACTGAAGAAATGAGGTATGCTACTGCTTTAGTATCTAAATTTTTTCTCTTGTTCTGTATTTGCTCAGCACTCAGATCAGAAAGTGACAGATTATTTTGTAGGTGCCTTGACTGGTGCTGGGGTAGAGGCACCCAGGTGGCCACTGCTTTTATCATTGGACATCTCTTGGCATTCCAGTGTATTTTGCTAATGATCCTATATTTAGAAATGCAATTGGAATGATCAATTTTGAATTCTCCAGCTTTTTTATCAGTAGTTTAGAATCAGATCAAAATTTTATAATGAAGAGCAGTGAACAAAGCATATCCAGACAGGAGCCTTACTGTGTTTAAAAAAATGTGTTAGAAAAATGAAACAAACGTTGAGAAATAGGTACTGGGATTCCACTGAATTTGGCAAATTATTGCCTACAGTGTCCAATGCACACTTTACTTCTCTGTAATCTACAGTCTTAAAGTCTTAACTCTTTAGGATGCATCAGCTATTTCACTTGTTTGGCTCCTGAAGTCAGGCAGTGTTGATCAAGGTTCTGTGGAGCTAGTCAATGGAATTTTTCTGTAGCTTTAGGGAAACAATATAGTGTGAGTTGACCTTTTATCATGATTGTTTTAATATGTCAGGTATTTATAAAACAGGAAAGCCAGGAATCTATCAATGTTCAGTAGCTGACCTTCGTTGTAGTTGAAAGAAAGGCATTTCTACAAGTATTGTTAAGGTGGTATGCTAGAACAGATGAAATTTTCTTCTGACCTGATTTGTTATGACATGTCTATAGGCAAAATGCGTTCCAAGTAATTGCTGTGGATGGGGTTTGCAGTGGAATAATTCAGTGTCTCTCTGCTGAAGACTGTATTGACTGGCTACAAGCAATAGCAAGTAACATTTCCAACCTCACAAAGCACAATGTAAGTATGGATCCAAGTAAGCCAGAAGATTTCCCAATCATATTTGATTATAACTGTCATAAAAGCCTAATGGGTTCACACACAGAATTATCTGCATATAAACAATGCTTGAGGCTGGCTGAGAGAAGTCAACTCAAGTTTGTCAACAAATCAGATTTTATGAGAAATCATTGAATGGGAAAATGTTCTCCCCTACAGTCATATAGTTCATTTCATTGCTATCAGAGTTACTCACTTCTTCAGCAATACCAGCTAGGGTTAGAAATGAAGACCAGACACATAGGAGAAAGCCAGGTTTGATGGGTAAGCACATATAAAAGAAAATAATTATGTGCTTCCTTGATAGTTTAAGAAAGCGCATCTATGTAAAGACTGGTATAGTCATATCTGAATTAGATATTAGGTCTGTTTAGGCAACACATGGAGAAAGGCAATGCTTTTGTGGTATAGATACAGATGTTCATTATCAGCAAAGATTAAATGCATTTATGCTTCATCCACTGTACTTCTATGATCTGATCTTGTGGGACAAATACCTCTATTGAAGCAAGAGTAAATGTTATGCAAAGTTTTGCCAAACTACTAGTAAGTTTAATTGAGAGATCTTCTGGACCTGCCTAGGATATATTTTGCATTTTATACATGACACATAGTTTTGCCTGTAGAAGTCTATATGATACCTTTCCTGTTTTTCCTCAAAAAAATACTGAACACATGGGTAGCTCCATTATTTAGAATTGAGTTATAACAAGGAAGCCCTTGAGAATTTAATTTATATTCTCTCAGATTTCCTTAAATCTGCTTTAGCATCCCAAACCTGCCTCTGAATTTGCTTTTGTTTCAAATACAGAGAACACACTGAAGGAAGTTGTATTTCTCAGAGATTTATATTCAAGATGCAAAACTATGTTCCATCTGGCAGCAATATGTAAAAGTCATTGTATTATAAAAACTTGACAGACATGAATTCATCCACCATCTGCAAGCTTCCACTCAGTACAAGCCAACTTTATGGCTATTTATTTATCCTTACAATGCTGTTGCTATATAGAACCTCTCTTGTCTCACTAGGCATCCTGTAAAATGAGGGTGATGTTTTTCTCTCTTGTCATCTTTAGTTCAGACTATTAGTAATTCTTGCTACTTAAAGTAGTGTGTTTACTTATAACAATAGATAGATGCACCTAAATTTTATCTGATAATGCTTTATGTAGTTCTGATGATAATATAATTATGGTTGCTTAGTGTAACAAATTTTAGTATTGCAGTGTTGTTACATGAAATATTTTCAGTTTAAAAATAAGTACAGTTTATAATTCCACACTAGTTTCCATAAAATACAGAAACAATGTTTCTGATGTTTTATAAAGTGGAAATAGTAAATTATACAACTGTTATGCCAGTCTTTGTATTTACTTCATCTCAAAGACATCATGAAAAGTAACTGTGAGAGTTAGGCCTTATGACAATTATCCATGAATCTGTTTTTAGAACTGTCCTAATTGTTCATACCCCATATGAGTTTATGGAAAACAATGAGACTGTCTTTTCTGTAATATACTTTTAAATTGTCAGTTTTCAGAAAGAATTAGTTATTTGACAGCATATGTGATAAGTGAGTGTAAGAAGCATTAGAAACACAGAGGAGAAAAAACCCAAACTGTTGCTCGGAACAATGATGAGATGTGATTAGAAGTCCCTATATTTTCTTTCTTTACAAGATTGTTATTGACATACACATACTGTTGATGTTAGCATTTTTCCTCACATGTTAGCATTGGCTCACATTCTCCCTTACTGTGGCATCCAGTACCAAAGAAACAGGCTATAGGACTTTATTTGAAATTTTGTACAAATTGATTGATTTTTAGTTTTCAGTTAACTTTCTAATTCTATCTAGGGGTTATGGAAAATAATTTGTTCCTTTTAAATACTATGTAGCTGATAGAAATGTTAACTCACATATTCTCATGAGTGAAGCAGATGAAAACAAGACACACTATAAAAACTAAATTTTTTTGGAAAGTATTTCCTTTACCAGGGTGTCAGTCTGGACTCTGTAGATATGGGTGTGATTTATTCTGCCTAACTTTAAAGCTCTTAAAGCAGAATGCTTCAAGAGTGATCCTTATGATTTACTTTTGACATCTCTTTTTGGATGAGATTTATTCCCTCAGGACATGTCTTTCTTTCCTTTGACTGGTAAGGGGCCTTAGGGTGGTGAGTTCAGACTTTAATACCTAAGGAGATATGTATATCCTGTCACTGGTGTCTTTGAGGGGCCAGAGAGAGTTTCTCTTAATAAATCTGCCAAAGAAATGCCTGGCTATTTTGACAAAAAGCATACTAGTCTCAACCAGAAAATCTGAATTGTTTTACTTTTTCACACAAGCTGGCTGAAAATAATCATCTGATGGTTCAAAGCCCAGAAACATGGGTGAGAATAACATGTCTTTCTCTCCCAATGTTACCATATGTATCTTACAGTTGTGAAAGGTGAGTCCCTGGCTCCAAAATCTCATCTTTGAGTCTATCGTTCAATGAAATTTTTTAATTATAATGTCAAAATCTTTTCTGTCATGCTCTAATATGCCCTCATCTGACACAAAGGCGATGTGACTCAGTTGCAGAATCATCAGTATAGCTGGTATCTACCAGAGAACAAGAAGATTAAAAAAAGGCAGGAATAGAAGCAAAACCAAAATGTCTTGACATCATCATCTTTGAAAGGAAGTGTTGCTAAGAGAGTAAACATAATGGAGGATAGAAGACCATGTCTGCAGGCAAACACAATTTGCCTGCAGTGGTTGGACTATCAGTCATTGCACAATGTGAGATAACTCTTGTATTATTATGCAACAAGATAGTTACAGTTTTAATGCAGAGAAATAGAAAATTATATTCTGACTATTAAAGAAGAGATTAAATATCAATATGCTGACTGATCTAACTGACTTAATTTCAAATTTTCATCAAAAGGCAGGCTTCAGGTATGCACTGTTTTTCTTCTCATTCAGTAAATTAGAACTAGTGTCTTTCACGGGTTGTAGAATACTGAGAGTGGTACTGATAGTTTTCATTTCTTTAGCTCCCTAGAAACCATGGAAGGATTACATATGAGATAAAATGCATCCCTTTAAAACTGCAAAATGTGATTTGGCTCATATATTAGTACGCAACCAAAATGCATACTATCAAAATGTACTGTTGGAAGTGACTTAATATTGCATTATAATTGATGATATGATGGATCCATAATGACCATTCATTTCTGCAAATGGATTCCTCTCCAACTGAAGTTGCTTGAGCTGAATCTTTGTTAAAAAGTCATCAATTTTAGCAATAGCCTCAAAAAAAAGGGGGTTTATATTAAACCCAAAGTTTAGTCTAATCAATCCTGAAACTAAAATTCATGTGCTGAAATCTGAATACACTAAATTGAACCTAGACTTGGGAACTCTAATTCCTCTGTGAATTGATGAGGTAGAAAAAAGTTTTACCTCTTTTTGTTTCCACTTTGGATGACAGGCCAAAGATGATTAGAAACAAGCTGCTGCTTCTACCTTTTTCTGTTCTTTACCATCTGGGTTTATTTTAAGAATTTTATGATGACAGTATCAAATAGGTCACATAAATTTTAAAGAAACTGTTCTAGAAGAGTCCAAGAAAATACTCCAGAATCTTGTGCTCTGAAAAATCCACCTGTTGCCAATACATCCCTAATTTATGTGGTGCAATTTTCAAGGGACACAAAGTCAAAATTTTAAATTATTTTAGCAGGGATGAGATTTTACTGAAGGTCTTTTTCAAGCTTGATTCAATTGAAAATTGTTTGGGTGCCACAATATTCTAGTCAAGTGCCACCAAAAGGAAAAAAAAGAAAAAAAAAAAAAAAAGAAAGAAAACAAGGACAGAAGTTTTAAGTCTTTATAACAAAGGAATAATAAAAAAATACATTGCAGTTAGCATCTTCTAAGATATAGCTTAATAGATTCTTTGGGAATTTATCATCCCTACTCAATATTTGTCACTCTTTCCCATTGCTTTCTCTGTGCCAGATTTTTGTATAGTGAGAGCAGTGATACTTCTTTTCCCTCTCCTCTTCCATCATTTACTTTGGAGCCGCTGCAACAATTGCACATTTATGCTTCTTACCTTGAAGCTAACACTTGACAGAAAAGAAACAACATGAAATTCATCAGACAGGAATGACAGGCAACTGAGGTAAGGTTGCCAAGCAGGAGGTGACACAAAGTCAGATTTAAATTTATCTTGAGAATACCCATAAAATCTTGCAAGATTTAGGATTTAGTTCATGGTGACTTCATTTTATTCCATCATGCTACATTTTCTGGGTAAAAAAACATGTATCTGTGAAATTAATGAGGCTCACATATGTTGATGGTGGAAGCATGGCAATAGCAGGAAAGCAGTAGGAGTAAGAGGTCTACAGAGTATAAGCTTGGCACAATGTGTGTGTTTTCCTGAACTTAAGCCTTTATTTTGAAAAAAGTTCAGAAGTTCAACTGAAATCATGGGTTTAAACATATGTTAAAAATGTAATGCCTAATGAAACTGCTACTGAGGACAAAAATATTTGTCCTCACTTTCACTGGAGAAAAAAGAACAATAATACTTTATCTTTACAGTGCTGAATTTGAATAATTGTACAGGGATTCTGTAAGTCACTAGGCAGAGTGAGAGGAAAAAAGTACAAAACAGGAGGAAAAAAAATAGAATAATATGATCTGTTCCATTTGTGGGAAGAGTAAAATAACACCGGACTGCACTCAGTGTTTGGTAGGTTATTGAAATAAATTAGCAGCACATGTCTCATTTTTCTGGTGGATGCTACCACCAGTAAGAACGTACTGTGGAATGTTATATTATGTGAATAAATCAATGTCACATATGAATTGAACAGATTTCACTTTTTAATTTTTTAGTTGAAATACTGTGGCAGACCATCAGGATGCTCTGATGGTTGGTTAGTCATTTCGGAGTTTTCAGGGATTGTATGCTCTTAGATGCCCTGTGAATTGTATGTTACAACAATGTTTAACTTTTTGTTGGTTACTAAGTTATACATGTTTGGAGCAAATCCAAAAAGATCAGCATTAGTATCAAATCTCATAGAATGGTAAATTCTGTAGTACTGCAAAAGATACATACTGTCTATAATTTAAGAGCAAATCTCCTTGTAAACTGAAGACCAAAACAACAGATGATTATAGGAAATCTTAAAGATACTGCTCAGATAAATTGGGTGTTATCAAATAAATGTACGTTCAACTATTTTTTTTAAGCAGTATTAGGCATTCAGATGTTTACAGAGTTCTGAAACTTCAATTTTTTGTTCTGCATCCCATTCTCAACTTTTTAAAGGGAAGCCTGTAGAGGTAGTCCAATACTGATATTTAGGTCTCTGTGGGAACATTTAGAATTCAGAAAGGAATATGCTTGTAACATACTGCTGCCATTTTTCTTTTCCATATATGGTTCTCTTAAGGCACATAGCTCTTAGTGAATAAATGTAGTCAGTGCAGCATCAAATTAAATCTCTTCATCTTCCTTTTTTCAGTGTGGGATGTTACCAGTTCAACATTTAAAAACACATCTGTTTCTATATCACTGTTATCAAGTGTTACATATGGCCTTGTCTCATATTTACTTACATTTTGGGCAATTTGCTGCATGTCTTGTTTTATTTACTTGTTGCCTGTATCTTGTTGACTGAAGAATTGTGAGATATATCCTTCTGGGTGTAATGATTTGTCTGCAGAGAAATTATTAGTCTTGCCATATTGTATTGCTGGTTTTCCAATGTGTTTCATCTACACTTTTATAATGTACCTGAGTTTAAAGGACAATATCTAGCAAGTGGCAGGTCAGGAAAACAGTGCAAGAAAATAATATTTATTTGAGAAATACTTCTTCCAGGGTATTTCTTCCAGAAGAGTCACTTTCTCTGGGAAATTTGTAGCAAGAAACTTCTGTCTTCATAGTTGGAGAATTTGTTATGACACATTCTGATTATGGTGACAGCATTCATCATTAAGACATGCAGTCTTGCAGTCTTTATTTGGAATATACATTGTAAACTTCAGTTTGTCATGATAGCTTTTCAAATGAAATTAAAACGGCCTTTCTGTACCAACTTTCTAACAAATGTTAAATCTATTAATGCTATTTTTAATATATTTCCAGTTTTGCTGTACATAGTATCACAAGTCTTGCAGCGATCAATAATATCTAATAAAGATACTACTATTTGTATTCCTATAAATGACCACTGTACAGTTCTAAAATAAAATTTAAGAGAAACAATGTCCTGAGAAGCAATAAAATCAAAAGCCCTTATTTTTAAATAGCCTTCAAACAAGAGCCACTATTTACCTGTTAAATTTAAGCCTTAAAAAGGAAACCCACATTATTGCAGAGAGAATATTTTTGCAGTTTTCTATTTGATGCTGTCACACAGCAAAGAATGCACTTTATCTGATTCATCCAATTTTGTATGAAGTAAAATTAAATTGTAGCCTTGCAGTAGTACTTAAATAAAAGCAAAACATCAGAATATTTAATAAATTCTTTAATCTATGTAGGATTTATATTAAGCTCTGAGACTCTTTCTCTTCCTTCATTCCATTATTATTGAAGGCTTAAGTTGACACAATATAATAAAGACTATAATCTGTTTAGTTATGAGATGCTTTGGAGAGATGTCACACATGCTCTCAACAATCCACCCTGGTGAAAAGTAGCAAGGAACCGGTAATTAAGAAAATAAAAATAGGAAAAAAAAATCTCATCGATTTAACGGGGCAAAGAAACAATGACAAGAATAAAGGAAGTAGGAGCAGTCTGACTGGCTACTCAGGTAAGCCACTTGGGTTTTTGCAGAGAGGTAGCACATGGAAAAAGAAACTACTCATTATAAGTTGCCCTTTCCTGCCAAAATGCCAAGCTGCCCTTTCAGTAGCAGTTGGAGACTTCCAGCTCCTTTAACCTAGCTTTTGTTGTGCAGTAAACTGTTCAATATTCCACAATTGGTTTATTTTAAGTGAGAGTGGCTGTTGAATCATAAAACAGCAATAGGAACTGGGACACTAGGCAATAATAACCTTTCTTTTTGTGTCCTTCCTCTTTGCTGTCTTAAAGAAAACCAAACACGAATATCATTATTTGTATTTTAAAACAAAGTTAGCTTGTTTTCACATCCCTTTCCTATTACTCACTTTCAAAACATATTTCTAAAATGTGGGTACATCAAAAGTTTTGCCTTTCTTCCACAACCAATTAAAAAAAACCCCAAAACAAAACACAAAATTGAAACGCACTCAAAAAGCCATAAAACACTTCAGGGAATACATTATTAGTAGGCTAATGTGTTGAAAGCACTTTCTCCGTGTGGTTGTCTTGCTTCATAAAGTGCTGTAGACATCCAGCGCATTCTGATAGTACAGAGTTTATATTTGCCTGAGGAAGAGAATGGAGTCGCGTGTAGAGGCAGATGTCTGGGGGGAGAGGACCGGAGTTTCAGTCATTCTGGGACAGTTTAAAGAGGTTGGGGCAAACAAGCCCAGCTGACAGGGAAGCGGGCAAAACAACAGATGACCACTAGGCAGAATATGCTGCAGAGGAAGTGAGCCCCAAATCCCATTTCTCTGCTAACAAAATGTGTTATGAAACTGTGACAGGTTTCTTATCTCCTAAAAAACACCTCACATAGTTAAGTGGCAGGCATCTGCAGAGAAAGTCTGAAAAGTCTGAAATTATAGCCATACTGATCATCTCTGTGAGCATCAACATGAATGCAGCAATATTTGGGGCTTTTTTTCACTAGTTTGTTTATTTTAGAAATTGAGGTAATTACATACAAAACTTATTTCAAAGACTATCACTGAGGTAATGAAGTCAAAAACTGAGAATGAAGCACCACCATGTTTCATTCTCATTTCCCCATGCATGGTACTCTGTCACTTACTGCACTGAAGGATCATTAATTTATTTTGTGGATTTTTATATTTTTGAACTTTTATAATGGCCATATAAGTAGTTTCTGCTTTTTTTCTTTTTTTAAATTGTTTCAAAAATTTTTTGAACAATATTACAGTAAAAAAAAAAAATAAAAAAACCCCATTCCTAATTGGAAACTGTAGTACAGTGAAATGAAGGAAAATTTTCTTTACTGCGTTCATGGAACCACCTGAGACAAATTTAGTCTTAAATAACTCTAACTTAGAAAGTAACATAAAGCACAGCTTTCATTGACTTCTTTGCAATTGCTTGATTTTCCACCCCTTCTGATAGTGTTTCAAGTTAGGAATCCTGTAAAAGTTATTGGTCATGAATGAAAATATTTAATTTACATTGTTTTCTTGAATTGATTTAGGAACTTGCTGGCAAAAAGTGGATAAAAATAGATCTGTTGGGGATTGTAGCTAACTTAAACATGAGGGGCTTTTTGCTTTTCTGCATTTGTCCTGATTCTTCAATACAAATAACTCTGAACTTTGCTAATAAGTGAAACAGAAGTCCCCAGGATGCAGTGTTCTTCACAGAATCCTAAATTTCATCAGGGTTATTTCACTTGGGGAAAGAACAGTATGAGACCATAGAATTAAACCCTATCTTTAAGACTAAAGGAAAAAAAGTAAACTGTTTTCATATGTGTGTATCTGTGTATGTATACATACAAATCTGTACACAGAAAATAATATTTAATAGGTGATAAATGTTAAGAAGGAAGAATATATTAAATCTATAAAAAATTTATGTAACAACCTTTTATTGCTTCATTCCTCTCTGAAATCAAACCTGCAATCTTTTCTTTATGGAATAATGTCTCAGCATATATTAATCACATATATTTGATAGATATTAAAATGACTATACATTTTTATATTTGATGCATGTAATCAATTCTTTATTCCCCAATTTTGGCTTTTTATGAGACAATTATCCATTATTCCTGGGTAGTCTGTCAAGAGAGCGCTTTATGACTAAAGTGTACATACTGGATTCCTAAATCCTACTTTGATATGACATCTCCTGTGATAAGACAGGTAGTCACTATTTTTTAGGTATAAAGACTGAGAAGAGCATAAAATCTTTCTGGAAAGGAGGCAACCAGATAGTTAAAGAATGCCTGCTCATCTCATGTGTTACTACTTAATGGTTCAGTATCGTAAAATACAACATAAAATGCAACCAAGGAAGAACTTGATGCCCATTAATCCTTACACTTGCTTTTAGCTATATTAGCAGAAAGATGGTGTAAGGTCAATGGAGATACACAGTTTAGCTCTTTAGCTCTTTAACATGATAAATTCCAGTTTGATTCGTGAGGCTACTTTCTGAATGTCATAAGACAAACTTTTTTTTTTTTTCGTTTAGATCTAATTATTCAGAGGTAGATTTGAATATGTGCAACTAATCTATGTAGAGATAATTTATTTACATGTTTCGTAGGTTTCCTATGTACAGACAAGATGTCTTAATAAATAAAGCCCAGTAAAATTATATATGTCCAGATTCCAAAAATGTTTATAAATCTGTCGGTGAATGATCATGCAAACTTACAGCAGTTTTCTCCTGGGAAGAATCTGTTACCTGCCTAGCAGAATATATTGTATTCATTGTGTTTATTTCCTAAGGTGATTTTGTAAGGTAATAAAAAGGATGAAAAACTTCCTATGGTGTGTCAACATGCTGCAGCTTCTCACATAATTCAGCTGATTTAACATTGTCAAAAGAGCTTTAGCAGTTCTGCTTTTCTGGTATCTGATTGCAAAGAACTAGACTTGCTTTTTTCGACTATTTTTTTTGTAAAATGTATGAATTTAATCTAGTTTATCTAAATTTAAGTGATCTCACAGAAATGTTAGGTGTTTGCCTCTGAGAAGGCAAAATCTCCACCCAAACTCCCTACATAGTCAATGGATAGAAGAAAATGTCTTTAAGACTTGAAGAATGTGAACTAGTCCACCTAACTTTGGCACTTCTATCCCATTAACTAATACAGTCATCTCCAGAGGATAATTAAATCTCATTGAATCTACCTCTCCCACATCTAATAGGAAATGTCAAGAGGGTTCTTTAGCGTAATAGCCTACAGGTAGGAAAAGTCACCCTGACAGGAGAGGCAGGAGCTCTTCATGCTGCTCAGGTTACAGGCCTGGTGCAATCTGTCTCACCTGTGGCCAAAGGATGTGAAGAGACAGAGCAGGGCTGAGGTTCTGTTCCCCCTTCCAGAGACTGTTCTCTTTGCTATCCACTGAGCTACATGTAAAATTCACGCCAGTGCCATTGAGCAGGGCTCTCATCCAGGCTATCCAGTAGGATTCATCCAGTAGGCATATTGCTTAAGTGCAGCAGATAGGTGCTTATCTCCTACAACCTAAGTACTCTATCTCCCGTATCATGAGTGGGCACTCTGGTATTACTTACCATGACCACACTGAATAGAGACGCTTCACTCCCTATACTTAAGTGCAGCTTTTATTTTTGCAGGCTTTTTAAACCCAACTAAATTCACTAATCTCTTAAACAGTGTAATCTGCCAAACAGTTCTTTTAATATAATTTTTTAGTTTGCTGGGAACATAGAGTGGGTATACAGGCAGGAAGAGAAAGTTCAGCACAAAGTTTTGCAGCCAACGTTGCCATGAAAGAAAGAGATCAACAAAAACAGGCCTCATAGATATCTTCAACCAAGATTTTCTATATTTGTGAATATTGTAGTCAGATAAGCCTTCTTTACCCTTTCCCTTCTTCTGTTTTCTTACATCTTTCTTTGCAATCCACAGAAGTTTTAAAAACTAACAAGAATGTCTTTCAGGTTTTGAGGTTAAATTAAAATCCATGCTTCTTGAGATGCTCTCACATTACAAGAGGTGTTCCCCACCATTATGGAGTGCTGAGGCTTTTTAATTTGTGGCATAATTATTACTGCAGAACTAGCTCACATTGTTTTGGGGAAGCCAGGACAATGCAAAATAGTTTTTTGTCTTTATGGGCAATGGTCATTACTGAATAGAGGGTGTTAATTTAAATATTTGTTATTTTCCTTTTCCTGTTTGCCTTCTCTTTCACTGTGGCTGCTTGTTTCCTTAAGCCAATGATGTACCTGGAGAAAATTATAGCCTTATTATTGCATAGGGAAAATACAAGTTTTACTGGACATTTCTGGATAGGTATTTGTAAAATATTTCTTCACTGCAGTACCAACGTATAGCTGCTGTGTAGATTTAGAACTCTTACCAGCGTTTGTTGTATTGCTTTACTATTCTATTCAGAAATAAGTAAGTACTCATTTTCTCCTATGTAGTACTGAGTTTTATGGAAAAGATAGGATTTTACTGGAAAATTTCCACTGAATTGTGAATATCATTTCAGTTAAGACCGTTCATGAAGAAAGGTACTGTCAAAGAGACAAAAAGAACTGATGTTCAGACACCTGTTTTACTGTTTCAGATTCCCTTTCTGTCATACTAATGTTAGTCACTTCCACAACTATTCTGAGGTGTCACAAATATTTTTCTCCTCATCAGTTTTCCTGAGATATTCCAGATGTCTGCAAAGAATCTCTTGAAGTGTATTATTGTAAGAGGAGTCATAGAAATGCAAATGCAGATAAGAAGCAAATCTTGAAGGACATTAGCTTTATAAGTATTAAATATTATACAAGTGAAAAATGCCTACATAGATGTTTGGCCTTTCAGCAGTGAGCAATGTCATTCAACTCTACATATTATTATTATGTACTTGTTAGAGGGAGTGAATATATTATTTTTACCACTTGTTTTGTTCTTTGCCTGGCAGTATAAAGCAGGTTACCCATAAATTTATATTTTAATAGTGTGTGCATTCTATTTAAATGTTTGCCTCATTTTGTAACAGTAGCAATATTCATTTTAAAGGTTTTGGGGGGTTTCTTTACATCATAGATAGGGTGTTTCACAAGAACTATGCCCTTAGGCTCACACAATCCTTATGGAGTTATGGAGCTAAACATTCTTTTTCAGTTCCTCTTTAAATAATTGATAAATTATAGTCTGTATGCATGTTTAACATCAGAATTATTTCCTTTTGCACCAGATTAACATAAATGGATGTTAATATTGCTATATAAACATTATGTATAAATTTTAAAATACTATAGCAAAAAAAAAAATTCTAAAAGGCTGTTGACAAGCTGTTTTAAACAGATTAATTGTAAAGTTATTTGCTTAACTCATTACTATTTAGCAAAGTATGCCTGCACCTTAATTAATCTATCTACTCTTGCTGCAGTAGTATGGAGATTAGCACATTCATTTACCAAGCAGTAACCATAAATAGCATTTTCATCTCAGAATGTAATGAGTAGAAGTGAAGAAAATAAACTATGCAATTTGAGTAAAAAAGCAATAGTCACTAGGTTTGGATAGTGGCTAGAACTGTCTGAGGCTTGCAGATGGTTGTACCAGTAAATTTAGTTGCCATTTACATAGCTGGATAGGTTACAGGCCAAACTTGGCTTAAAGGAATTATAGCTGTCTGACCTCTATTTATTCTTCTGATCCAAACCTCACAGCTAATTCCCACATCATGACAATATATAACAATGTAACCACGTACAATTTTACTCATTATATATCATCTGGTTTTGTTGCAGCTTGACATAGCATTTCACTTGCTGGAAATTATAGCTTTTGTGTTCTTCTACTCGTGCTCCTGTCTTCATGTGTCATTATACCTTTGCAGAACAATTTGTTTCCTGCTTTTTCTTTTAGCCATAGGGCTATAGTAATTTTCTAAACATGTTTGTGCCATGCCTTTTTCTTTCCGGAAAGATAATGTCCAGTATTGATAACTAAAACTTCACTAGAGTAATGAGAGAATGTGTTGTAGAAAAAAAATAACATTTTGTTTTAATTTATTCCAATAATTTATGTGTCATAATGATGATTCTTCCTTTGATATTATTTTTTTAATGTTGAAACTTAGAGAAATTGACACATTATCTTGAAAAGATAAAATGCTTTATTTGCATTCATTAATTTATGACATCATGTTTTCCTCTGGATTACAAGAACTATTGATAAAGCAAAAATCTATACTTCTGATTTACCAATCTCTTTTATGGCTGAAATACAATTAGACAGAGAGTTGCTGTTCTGAAAGCTATTAACACAGGTGCACTTCCAATGGAAGATCTTAAAAAAAAAATGGTTCTTGAACATTATATACCATGTGGCAACTCTCACTTATACAGAAATATGTCATTTTTATATGGACTTGAAATTTGTTTTACCTTTCTTTCTGTTCTCTGTTGAAAAACTATTTTCAAAGATGATATTTAGCCCAGTATAATTCAATGAAAATCAATAAAAGTTCATAGTTTTCTCATAGGCAAGTCTGAAATGCACGTTAAAACAAAAGTAACCTTTAAATTTACTTGTAGTATCCTCAATGCTTGTCTTAGTCATGCTAAGCAGTTGGTAATTCATGAGAAGATGGGAAAATTCTGTTGATTATTAATTATTCAAAACTCTTCCTATTTAAGGATTACAAGCTAATATCCAAGGCAAGAAAAATATACTATCTATCTCTAATGTCAATTTAACATCATTCCTGTCAAAACTGAAATAGATCGCAAATGTAGTTTGGTTTTTAACACACTTCTTTAAAGAAAAAGAAAAAAAAAAATTAAAAAAAAAAAAAAAAAAAAAAAAAAAAAAAAGTTGAGCTTGAAAATTAATTGGTTTCTGCAAAAAAATGTACCCTACCCTTTCTGGCACTTTGACATATTCTGCCCTTTGGCCTGCCTTTCAGCTATGGTCCCACAGCTACACAGTTCTTTAAACTTATATATGACCATATTGCTCAGTATTTGAGCATTCTTTTTCAGAAATACTGGAAGATACTTGAGAAAGCCCATATTTATGATGAGAAAGCCCATATTTATACTTTTGCTTAGTATTTTATAATTAATTTTTTATTATGAGGTGAAATTGTAGATAAGTAGAAGGAACTGCATTCTTCAGTAGGAGATTAAATTCAAGACTTTTCAAGCTAACGGCTTATCGATTTGTTAAAGAGAACGAAGGTTAAGGAGGCTCCAGTCTTTCCTACTTAGAGCAATGCAGAAACTTTATTGCAAAACTGTTTCTCATTGAAAACCAACTAAGAGTATAACTGAATAAGGTGCAAGAGTAACTCTGTGATTAATCTGAATGCAGAGTACAGTTAGCCAGATTGTGTATAAGGGGGAGGGACCAGAAATATTTTACAAAATATAAGGACATGACCTTTAAATATAAAAGTACCACAAAGTAATTTTGTAGTGTTTCAAGCTAGATTTAAAATTATGTGTTATACAGATGAATGGTGAGCTATCAGCAGAAACAAATACTGTAAACCAAAAATTTTTATACCTGTCTCACAGTGACATAGAAAAATATGTATATAATTTTTTTTTTTTTTTAGTATCAAATTTAGCAATTGTGTTCATTATCATGTGAACCTAATGCCTCAACAGCTATTTTGTATTATGTCAACCAAATTATTTCATTAATGTAACACCAGGTGATATTTTTAGCTTACGCACAAGCAGTTTGTTACCTGGTGCTGTCAGCCAAATTGTCTCATAAATATTGCTGTTCTTCTGAGAGCTCTAAGAGAATAAAAGCTTGTAATTCTTTTAAACAGAAAAAGTAAAATGTGGCACAATACAACAAAGACTAGGTGTTCCTCTAATTTTATTTTTAATCCACTCAAACTAAACAAACGTGTTAGTGGTGGGGTGGCAGAAGATACAATACCTGTAAAGACTGCAGAAAGCCACTTTAGTTTCATTGCCTCAGGTAAAGGTATTTTTCTATGCCACTGGCAATTGGCCAATTTATTGAACTTTGCCAGCAGGAACTCATTTAGACCGATATGTTATCATATAAGTATTAAATGTTTTTAAAAATCACTAGTTACATTTCTACAGGGCATTAGGTTCTGTCAAGAGGGTTAATTGTCTCATGTGTTTTATATAATTGTGTAAAATTCCCCATTTCTTCTCTCATTTTACTGCCCTCTTTGTCCTATTAAATGCCAGAGTGCGAACTGCAAATGTTGTTATATCCACCAAATTGAGGAGTCCTGAAGTAATGCAAACCTTGGCAAACTGTGAACTCTTCATGGGCAAGGTCAGAAGCCTTCTGGTAGACTGTGAACATAGGAACAAAGTAGGTTTAGCTGTAGTCTTCAACACACTGCCTCTCATTTTGTTTCAGCCAAGTCAAAGTGAAAAGACCAGGTTGGCAAGAGGGACCTAAAAAGCAAGGGGCTGTGTGACAGCATAAAGAAGCAACTCAAAAGCTGTAAATAGGACTTTTAGGGGGAAGGAATATGAGGAAAGTTACGAGCTTCAACACGTAAAGCTTATACAGATCAAACTGATGATGAGAATATACATTCTGTTAGGGATTTTTCTTCCAGCAACTGCTAATGGTGCATGTGGAAACTTTAGATGGGAACCAAAACTATAGATGTTTCAGTCCAAATCTTAAACTGAATTTGTAGAAGTTATGGTTTGCAGTTCCCTTCCCAAAGAAGTCTGAGGGAGGAGGAGGAGGATGCCACAATTGTAGCATACCTGGTAGTGAAATCTTTTAAGAAATAGGTAGAGAAATTACATGAGAAAGCTGTCAAACTGTGTGAAATCTGGAATCAGAGGGTGTGGATGATTGGCAACAAGCCAAGAAGATCCACAATAAAACCTACTGTGAATGAGGACATCTGGCTAGTGAGGTTTCTACTTGTATGTCTTCTTCATAGGGAAATGGTGCCTTCTCAGGCAGCGATGCATTACAATGCTGCTCACAGTAACTGAAGTTTTAAGCCTAATGATGGAGTGGGAAAAAAAAAAAAAAACACACAAAAAAACCCAAAAAAACCTGGCAGGCTGGAAAAGCTGTGAGACTAATGATCACCCTTCCCATGAGGAAGAGATGTATTGGGCATGAGTGACTCACTCCTCTGTGTGATGAGAAGTTTGGTCTAGTGACTGAACCTAACGTTGTGGGAAGCCTTCTGTCTCCCAGGAGTTTAAATCTGAGGGATGCTGCCAAAGCCATCTAGCCAGATGACAGTTAACTGGGACTGCTCATTCATGCAGGCATGACTGATTTCAGTGTGACTTTAGGCAGACCAAAAGTGACTACAAGACTCTTAGAGGAAGGCTGAGGGGATCAGAGCTGTTGTAGTGTGCTAGTCATTCCACTTCATCATGCAGGAAAATTGTGTCCTACAATGCTCGTATGCAGAGGCAATGTTACCAAAGAGGGCTTTGGCTTCTTTGACAGTAGCATGAACATGCAAGGAAGTACAGGTGAAATGGAACTGCTTAACCTGAAGAAAAGAATAACATTTCAACTTCAGAAAAGCTACACAAAGAGCAGACTGTTTCTGTGATGAATTACATGAGAAGTAATGGTAAACTGCAACCAGAAAAAGGCTGTTTGGATATAAAGAAAACATTCTGTGCTAAGTAGAGCTGTACTTGATAATTGACTCATGCGACATTGAGAGTGCCATCGTGGTAGGACTGTACAAATGGGTTGGGCAGACAACTTTGATCTGTTGAGCTGCTTTTCAGCCACACGTTTCTATTCTTTTGTACTGTCGTAGAATGAACATATTCATATCAGCACTTGAAACTGTATTCAGAAATACTAGGATAAGACAAACTATGACTACCATTGGACTGAAGTTTTTTCTCCATTGCTTTGGCATACTGTGAAAATTTCTGAAAGTAAATACTACATACTAGATATTATATTGTCTGAATGTTATGTTGTAATGAAATTGTAAGTGAAAAGGAAAATTGAAATTGGAGTTATCTACAATATTTAATTTCCTTGGGAAATCAGAAAGTATGAAATCTGATGTTTTATATTAGGAAGATGTATAGTTCAATTTTTTAAAATTTAATAATCTGGTTTCTGCTGGAAGAATGGCATGCAGTTGCTTATTCTGCAGTAATAACTAACTGGTGGACAGAGGGATTAAGAGCTGCAGACCTGTTAATAAACCATCTAAACCAGATAAACAACCCTCTGATTGATTATTTGAATTTAGATAATTATTCCTATTGAAACCCATCCTCGTTAAATACCAATCTCATCACCTCAAGTGATACTAGGTACATAGACTACATACAGGTTTTGAGATTTGTTTTTTCCTACATGACTTTAAATCTCTTATTAGCTGCTATGAATTACCAAAATTATATCTACTTTACAAATGAAACACCCAGCCTTGATTTTTTATATATGCATATGGTCTTGTTTGTCATCATCCAAGTTTCATAACAAGCACAAATATGCATTAAAGGTCAGTCTTGGAACTACATTTATCCTTGTAAACTGTATATCAGCTTTGAAAAAAAATTATTCCACCTTCAAAAAAAATTCTTACTAGATCAATGATGTTTTTTAATCATATCTAGTACACTTGTTTAATAACGTTATTTTCCTCTTCAGTAGTTTGTATATTCAAGCATTTCTCATGGTGTTTGTACAGACAGATTGTACAGACAGGCAGGCATTATTACTGCCTTGATTTTGTGAAGGAGAGTGAACCAAGGTTTTCTTCACTGTGCTCTTACTTCAAAATCTGGTTCTTTTCTTTGCCTTAACTTTAACCTCATTCCTTTGACAAGTGCAGATATCTTGTTCCACCAGGGTGTTGCTGTTATGATTTAGTGATATGTTGAGGATATAACTGCTTCTTTTGTATATTGTTATCTACTAAACCAGTCATTAGGACCTGCTATTCCTATCATATTCTAAACTTCAAATATTATTTTGCTGTGTTCTCAGTCAAACTAAAGTATAATAACTCACGCATGCTATTTTAACTAACTCATGTAGTGGAGTTTGGAAGTTTAGGTTCCCAAAGTAAGTCAATGATAGTCTGTGGAAATGAATTGTAGATTTCTAATGCCAAGCATTATTTTCCAACCATTAAACTGTTATATTTTTCTTCTAGCAGTGAGATTTTTGAAAGTTTAGAATTTATTTTATTTTTAACATAAATCCTAATCTCTGTTTATAGAGGAAATATATATCAACAGTTAAGTAAAACATTCTGAAAAACAGGATGGAATTTCAACAAAACTTTACTTGAATGTTGAGAAGTCAGAGAAAGGTAGTAAAATGTGTATTCTGGAGGTCTCTGATAGCTTCTAGTATTTCCAGCTATAGAAGATATATAAGGTGTGTAGTTGGAAGTATTTTGAATACAAATTACTTAGAATTCATAATTTTAAAAATATTATCTAGGGAAATCTAGAAGTTATATTTCAGGTGGAAGTCCCTGATATCTTCAAAGGAAGACTGGAGTGGTCGTTGTTAGGTATACTGTATCTTTACTTAGGAATCTCTGTATGTTTTCTTAACAAGAAGTAAAATGGATTTGAATACCTATGAAGTATTCAGATGGATTTTCATTGCAAACTGTTTTTCTTTGGTGGATAGTAAAATTGTTTTAAATTGCAAATGAAAGAGGTACTCAAGAGGAACATATTTCACTATTTTGTGAGTAGATGTTTTACTGATGATTATCTATATCAGCTTTTTTACTCTTAGTGTGATTGATACTGCAGTAATTATATGCCAATGAGCAACCACTATTATGATATAAAGCACAATTATCCGGTTGCATTTCATTATCTGAAGAAGTGCTTTTTGTATCTCCTTCTCTGTCAGCTTTTTTCATATTTTTCCAATTCTTATTGTTCACAGTCTTTCTAGTAAATCTTCAGTAGAGAGACATATGTTTCTCACTTTCAGATGGGACCATAATAGCTTTTTCAGGCACTGGCTTTCAGTTGTTACCATTGTCTCTTTAATAATATGCATGTTGCTGCTTGTATTTTAATTATGGAGGTTCACTGACATGACATTATGTTGTTTGTAACACAAGTATCTTGTTTAAAAAAGCACAATACCAATATTATCATTAAGGTAATGTCCAGATTTAGGAATAGGTGTTAAATATTGCAGGATTAAATAAAGTCGTTCATCTATTAAATGAAAACTTTTTTTTTTTTTTTCCCCCTCAATTTAAGCAAAAGTAATTGCAGTCCTATTATTGGAACATCACAGTTGTGGGAAGACTATATTTTGTGCTTTTGTCCTTAGGGCTCCCACTATACTTCCATGTAATAGGCAGAAATCTAGTATTTCTTTGAAATATCCATCCATTACTGCTCGGCTGGTAGTGTTCAATGCATCACCGAATCCTTCTGAAGGAAAAAGGAAATGAAAGAATTTTGATGCTATGCGGGTTTGAAATCATAGTTCAGATGGCCATTTGTCCTTCAATAGTGCTCCTACATGCCATAAATTGATTATAACTCTCAGTATACAAATCCTTTATTTCCATGCATCAGTTCAAGACCTCTGTTATAAATTATTTCTATTCAACTGATTTTTTTTTTTTTTGGGGGGGGGGGGGAGCATTCCTGAGTCTTACTAGCCATCCTTTGTTGTCTCCAAAAGTATTTATCAAATATCTGCATGTATGGGAGTTCACCAAAACATGCAAGCTCTCTGTATGCTTTGTACAACTGGCAGTCAGTACAAGAATTTAAAAGGAAGCTTTTAGAATTATAGGACTTCTTTCCAGATGAGAAATCAAGACTGTCAGGCTTTTCTTGCTTTACTTATATGTAGGATTCAAAGGAAAACTTTTCATTTCCAGATGGATTAAAATGATCCATGAGAACTTCAAGTGCTGATATTGAACCAGAACAAAGATCCATCTTGTCTTGTGTCTGGCAACAGCAAAAGTATAGCTCTACTGCCCTTTGTGTTTCCAGACAGTTGCTACTTTGAGACCTCTTCAGTCAGCTGATAAGGGACTTCCTGAATGCCTACAGTGTGTTAACTGTCTATACTCTTTAATAGGATTTGATCTCTTTTTGTAATTTTTTTGACTCCTAAGAGGGATTTTATAACTATTATCTAAGTTGAAACTTACATCATCTTGTTTCTCACTTTTGTTCTCATCTAGAAAACACAGTGAGAATGATTCAGCCTATGGGCAGCTATAGAAACAGACTCTAAAACAGAGGTCATGTTTCTGCTTATGCATTATTCAGTGTTGTATCAAGCCTCTCCTCTACATAAATGTTCATATATTCTGTTTTTTCCCTTTCTTCCTTCAAGGAACTTAATGCTGAGTTCATTCAGGCTGAGTGAATTTACAATGCAATGCATCTAGTCTTGAGAAAAATCTGAGTTAGACATGAAAATATTAGAAATCATGACAATAATCCAAATATTTCTATCCTTTGAACCATTTAGCTGGTAAAATGTAGACAACAGACAATACAGAATGGCATCATCCCTGGTAGGTCAGGAAGCAGACATAAGTGTTGCATTAAATAGTTCCTATGCTCCTATATTTTCCAGAAGATGTTGGCAGATCACTTTGCATATCATAGTTTATATGGATTTTCAGCCTAAACTCTAAAATCTACTACACCTTGTAAAGCCAGCATCAAGAATTCTTACATTCAGACTATCAGCAGCTATACATATATTTGAATGTATTCACCAACGTATGATGTATTTCGTGTGAACTGTTGGGTGCTTCTTTCAAATTTTCTTTGATTCCCTGCTTTTTTCAATGCACGTATACTCTTGGATAACAAAATTTCACCACCTTACCGCAACTTACCTATCACATTGAGCAAAGAAAAGCCTAACAAGGACAGAAAATAAGACTAACCAACTAATAAATCCAAATGTTAGTTATATACTCTTTCTTAGTCATTCATTAACATTAGATTATCACAGCATGTTTTTTTCCAAAGTGCTCCAAATTGTAATGATCTTTCTACCTGTGCGCAATCACTTAATATTCCATTGGCATACACGAGATAAAGTTAAGGACTATTTAACGAATTTTCATTCTTGTCAAGATATTATAGTTTAATTAGCTGTTAATGAATGTAAATCAGCAGTTATGTAATGCAAACGATTAAGAAGGCTACAGAATCTAAATTGTTTGGGTAAATCCAGATATATGTCCAGCATAAATTAAAATAATAAATATTTTTTTTTGAATTGGAAAATTTCTGATAAGGAAGGAGATCTTCAAAGTTACATGGTATCTATGGGCTGAAAGAAAATGAAAGTTCAAATCACATGTGCAAGTGTGCAAGAATCTGATCTACTGTTTAAGTCAACAAAATACTGAGCGGCAGCTGTTAACCTCACGTTGAAAATGTTGCCCTTAAATCTTGGCTGTTCCTGTAGGTACTCCAAGGGAATGGTCTCTGTCAAGCTATTTGTCCTGACAGCTAACACATACTATATTATTGCTTCTTGCAGAGGACCAGTTGTGATACCGGAGACTCACACTGTCATTAATCATCTTTCCAAGTAATACATGAGAACTGTGAGCCTCTCATTTACAATACAATTTTTGAGGAAATAGAATTAAAGCAAACATGGGACACATAGAGTTTTCAAACCTATGATTGCTTCTATTTACATTTTTAAGAATTGGAAGAACCTGGAATCACTGCCCTTACCTCTAGATCTTACTGCTTTTAATGGTCCTTAGGGTGGTATGTGCTCATTGGAAGGCACAGTTGCTCATCATCTCATGAGGTTCCTATGATTACAGTGGAATAGCAAATTTTGTTAAAATAAATAGGTAAAAAAGATCAAACAAACCCCGAATAAATAGCAGTTTTGAGATCACACTTCAAAATCCTCTTTTGGAAAGTGAAAATAATTATTACAGTGTTGTTTGCTCAGAGCAGATCTGAAATAATACCTCTTACAGGAGTGAACAATTCAGTTCAGTTTCAACTGAATGTGAAAGTTTAAAACCCAGTTTCTGTGAGCTTCATCAATTGTATTACATCAGAGGACAACAATAATAAGGTAAAAATCACACAAAAAATTAGTAGTATAGAAGGCTATTCTTCCAAATTACTGCTTCTCTGACATGAAGATTGTTAAATAAAATAAAACTAAAAAAAAAACACCAAAAAAAAAAAAAACACACACACACAAAAAAAAACCAACAAAAAAACCCCCACAAAACACAATCATTGTGCACACCTGAAAGCAAAGCCTGCTCATCTGCTTGCCCTGCTGAGGAGTGATGTGTTCCATGTTCTTATTTGTTCCTTCTGCAGAGCAGTCACAACCATCACTGTGAAAGCTATCCATCTGTGGTAGCAACTTCTAGTACACAAAATTAACTGATTTTGGCTGTGATTCATTCTTCTCTATGTCTCACTTCTTTGTATCAGCTTCCTGTCCAATATTCTCCATGGTTATGATGTCCTGACATATTTGGCTAGCTGATTTTTTGGAACATATCTAGTCATATTTGTTTGCACCCTTATCACAATCAATTATGCTTCAAACCATTCCTCTATGATATCTTCCCCTAAAATCTATTCTTCCATTATTGTCTTGTATCAACACTTGCCTATTTACTAGTCAGATGCAATATAGTGCAGAGGGGGTTTTTTTGATGCCTTCTTCCTCCTTCCATGTTTAGGTGATCACCAAATCCCAAACTACTTTCTGCATGGTGTTCTTAGATTTTTTTTCCTAATCTGAATTCGTGGAAATTGAACCAGAATACAATTTCACCCCTCAGCACCTTCTTTGTGAACATGAACTAGAAGCAGGTAGTTCTTGTTAGCTTCAATTCAGTTTTCATCCTTCCTCTGTCTTTGCCTTCAGAGCAGAGTATGTTTACTAGCTGCTTCTTTTGACTCCTTTTGGCCACTCCTGATTTTTTATTGCTGTGGATAAACACTAATTCTAAATAATAAAAATTCTAAAAGAATTCTTTCAGAGATTGGATTTCTTTTTTAGGGTAATATCTGCCAGAGTGTTTTTTTAAAAAATATTATGTGCAAAGATGTGTATGGTACTGGTGTCCTCTGATGAAAACAAATGTTACTTATTTACATCAGTTACATAGTGTTGTGTGCTGTGATTGTGCTTAATAAATAACAGCATTACAGTGAGTTCAGTAACATTGTGGAAGACTAAAGGAACATTTTTCTTTTAGATAATCTTATCAGGTAATGGTAGATTTTTTTTTTCTCTTTTCCTTTGTGAAAAATGTTTAACATTTAGATTTTGATTATTAAGGGTTGGTGGATCTGGCTCATCTACAGATTAAATTTTACTCAGTGTATTTTGTAACATGCTGGGAAGAACAATGTTGACTAATGCTTTTCTTTCTGTATTCTTAACACAGTGTATGTCATAATTATAAAGATCAATGACTTCTGCTGCCTAATTGTAGAACTTTTTTTTTGTTTTTTACCTTATGTCCCATTTTTATGCTTGAGAATGATAAACATTTAGGACATTCCTAAAATAAATCACACTTAACAGTTTTTAATTCCAGGTAGAACTAAACACCTCTAATGCAGCTTGCAAACTATAACATAATTAAAAACAATGCATTTCAGGAAATCATCACCATGTTACCTGAAAGATGAACAGGACCATTTCAATTCATCAAAGTAACAATAGTCAAACAACTATGCAATATAGATACTTAGATGGTACTTTGAAAAATGATCTGAAAACTTGTGAATGAGAAAATGATGTTTGGATCATGCATTTTTACCTTGGCCAGGAACATTTAAAACTACACAAGGCTCCTAATGTACTTTATTTCTGTTAAAAAATTTAATATCTGTATATGAAGTAAACGAAAATGCCACCGAAGTATTTAATACGTAACTACAACTTGCCCCTAAAGAGGTATTTTCAGCATTTTGTTTAGAATCTTTTTCTTGACAGTGTTCTTTCATAACTGAAATTTTTCACAGTATTGGCTGTTGTTTTGCTTAAACTAGAGGGAAATACACAGTTTTGATGAGGATTTTAATAGAGTCTACTAGCACAAACAGAGATTTATCATACTGGAGGTTTATGAATAAATCTCAGAAGTCTTGAAGTCTCTGTTTTTCTGTCAAAACCCTGTTTTTCATCCACCTTTTCTTTTAAGAATTCATGAAAAAATAGTTGTTATCTCATAATGTGTGGATTTATTTTATTTTAATACTTTATCCACCGAATGTTCTAGCTCCTCTAATGCTTCCACTTAAGTTACATTGAAGGAGGAAACTGAAACTGAGGTACATGCAAGAAAGGAGGGTGGAAATGTTCTGGCACTTTTGATTCAGGATACATTTGAAAACCAACTGAAATTGCTTGTCAGCATGTTCTTGGCTGTAAAAATTATCCTTTAATAGCAAAACTGTGGGATGTCAGTGACAGACTTACAGACTTGCTCAGTATTTACATGAAGAATGCAAAGAGGTTACCACTGCAGCAAACAGTCTGTTTTTAAAATATGCAAAACACATTGCCACTCACATCTCTGCATATATAGTTGTTTTGAGATGATATTGTAAACACCAGAGGAAATTCAGTGGGGATTCTTCTCTTCTTCTAAAAAGATACCATACCTTTGGTCAAAGCAGTGTAAATGTTATACTGTGGTTTCAGGGCAATACAACTGATTCCTAATTGGCAATGTCTTTCATTTAAAGATGTGGTTTACTCCTTTACCCATAGCACCACAAAGAATTGTGTAAAGTTAACATAAAAGAGCGAAAAATAAATTCTAGGTATTAAGTATCTGTCATGAATGCACATAGTAGATTTACTAGGTTTGCTCAAAAGCTTTCAGGGCTTATGCTTAAAATAAAAATAAAAAACAAAGAAACAAACAAATTAAAAAAAAAAACCAAAACAACACACAAACAAACCCAAACCCAAAACCCAAACAAAACCAAAAACAACACCACCACAAAAACCACAGGTTTGTTCTGCTAATGGCAGGAATGGGTATGTTCCACACCTAATTCTCCTTGATTTGGACACTTTTTTTGTCATAAAGCTGACAGTGTTTATTCAGATGGAGTCAATGATCTGCAGGGCTAAGTACAAACTCCTCAAGAATCAGGTGTTCTCAGACTGGTTTTCTCCTTTTACCTAGGGCTATTGTTAAATGTTTTAAGAAAAAATTATTTGAACAGTTATCAAAACTGATTTTGCACACTTGATGTTGCACCTAGGATACAAAAGTAGAGTAAGGAATATTTCAAAGGCTGTTTCAGCCCAATTTCCCATCATTCTTTAAGGAAAGGAATTTGCTTAAATCTTGATGACTTTGGTGGATAGTAGTAAGTTGTACTGAATTATTTATATAGTTAAACACTCCATTTAATGTTATAGCTTCTAATCAGAAAAAAAAAAAAAAAAAAAAAAAAAAAAAAAAAGAAAAGATTGTAGTGTCATAGAATTCAGAAATAATTTTGCAGGTATTTTCTTTTTCTGTATTCTGAATAGCTGAATGAACCACACAGTGACAACAAAAATGTCTCATTATTCACATTAGCTTGTCAAAGATTTCAGTTTCTTTACTGCAGGAGATTTTCAGAGATTTTCATATATACACCTAATTTGGAAGGAAGTGTCTGATATATGTCTCTAAAATCCAATGAAATCCAATGTTTTGTTTTGTTTTGTTTTGTTTAGTTTTTCTTCTAATCACTGAGTATTAATCTATTTTTTTATTCATTTTTATAGATTAAAAAAATCAACAGAAATTTTCCCGTAAACCAGCAGGTAAGAAAAAGAAAATTTGGGGTTGTTTCATTTGCAGTTCTCATTTCAACTGTATTTAATTTTGTGGTAGCTGTGCATTATTCTAGCTCAGTAACTCTCAGTAGATTTTCTTTAGAGCATACCTAGATGCCTCAGAACAGTGGTTTTTTTTTTCTAAAGTCAAAGGGAGCTAGAGTGTTTGGTCAAAGTAAAATCATGCGTAATCTTTTCAAATAAACCTATTTAATGCACATATATATATATATCTTCAGATTGCATCTTATGCATTTTACCATTTTACTATAAAAAGGGGAATGGGATTGTTACACTTTACAGAATTAGCCAGTAGCCATCAATGTTTTAAAATACTAAAAATGTATGAATTCTATTATCTAAATGAAGGCATAAAAAATAATATTTGCACAAGGTTATGGAGCACACCAGTAGCAGAATTTAGAACAAACTGAGTCATCTGACTGTCTCCAAGCTCATCCATTAGCAGTCTCATATTACTGGAAGGCACTGCAATGTCTTATAAAAAGGGAGCAAGATTCCTTGAATAGAGATGGTTTCTTGCAAAATGCATCTTGAACACAATTGCTGCTCTTCTTCTCTACAGCTGTGTATCAGGTGATTGGATGCATGGAACAAAGGGATAGAGTTCTGTGTCTTGAGGAATCTGTTCTTTCCACAGTTATTTTTTATTTCTAAAGAAGCAAACCTACAGGCAGCTCAAAGTTAAAGGCTGAAATTCTGAGGTTCTAGTTGCTAGAGACCATAGTAAGAATGGACAACAGCCATGCCTCCTCTAAAGGATCAACATGTATTTTACCAAACTTTTGAAAAAAAACCATGAATAAAAATATTCATAGTAAAACTCAGTATGCTGTAAAGTGAACAAAGATTCATTTGGAACAAAGTCTCTTCCCATACTACAGTAATGCCCCTCATTCTGTGATACAGCAAAACAGTAGAAAATGTGGCCATTTGGGGTGGGGGGCAAATTATCACAGACTACAAGTCAAGTAAATTAAACCAGTTAATTAAGTATGCATGCGTTGTATATCACAACTATTACATAATGGGCATTTCTTTTTAAGAAACTTGTAATAAGGGGAAACAGAGAAGTGTGATTCATCAGAAGGAACCAATTACTTCCACATAGGAGAGAAATATTTATAGGACTGAGCTGTAAGCTTGACTTCAGGAGGACAGATTTGAGGAATAAAAGTGCTTTCACCTTACACCACATCTTCTGCCAGACAACATATTTCTCAGTTCCTAGTGTCTGGCCCAACTTTATTAATATAGAATTATTAATATGGAATTGTGCTGTGTGTAACTCACAAGAGGGGACAATATTACTATTTAGTTTGCTGTTTTCTTCATAAGAAGGTCCACACATCATAATAGTAACAATATTATTATTCTTAATAATAACAACTAAATGGGTATACATAAATGAAGTTAGAATAAATTAAACATAATAAACAATTAAATACATTTTTATTTGCCCTTGATTCTCAATTCTTCATCTGCACTACAATTACTCAGGTTTTTATATCACTCTTGCATCCTGAAGTCACAGAAAGGAAGTGGTTTGTCGCATTCAGCAGTTGAAGATAACACTTGCATTTGGGCATTTCAGAACAGTTTCTATAACATCAGTTGCTGGCAGTGGTAAAGAAATGCGCCTATCTCAAAAGGAAGGACAAAATAACTAGTGAAAACCAAATAGTTAACTTGCTCCATTTTCACCAATAATTTGCTCTGAATTTATCTCTTGTCTTTTCTCTGAAAAAAAAAAAAAAAAAAAAAAAAAAAAGAACAAAAATATAAACAACAGTTATAATATCTCACCAGGCTAACATATTAATTCAGTGATCTATGCTGTTTTGGAACTCTTTGCATGTGTGGTCAGTAAGGCGTTTTCCTCTTCATTAGAATTCCAGTGGAAAGCAGAAATAAGTTTCTTGGCTTGAATAGATCGTTACTCATGTTATCTGTTAGGGCAGCCTGAAATTAATGTGTTTTTCTCTCATCAGCATCAATCACTATATTCCAAAGGAATTACCATGGACCATTTCAAGAAAGTCAGCCAAAAGTTCAAACTGAAAAGAGAGAGGCCTATGTGTTGGGCAGTGAGATTGTTAAAGCCTCACTGCCCATTAAATACCGGAAAAGAAAAAGGTTTATTGATCTGTGGATGTCTTGAAATTTTAAAGAACATTAATTTCAAAACCAGACTCCTTTTTGGGTTTACCTTATGAAATATGGTTTGGGTTTTTTATTGTAGAAGGAGCTAGGAATTTTCACCTAATTTAATAAGGTATTTCTGAGAAGAATCAGAAGAGACAGATGTAACGTTAGTTTCTGTCTTCTGTTATGCAGCAAACTTTAACATGATATGCAGGGAAGGAACGTGTCTTTTTACTTGTTACGTTAACACATCATTATTTATCTGAATGCTAAATTATCAACTTGAATACTTTTCTCATCTTGACATTTATTTTAATAAAATGCATTTTTGTCTAAAAGTTTGAATAGCTACTTTTGACTTCTTTTGCAAGCACATCATGAACTTGATCTTTGAAACAGATCTGATTGGGATTTTACTTCTAAATGTTTCTTACAGTATATTTTGCCTAAAATGATTAGTCCAAACTACAAGCATGTTATCTGTTCAGGGTGGAAATGCCTCTGTGTCGTCTTGTACACCCTATGCATCTTGTTCAATAAAAAGCAGTAATAAGATAAACTGACAGTTTCTAAGCACCTATAATGAAAATGTTTTTTTAAAAACCATCTATTTGCTAAGAATTTTTAGAGTACTATCTTTAATCAGTACAGGTTAAAAAGGTTTATGTGATCATGTGGCTTTACAGTTCTCCCTCAGTGACAAAATTTCTACGGTATATTTTACATTTCTTCCCTGTATATCTAAAAGATTACTGATAAATTTCAGTATTTAACCTTTTTTTCTCAAATATCCTCCTTTACTAAGGGAATTAATATCTTTCTCACATAGAGATATTACTAGTATCAAAAAATCATGTGAAGGGTTTGATTTTACACCTTTGTCTATCTAAGAAAAATTTTCTATAGAATTTTCCATCAACAGTGGCAACATTGCAAGTTAATGCTTTGACTGCTGTCTTCATCCTATTACGCTTAAAAAACCCTCCATACTTAATTTCACTTAACAAATACCCAGGGGTTTTTTAAAGAGCACTATCAAGGTAATTGAAGTTTATTTTCACTTAGAATTTTTGTATATGTATGTGCATATAAAGGAGGTAAAGCAGTTGACAAACTAGAGTCAAGGAACCAATTTAGTTAGAATACCTTTAGGAATGTGTTCTTAATTTGGAGAGGAAAATATCAGCACAGATAGATCCATTAGCATTACAATGTAGAAACAAATGAACATACATAGGTATGGAAGCTGCTGTAACACTGACAGTGTTATCCAAATCTGCCAATGTTGCAATAAATTGGAAAGAGAAAACGTGATTAGAAAAGACTTGACTGCACATAATGTAGCAGCTTTCCTTCAAGGAAATTGTGAAAGTAGGTTTGTCTGAAAAATTATTCGAAAAATAAGATACATTTATTGAAAACTGAAAGTTCAAATATGATGAGTATCAATAAGAATGTGATAATTATATGGACAGCATGAAAAAATAAGAAGTTTTGAGAATGGTGTTTAATAGTGGTGAAAAGGTGATGAAAAAAATGCTAGAAGACCACACAGACAAAATATTGAAGAAGATTGTGGGAGAAAAGGGAAATAAAGCTCTTAACTGTCAATGAAAAGAACACCTGAAGGTGGTAAAAAAATTAGAAAATTGGTTGTGTTTTCTATATTGGTACCATATGCACAGTCTACATGTAGTACCATCTATGACAATATCAGCAAGTAGTTGAGGAAAAAAAATAATTAAATAATTTGGTACTGAAAACACAATGCATTTTTAAAATATAAATTAAAAATAATACTATGGCATAGGCAAAATTTTCATAATTCAGAGGAAAGAAAATAAAGACCTCATAGCAGAGGCACGAACAATAGAATATTTCAAGGTTTCAGCCAGAGGCTTCTCTATTTGATCAGCCAAGATGGAAGAGGAAACACAGTTACGTTTCCTTTTCTTGGAACTCATCACTGCCGTTCAGCTGTTGCACTGATTACAGCAAATGTCAGTTCCTGCAAGAGCCATCATTATGCAGGTGAGTTCTGAAAGGTGACATCATCTTTTCTGCTAACCCCTTCCCAACAACAGGAAAATACGCCCTACCTCAGTAAACGGTGGTGGTGTGTTGAGGACAGGCACTGCCCATTCCTTTTCAGTTCCCAGTTACCACCATGAGTTTGTGGAAGTGCTGATCTCAGCTGAAAATTGACTTGATAGCATTTAGGGAAATCAGTATTAGATAGTCTTTCTTACAAAACTTTCTCGTCTTTCTCAGAGTGGGAAATCAAATGTATTGCCTCCAGCTACTGGAGATTTTACTACACATTATACCCCTCATTTTTTATTTGAGTTTTATTGAGATTTACCACTTACTGATTGTCATGCCAAGAGGATGAATTGGTTATATATAGTTTAAGTACGCAGTGGAGTTTAAGGTATAGATATAAATCTTAGTCTGACTTTCAGATCACCTCCTCCCGTCCCTATGTGTACAAGTAACTACAATGTTTATAAATTGCAGTTGGTAATGTCTTATCTGCCCGATTGCACTTCTTTTACTTAACAAGCTAGCAGTACAAAGCAGATTCAGTACCTAGCAAGTCCGGGGAGCTCATTTCCCATTTTATTGGATTATGGCTGTTTGCATACATTCACAAATGCAATAAATAAGCTCTTGCTTCCCTACTACACAGACAAAAGTTGAATCTCAGGTTTTCACATGAAACAGAGGTTAGAATATCTCGACAGAGTAGTGTATTTCAGACTTTCTTTTCTCATGCTGTATGTCTCATCTCTATTTAG
This sequence comes from Athene cunicularia, assembly GCF_003259725.1. NCBI lineage: Eukaryota > Metazoa > Chordata > Aves > Strigiformes > Strigidae > Athene > Athene cunicularia. The sequence continues at coordinate 110,055,585 of NW_020799095.1, forward strand.
ATAAATTCAAAGCTATAACCCTTCACCTTTCATTAATGCTGAATTCACAAAAAAGGATAATGGGTAAGAATGCTGTAATCCTTTAAGTTGAACACTCTTTCTCTTCTAAACACAGTCAGCACAAGCATTTATGAAAGATTTGTCTTCTCTCTACAGAAGATAAGATACTCTAGTTAAATAATTTTCATTATCATTTTTAAGGAGAATCTTTCCCTCTAGAATTACTTTGCATTTATGGGAAAAGAATTGTCAGCTGTCCTGTTAACAGTTAACCGTTTATAGTGAAAATTAATATGAGAGTGAGACAGAGTGTTTCCATCTCCACAGCTGAGTCTAGCTCAGTTTTAGATCATGTCATAAAGAACTAATGCCACACTAAGGCAAGAAACTGAGGTATAACTGTGCATGTCAGATTCCACAGCACTCAGTTGTCATGAATTGCAGTGTTTTGCAGGCATATTTACATTCTTGATTGCGTTCACAAATATACATGGATATTCTCATTTTCTCCTGTTTTTGGTAAAATTTAATAAAAACAGCTACATGCAGTTGTACTGGATCAGCTATGTAATATCACCTCATATTCCAGCTTAACAGGCTGCTGTTCAGCTTGATTAAAGTTATGCAGTTAGAACAAACTCATTTAAAATCACTTCTAAAAATTCAAGTCAGTGAGTTTGTTTAATAAAACCTAACATCTAAATGCTGTATAAAGGTGAATACACGCAAATGTCACGTTGGCTGGCTTCCCTGTCCCTCAAGCCAGTGTCCTTTACTGTAGATGTGTTGCATCTCTGCTACACTTGAAAAGGTAATTGCATTGCTCAGCAGGACAACGTCTGTTCTAGTGATAAACATCTGTATGAAAAACAACACATGCCTTTTTTTTTTTTAATTGCATAATAATAACCTCCAGAATGACACTGATGTAGTAATTGTATTAATATTTTTAAAGTAGAATGATTAAATAATGTTCTACTGAAAGGTGACATTGTCCTCAAAACAAATCGAGTTATTACTCTAGAAGTACATTAAGGATAGTATTTGTGTTCCCTTGCCTTAGGGGTATTTTTTTTTCTTAGTCTTTTTTTTTTTTTTTCCTGATTTTGCATGACTGTAGTATTAATTATTTTTCAACATGCCATTACTGTCATTCCTCAGAGTAGCCATTCCACAGCTCTTGACTGACAGTTATTGAACTTTAAGGTCCTATGGTACATCTGCTCTATCACCATCTGTTGTCACAGTAAGGATTTGATCAGGTTTATTTTGAAGGAAAATCTCTAGAATGAAGCTTCTATTGTTAAATGTTTATAGAAACACACAGGGGGAGCTGAGTTCTTGCTGTTAAATTAAGCAGAAGTGCACAATAGGGTGTAAATTATGCTGTGCTAATTCCTGGCATTGTATTGTCAGCTATCTATGGCACTCAGCATGGATTATTACTCCATAACATAAGTTTACTGAGCTTTCTGTAAAATGAAAGGAATAAATATATATATATAGAAATATGGTTGGTTGACATGAAATACTTTTCACAAAGCAGTTTCATTAATTGTTTTAGATGTTTCTGAGGCAGCCTCTATTATAAAAACTGTGCTTCCTGTAGCCGGTAAAAGATTTTTCTTCCCTTTACATTGTAGTCCAGAGTAGCTTTTGAACTTCAGGACATTAAAAAGTTTTAGAAGGACAATACACACCATGGATTGTTAGATTTTAGTCTGAGGAAACCATGTTGACTTTGGAGAGAAAGATCAGACTGCTTCCTGAAGATAGTGGATTACCTGATGAGCATTCATGTTGTGAGTCACTTGATACCGTTATTGGATACATTGCTTATATCCTAGGGCTTCATACCCTATAGCTCATGAGAGGATGGAAGTAATTTGGACACTGGCTGGAAATTTAGAGGATAGAAAAAAGTAATTAGATCAAGTTCTTATTTAAATCTCAAACTATAAGTCTGAACCTGTGTATCAAATAATTTCCGCATGTTCAACAAATTTAATTTTGCCTCAAGTATATATTTCATGCTCAATGACATTTTTTCTCATTTATCTTCTCATATTTTTTCCTAATACTAACTTGTTAGTATAACAAGTATTAGTTAGCTACTTTTTTCTCTGAAGTATTAATGTCACTCTGTGAAAACTGCTGTCAGTAAGGATTAGTTTTGCCTGAGCAAATGTAGTGACCACATCTATGTTGGATCTGTGTTCAGATTTTAGTCAAGATAGGGATGAATATACTATATTCTCTATTAAAGGCTTAAATAGGGCAGATGAATGAGGGGAGTCTAAATGCATTGCTCTATAGCAGACATTTAAAATTGAGTGAAATAAACAGACACATCCTACAACTAGATGTTATTAGATGTTATTAAATGGAATCCTAAATTGTTAAAAAAAATCCCAAAATTTTACTTATTTTCTAGTTCCTGAAGAAGTTTAGTAGATATCGTACATATTTTAGTGACATTTCACTTAGGAATCTGCTGGGAAGTGATGTGATGCCTAGCTGTTACCCATTTGGTTCTAGAGAATGGAAAACTACTGGGTTAAGATCCAAAACAGCTGGGGTGTAGTACTGCCTTTGGCATTTCACAGGGACAAGTCAGATAGCCCTTCTTGCTTTGTGGCTTAGGGGTCTGAGTCAAAGATTCACATCAGGTTCAGAGCTCTCAATGCTTCCACAAAGACTCTTTCTAAGAAATTAATAGAAGTTCCTACTCTAAATAAATGGAGAAATAAATACATATACTTTATAAAAGAATATGTTAATGCCTAATTTGTGGTGACAGTCATGCCTTAAAAGTATTCACCTGGTAAGTGGGCAGCTTGTTCTACTGCTCACCAAATTCAGGTGTTCTTACCAGATCTTTCATTTTGCTTTACATTCCTCTCAGGTGTGAAATCAGGCTCTTTCTGATCCCACAGGTCTTGCATGTCTCTGCATAGTGTCATAGTTCCAACAGGATCTGTATACTTCACCTTTTAGCTTGATGGTTAGGTTAGAAGATGGAAGATACAGGTTTGATGCCCTTACTTTGCGAGCTGTGTAATTGCCGGGTTGTCATAGTAAGGGCTTTCCCTTCAGCTGCGACTTTTTGCAACAATATGATCTTAATGTTTTTTAATAAATCTGACCCTGCCAGTATGCATCGAGGGTTCTTCTGAATCAGACTGACACCACACCACACCCCACCCCCCCAGGTTTAAGCAGAGGAATCATTGCTTCTTCATTTGTCATAAAGCTTTAATACAGACAAATACCTGCAGTTCTTCCCAGAAGCATAATTCTGTATCTATGATGAGGTCAGTGAGAAACCACTGAATTTAAATAGCAATCGAAGAAATTGCTTTTGTTGCATCATTTTATCCCTGTATTATATTTATATGCATGACATATTTAAATCCTGCTTTAAGTCTTTAAATATATTTAGATCTGATCTTTTGCCACTTGCCCAAAAAATGGGATATGTAAGATAAATAGGCCAGTGAAAGGGGTACCTGCAACTTTAAATGACAGATTTTGGGGGGGGGAGTTGCATACTTATGATGTCTGAGACTGGAAACGTAAGTACTAAATATTAAAGCAAGAAAGGACCATTTTTTATTCTAATAGAATAAATAATTGCATCTTTTCCATGTATTTCATAAATGAACAGGAGTTTTAGCTACTATTCAAACAGGGTAACAAACCAGGAGGACAGGAAGCAAATTTCAGCACCCTTGTTTAGAAGTAGATGCCTTGAATCATGAATCATCACCTCTCTGCTCTCTGACAAGTTCCTGAAAAGTGGTAACAAAGAGAAGAAATAAGAAAAGGAGAGAAATTGAGTCACTATATCCACAAAAGATATAGGTCATTTTTTTTTAGTTATACTTGGAAAGATTAAGTATGAGGAAAATGTTTTTTTTTCCTCTAACCTCACCTTAAATCAGGAATTGTTAATATTCATAGCTTACCAGATATGAATTTGTTCTGTCTGGCCATTTTGGGATTTTCGTTGGAGGTTGAGGCCAGAAATAAAAAGCAAAGATTTATTGTAATGTCTCTTCTATTGCATCAAGTGAATGTAAAAGTTCCCAAGAATAACAATTTTAGTAGATTAGAATGAAGGTATTCAGTAAGCCTATATACACATTATTCCTTGGGGAATTATATAATCTAAATAAATTAATTGGAATCAATGAAGCATATACTTTACCTGTAGAACTTCTATGGAAGGAGCACATGGGACTCAAAAGGCTTAAAGAAAATATTTTTTAATTACAGTTTACTTTAAGAGGAGAGGTGAATAAGCATTTCATTTTTTCTCATTCACTTATTTTAAATCTGTGCGGATAATTGGTATTTCATATTGTACCCTGTGAGAGGAAAAATATTGAATCTCTTGAACTTCTATAAACAGAGTTCTGTGGACCTTAGATGGTCGTTTATCTTTTCCCTTTCATCAAAATAATAGTCCATGGTACCGGTGATACAGTTCCTACCTACAGTTCTTACCAGTGGTACAGAATTTCAGAAGAGTTGATGTGTAAAATAGTACAAAGCAATTGACAATTTATGCATTACCTACAAATGAAGAAGGAAAAAAACCCCAAGAAGTATTAATCATTGAAAATGTGTGAAGGAAAATTGACAATAAAATTTATGTATAATGTTAAAAAATGTAGTTATTTGCAAATGCAGAGACATATCCTAGGAAGTCATAACATGAGAATGCTTTTTTGTTCTTTTAAGCAGTAATATTTCCTGGTAAGGAGACACTATTTAGTGAGCAATATCTGTTATATGTTTAGCACATTAGAGAAGTTTTACTTTCAATCTTTCTATTTTGGGAAACAAAACTTATTAAATTCATCCTATTTTATGACAGAGCAAATAGAATTTTAACAGCGGCAAATAGATAAACTATTCTCGGGAGCTGACAACTGAAGAAAAAAATATTTATTTATTTAATAATAAACATTTTTCTTGTTGGACTATCTCTCAGTTATGCTGGGTTTAGAAACAAAGAAAGTTCTCTTTTACTTATGAAGAATGATTCTGGAAAATGGTGAAGGTCTGGAGAGGCAAAAGGGCCTGAAGAAGCAGGCACATGGCAATGCTGTGACTGGGAGCTTCTCAAAGTCCAGACAGACATTTGGCTTCTTTCTCTCAAACACGTCTCTACCTGATGGCTCTGATAGTGTGTAAGTGCTGAGTGTCCAGAGTCACTCGATCCAACTGGCATGCTCAGAGTACCCCCAAAGTCCAGCAGGATCAAGATACAACAATATGCAGTTTCTAGCTGCTTTCTTTAAATATACAGCCAGAAGTCATGCTGCTTCCCATTATTTGTTTAACAGCCTACTGTTTACAGTACTTGCTTGATAGAAGCAATAGTCATTCATCAGTCCAACCTATTGCTCCCATGAGCCTGCCTAACAGTGGTAGGTGAGATGATATGGCAGTGTCTCCTTCCCCTCCTGCTGAAGTAGGCTGCTGTTCAAAACCACCCCACAGACAGTGGAAGAGTATGCAAAAAGGATCCAGACCTCTGAGACTATGCAAGAAGGGCTTGAAGAAAAGATGTTCTCTGTGAGAGGAGAGACTTCTGAAGTGTTAATCGTGAGTTTACATCCATCAGTTGTTTAATAATGTTCCTGTAGGTCACTGTCCACTCTTTGCAGAGCTTTGAAATATTCCATCAGATTCTTTCCTTCAGCCACACAGGTAGAACCCACACTGGATTTTCTATGTTGTCTTCCCTGTGGCTGAAGGAGCCTACCTGTCCTTCTGTAGAGCTCTCTGAGGGTACAGCGCCTGTGTCTTAGCACTAAAATTCAAGCTTCATTCAGGACTAAATCTTCATTTTGAGGCAGTTGTATCTTTTATGGGTTGTATCCCTCAGTTGTTAATGATGGTGGGACACTGCATTAAAAAAAATTGTCTGAGTGGATGAAAGCACCAATACTGCAAAATAATTGTTACCCCGTACTCCTTAAAGACTAAGCTTTTCCAATTAAAATACAAAATACATGGAAATACTAAGATGTCAGAGACAAGTCAACTATTCGCAGGCATCACCTCACTATTAAAAAATATTTAAGTGCAACATGATTTCAGTAAATGTTATGGACTCTAACTCCCTGCCAGAGGCTGTTGGCATATGACCAGCAAAAGATCCTTCAGGATAGCCTAGACTCAATCCAAACACCAGGCAAAATAAACCAGACCTTATTCTAACAAAGCAAAAAAATCAGCTTGTTAAAAATGAAGTTATGAGCGCAGCATGAAAACAGTATTACATAGAATACACTGAATATCACATTCTTGATCTAATCATCCCCTAAGGTTTTTCTTAGCTCCTGGAGGAGATATTTTATTATAGAAGTAGTTTTCCTATACATTTCTCTCTTTCAGAATGGGACTGCATTCTGGTTCTCTTTCTCAACCCAGTTGTATTTGGATACCGCTGTTTGCAAACTGATATTTAAAGTGGTCCCAGAGTACCCCACTTCTTCTTTCTTACTAATCAGTTTAGGAATACTTTTATTTACTTTAATAATATGTAAGAATGAAAGTTATACGTCATTACTTCAGTCCTTTACATGACAGCTTTTCCATTCTGTTTTAAAAAGTCAATTGAATTTCAAGTAATTTCAAGATATTTAGCAACTCTTCTCATCCGACTTGTCACATCCTCTCTCCCTTCCTCCTCAGCCTCCACAGAATATCAGGGTCCTTCACAAATCATAACCACTTCTCCCTGCCCCACCCTGTTATCAGTTGTGAAGGGATGATATGATTAATCTTTCATTTCTCAATAGCTGCTTATGAGCAATAGAAGAGTCCTACTGTCTTCAACCTCAAGGGTGCCTTACCTGCTAGCAGTCTGTACTAAAAATTCCTTTCTAGAGTGCATTTTAAGGATGAAAGTGTGCAGTGATAAGTTTGATACACTGCCCCACTGAAAATTAGGGTAGACATAAAATCGTTGAGTTTCAAAAATCCTGGACAGCTACAAATGGATTATGAAATGTGAACTACTACATTTGGTATGTAGTACTGTCTGTGCCACCGAAGAATAATGTAGCACTGTAATAAAAACAATGCTGAAGCTGTTTTTCTAAGAATAGTAAGTCAGGACTATTTTAAAACAGATTCCAAGACAGATATGAGTGCCTTGAGATCAAAGACTGACAGAATCACAGATTTATTTAGATTGGATGAGTTGTCATAGGTCATCTGGTAAAAATCCTGCCCAGAGAATAGACAACATAAACCAAGTTGCTCAGAACTTTCTCCAGTCGTTCTGAACATCTTTAAGAACGGAGATTTCATAACATTTCTTGCCAAGAGAAATAATTCAATTCAGTATTTTTTAAATACTAAAAGACATCAAAGGTGCGTTGAAACATTTTTCATAATGCCACAAGATAGACATAGTGAATAAATCTCTTTCTATATATCAAGCAAGGTACAGACTCTGGATTTCCATTGCAGAGGTTTTTTTTTTGCTTTTATAAAAATGGGTAATTTATTTTTCAGTCAGTTGTGATTGCAAGTTCAAACTCAGAAGGCAGGTGAAAGAGAAAAGCAATGTTCTTTATTTAGCTGAAGTGGAAGATTGATACTGTTTGGTATCAGTTTGTTAAAATGCTGCAAGTTTTATCCATTCAACTTTTTTTCTTTTTTTTTTTCTTTTTTTTTTTTTCAAAAGTAGCCTTCATAAGTCATTCAAAATCCACTGAAAATCCTTTTAAAAGAAAAAGAGAAATCTATGGCTTTCAGCACACTCTGATAGATGATTTGTGGCTAGAAAGTATGAAATAAGAGTAAATACATACTTGACTTTGTAATAGCATTCAGGTCGTTAGACTGACATTAAGATTATCTGAACCAAAAAGGAAAGTTCAAGGTAGCTGTTTCTGTACCAAATATGTTTCTGATGACAATTTAGAGACACATTTTAAACTTCTTTTTTTCAGTTAGTGATTTTTTCTGTATATGATAGATTTGGTAATTGTCTACAATTTTTACTCCAAATCAATTTTATATTGTCAAAAGAAGAGTCTTTTTTTGTCAGATTTTATACAAGATAATGATTAACAAAAATAGAAAATTTTTAGTCACTCCTATCGATGTTGTGGAGCTAGTAGTAAGTGACCAATATGATTGTGAAAATGTCTTGCTTTCATAATTCTGTGTTCTGTTTCTCCTACTTTTGATCTTTTTTTTTTTTTTTTTTTACATATATCTTTGAAATACACTTTGATTTAAGGGAAGATTAGAGGATAAGTATTGTCTGTTATTTCTGATAAAGAAGGAAGCATAATGTTATCCATATATGTCAACTTTATGGATTAGTTTACAGTGTATTATTACATGATATGAATTGAATTGAAATATAAACTGAAGTTTTACTACATTGCTCATTTTTTAAAGATCAAAGAAGACTATCACTTTCTGTTTAGAAATTAAGCTTAAATAGACCTATTGCTTAATGATCTCAAAAACTGAATTTATTAGATGAAAGATTATTTGGTAGCTAATGAATAATAAAATTACCTTAGGGAGTATCCTTTATTGATTTGAACATTAAATTTTTATACTGCCTGTTGGGTTTTTTCGCTGTTAGTAACTGGCACTGGTAATGTTAATCCACGAAAGATGCTGTGCAGGTGCATCAAAAATTCTCATCTGTAGATATTCATTTTCTATAAGAGAGCTGTATAGCCTCAGTTACTTCTGACTAATCTACCAGTAGATAAGACTTCTTCATTATTTCCCTTCTCTTAGTAAACTTTGTTTCTATGCACTGATTGTCAGTTGCTGGAGATACTGGTGTCCCGAAAGTTTGATAAGAAAATTCAATAACTAACTTTGCTTAAGAGACATCTGCCCCCATTAACAGTTGTAAAGTGCTGACTACACCATACCGTGTCATGTATCACTTGCTATTATGTTTCTGATTGCAGTAGCCATTAATCTTTGAAGGATTATATATATATTATTATTTTTGAATTGGCTCTAATAGTTGCTTCGTTACGTGCATTTTTTGTGAATGTGAAACAGGTTCAAATGGTGGTTTACCTTCTTGTAATAGTATAGACCTTCCCTTGATGCTGTGAGTTCTTAGAAATTAGCAACTTTCCTTGAACTTTTATCCATTTTTTCATAATAAAAAAATTATAACTAACCACCAGTTGACCTTTGCTAGACCTTCTTTCTCACAGCAAAATTATGCTACTGGTAAGAAAAGAAATAAAACCCATGGCACTACTGCTACTTCTTCAGTCACACTCTCTTCATTCAAAACAATTCTTTAACTGAACATGGATTATGAAAGCTGAAAACCAGAAAACTTATTGTACTTTTGAAAATAAAATTTCACCTATTGCTTAGTTTTTCTTTTTTTCAGTTACCTGCATTGACTTCTTAAAAAACCCAATGAATTGCTAAGAGGCAAAGTAATTCTAGTCTAAATTTATTCAAAATTTTTTTTTTTTAAATTTTATTTATATTTATCATTCTAGGAGTGCACAAGTAGTAATTGTGTTCTCTAAGAGCCCTGAGAAAGCCTTAAGGACACTTTAAGCTTGCAGAAGTCTTTTTCTTTTGATAACCAAATAGGACAGAAAATAATTGTTTCTCAGTTTATACAGCAAAAGAGATTTTCAAATATTAATAGTTTTTTTCATCAGTTTGTAAGTATGGCCATTTAAATGACTAAGAATGGAAAGTAAAAATCTGGTTTCTTAATAGTTGTCACCTAGTAGCCATAAATAGCATTATTCTGTAGTATTCTGGTGTTGGTTTCATCAGAGGTTAAATGATTTAAATATAGTATTTTAAGTCTAAACAGGCTTTTGTATACTTACATATATATCTGCACTGCTAATTTTGTGAACAGTTCAAACTTCAATCTCACAAAGATATGAAAATATATCTAAGTCAGATCTTGTGAAGTCATTACCAAAAAACAGATTTCCATCAGATATGTTCATTTTGCTGTGCAAGCAGCAACACCAGAGACTTAAAAGACATCTTTAAGTATAGACATTATTTGCAGTTTTATTCTGGCTTTGTGAGCAGTTTGAAGTGTAAACATCTAATTCTGTGGAAACGCAATTTTAATGTTATACAAACTCAAAACATGTACTGCTAAAAACAAACAAGTCTAACCATTATCCATCATCTGTATTTTCTGTATACTCAGTCATTTGGGATACTTCCGCTTTTATCGTCACTTTCTCCTTTGGATGGAGCTCAGTAAGCAGAAATCTAACAGGCTTTCATCATGCGAGCAAAGCAGCTACATGAGTAGCGTGATCTCACAGAGACAGCCAAATAGCCTAAGTTGCACTAGTCCTGTCCAATTTCTGCTTACCAGTCCTTTTCAGAGAAACATAAAAAGGAAATCAAAAGAATATCTAGAACCAGTCATTGAAATCTAATTGAAAACTACTCCTGGGTTGCATTAAGAATGATAATAAATGTTTCTGTAAGTGATTCACTCACACTGGTACCTTAAGAAAGATAAATATGTCAGTTGTTTGTTCAGTGGCACCATTGGCAGTCTGAAAGACACTGTCTGGTGACTTATAATATTCTGATCTTTTTCTTCATTCAGCATGTTTGAGTAGTCTAACCTGAGGTGACAAAGATGAATGTGACACATTGTTCTTCAGAAAGGAAGGGCTATGCCCTCCAGCTTGATGATCTGCAATATTTTTTTTTTTGTTTGACCCATTTATATTTTAGAGCCTGAAAAATATATTACATTTATCCTGTGTACATTTAGAAGAGGAAATAAAAAGTCATTAATCAAAAGAAAAGTCCTAAACACAGTCAATCTACTAGGCTTTAAAATAGATTATGTTTGCTTTCTTGCCACCTGAGTGTTGAGCTTTCTGTATTACACTGTTATCTGTTTAAACCCTCAGAAAACCTGGAAATTTCATCCTGCATTAAAATTTACAGCCCTCCTTATCCCTGCTCATAAATACAGTATGTGAAAAATGGACAGGCAGGTATTCAAATATGACTATACATCAAAGGTGTTTTTCCCAGTAAAAAAACCCAGAATCCTGATTGCAGTTACACAACAGCAAAAGGGGGGG
>NW_020799095.1:110066748-110113066 GCF_003259725.1 Athene cunicularia
GGGGGGGGGAATGATGACAGTGTGATATACAGGACGTTTTCTAGTTAGGATGTCTGTGAGACCTGCTCATTCTCAAAGAGTTTGCTGAGAGCTGCTATGTTGAGAGTATCAGAGAAGGTCTGAAGTTTCTCAGGTCAGCTGTAAAATGCCTGTGATGGAAGCTGGACTGAGTATCCTCGGTGATAAACCTGGCAGTCCAGTGAACCTGCACTGGGATGTGCTAAATTACTCTGAAGATGAGTTATGTGGCAAACAAACAAGACAATTCTCTGCAGGAAGAAAGGAGGCTCGTTCAAGTGAGGAAGGCAGATCACTCTAGATAGCACAAGATATATTTTTTCATCATCCAGCCACCATACCTATTAATAAGGAAAATTCTTAATCTAATGTGAAATGCACACATCACTTACGCAATTCTGGGGTTTGGCCATATGTTGGCTAATTACACTAGTTGATGATTATTTTTTCTCAATTACCCAGTCAATATCCTGCAATCCAGGACTAGCATGAGCTATTTTTTTACTGATTCCTTCTAGGAATTTCACACACACACCCCCTAAATTAATATGGATTGGTACCTAATACTGCAGTTTGCATCCAAATCTATCTTTGTAAAAACAGTTGCATAAGGTCTTTCTTGGAAAAAATCTTAACACAGGAATGCTGTACTTTCTAAATGCTAATCACCTCTATTAAAATGAACAAATTCAAATTGTAATGGATTTTAAATACATGTAATTGTTCATTGACTTGAATAATTTAAAGGAGAAAAAACTTTTAATGTTGACATTTTGACAAAGGCACACAGTTGCCCAATTAATGCTCAAATTGACTGTTTTTAGAAGAATTTATTTCAATGAACAGATACTTAGAATTCTTAAGTAAAATAAGTGCTTTGAAGCAAACTGTAGCTACTAACATGTAGCACTGGATGAAGAACTGAATGGATGAGACAAAATGATGCTCTTAATTAGTAGATTATAACAAGAAGAAGATTGTGAGAAACCTGGAAAAGCAAAGTACACATCTTTACCTGTTCAGAAATCTGTCCTGTAGCCATCTACATGTAGCCATCACTTTTCAAATCTGTGAAGGGAGTGAAGGCATGAAGCAGTCTATATAGTTCTGATTTCTAGCAAGATCTGGTAGTTATCATTAGGTAGGTGCTAAGATTTGTCATGGGTGGTGTTGGATGTAATGTAAACTGTAATGCAGGTTTTTCAGACAGTGTTGTTAATGTTGGGCAGATGTCTGCAGAGGTCCAGGCATGTTTTGTTATGCTAAACAACTGTCTTGAGTCTGGTTATGACATTGTAGGCTAAGGAAGAAAATATACTCTGTTTTCAGTCTTTGATATCAGTTTTCAGTTCTTTGGAGTGTAAGGGAATAATCATTTTGCCCAGGTGGCCAATAAAGCCAACGGCTTCCTGGCTTGTATTAGAAATAGTGTGACCAGCAGAAGTAGGGAGGTGATAGTCCCCCTGTACTCTGCACTGGTGAGGCCACACCTGGAGTGTTGTGTCCAGTTTTGGGCACACCAATACGAGAGACATCGAGGTGCTGGAGCGAGGGCAGAGGAGGGCAACGCAGCTGGTGAAGGGCCTGAAGGACAGATCCTATGAGGAGCGATTGAAGGAGCTGGGACTGTTCAGTTTGAGGAAGAGAAGGCTGAGGGGAGACCTCATCACTCTCTACAGCTATCTGAAAGGACATTGTAGAGAGGTTGGTGCTGGTGCCTTCTCACAGGTGATTAGTGACAGAACAAGAGGGAATGGCTTTAAACTGCAACAGGGGAGGTTCAGACTGGACATTAGGAAACAAATTTTCACAGAGTGGACAGATAGTGGAATAGGCTGCCCAGGGAGGTGGTGTAGTCACCATCCCTGGATGTGTTTAAGGGTGGTTTCGATGAGATGTTGGGGGATATGGTGTAGGGGAGAACTTTGTAGAGTGAGGCTGATGGTTGGACTCGATGATCCCAAGGGTCTATTCCAACCCGAATGATTTTGTGATCTTCCATAACTAAGAAATATTTTCTGCTTTCTCTGGTACTATTTAAGACACCTAAATATTTCCTTATTTTTTGTGTGATCATTTAAAAAAACAGAACAAGACAAAACCAAAACCTATACTCAGCCTTGGTCTGTTAATAAGATGACAACATGAGTTCTTACCTAGTTGGAAATTAAGCTATATACGATACAACAAATGTGTATTTTATAATCTATCATAATTTTTAATAATCTCTAGTAATAAGTGAAATTATTAGAGATTGAATAACCCATCAGTAAGTAGGTCGTTCAGAGATATGAATGTGATCTTTGTCAGTGCTATCTCTAAAGCATGTAGGATAGAAAGGAAGGAATATAACAGAGGAGAACTGATGGGGAAAACTATTTTGCAAGCAATCACTTTTTGGTTTTATACATTCATAATTTTTCTTATTTCATGGAACCACAGAATGGTTGAGGTCATAAGGAACCTCTGGAGGTCATCTTGCCAACAACACTGTTCAGGAAAGATCACCTAGAGAAGGCTGCTCAGGACCATGTCCATCCACACTTCAAATGAAAAATAGTTAATTTCTAAAAGTTCAGAAATAAAAGACAAAGGGGATATTTGCCAAAGCTGTTCCTTTACTATTAATAATTTCATGGTATATTTTTCTAGAAAATGCTGATCATTACTGATGTTTATTTGTCACAAAACATAATGAAGCAAATGAGGCTTTAAATTATTTTAAATGTATTCTGAAATATATGTAAAATAACATTTCATTGGCATTTATCTTCTGTTTCTTTGAGATTATTTTTCATATACAGACTGCCTTGTTTTAGTGGACTAAAACAAGGAGTGGAAAATGGAATGGAAAATAAATGGAAATATTATCAGGTTTTTCACAAACTTGAAAAATAAGATAGGAGACATTTTGACCATATTTACACTAGAGCAAAATTTTTCTAGCTTTCATTCAAAATGATATGTGATTAGTTCTGTTGACTTTGAAAAAAAATCTTACTCAGCATAAAAATCCCAAGCCTTTTAAATACAGGACTATTTTTGCCAATTATTGCATTACAATCACACTTTTTGATCCATTTTAGGGTTGGTTTATTGTTTTTCGGCTAACAATTGACTATAATGAATTTTGAGACTATCATACAGAGAAAATTATATTAAAACCAGGGTAGAGAGCATTATCTGAGTTCCTCATCCCTCATAATTTTCCCCCTGTATTGTCTGATATTAATTTGTTTTCTGACTTCATGTTTATCCTGTTTCACGACAGAACTCTTTCACATAATATGAGTATAAATATGAGCATTCCAAGATAAAAAGCTGTCAGTGCATGTTCTGATCTTTGAATTGCCCCATTCATTTAACGACACATACATTTTACATTTCATTTGGAGGACATTTCTTGTATTTTTATCTCACTAATCTTCCTAAAATATAATCAAATTTGTGCAAAAACTCTGGAGAAGTCTTTGTGAAAATGAAGGCTATGTGAATAATTTTAGCAGTATGCTGGACTGACATGAAATAACGGCAATTAATGGCAATTTATTTTGCTCGATTAGGATGTCCATGCAATATAAATACATATAAATTAGGACACTATGGATTTTTGACTGAAGAAAGTGCCCTGTTTCATTTAACATTTAGATACAGATTTTACCAAAACTGTACATGATTTACTCATAAACCATAATAAATTTTTGAATTTTTGTTACTGAAACAGCAGCAACTAAGTTAACTAATTTGTGTCACCATTTGACTTTGAAGAATAATCTGCTTAAGGTATGTTAGAAACTAGTACTGCAAAAATTATCTTTTAAGTGGAAGGTTATCAAAATCTGTTTTCTCCACCATCACCACCTTTGTTGATAATGGTCAGCAGTTTATAGGGACGTAATAAAACTTTTCTAAGATTAAAAAACTAATCTGTTTTTTAAATTTATAAAGGGACATGCTATGCACTGTCTATTTGTGCTTCACATTTATTTCCATTCATCATGTGTCTGTGGTTGTAAACATCACTTTTCAGATGGAATAAAATGAAATTCCATATTTTGGGCCAAGTCCACATGTAGCGTGTTAAGATATGTTCCAAAACTCATGAGTCAAATTTCATTTTCATCCACTATTTCAATACATACATACACATTAACTATTAATTTGGAAAGTTAAGATCCCTTTCCAAACAAATAATTTTCTTGAAGTTGTTCATAGTCAAAACTTTTTTAGAGGTAAAAATATTTACCAGTAACATAAATGTCTCGAGAACATGACCTCTATTTTGTCTCATAAGTGAAAAATTTTCAACAGTTTCTGTTTCATTTTGTAAAAATTAAAATATTTTACCTAAATTCACATGTTCAGTGTATTTAGATAAACTGAGAGCACTACAGCAGCACATGAGTAAAATAGTTATCAGGTATTAGTTCAGTTTTGCCCTGTTTTCCAGAATCTAGCCGGTGCTATTTTAATCCACACGTGAATATGCACATGCACTCAAACAACTGTGTAAGTGTTCCTAATTATAATCATACAGCCTTTGCTTAACAGTTCTTCTGTATGTTTAATAGTAGGTATTAAGTCTGAAAGAGAAATGCCTTTTGTTTAATAAAACCTTGGTAAAGCAGGTTGTCTGAAAAATCAGTCCAATTTCTCCTCATGATCTACAGAGGGAAGGGAGAAATATCTAAAGGAGGCTTAAATTGCTTTAAATTCCATAGCTGCTTTGGTATTAAGGCAATCAAATGTGAAATATCAATATATCTACACAGCATGAATGACTGTATCATCTTATTCTGATGAATAGTAGAAGCAGAAATGAGCAATGTGAAAAAGAAAAACATTAACTGAAAACCGACTACATACAGTGCTATAGTGATATTAAATATCATCAAGCAAGATGATATCGTACTGTGTGTCTGATTTTAATGAAAAAAATGAAGTTAGAACCACATCAATTCAGTTTAATTAATTTAAAAACATAGATGTCTCAATTCCTAGAAATTAGAGATCATTCATTCTGTTTCAGTTACAGAGAGGAAAATGTGCCAAACTTCTGCACATAATAGTACAATTTTTTATGCTAGTTTTGCTCTTCTATGTAGCCCCTTTCAGTCACTGAGTTTCACAGATTCCTACCAAGTCAGATCGAGGGGAATCCATACTTACCCTACACTGGGTAACACAAAACAGCAGAAAAGAGGGAAATCTGAATAAATATTGAATTGAAATAATTTAAAACTTCTCTTACTGTACCTGTCAGTCAGGGTTGGGGTTTTTTTCTGACTATTTTTTTCATTCAGTAATGAAGGAGATTTCAGAGGACGTGGCTTTTTAGTTATTGCATGACAGTGAATCTGCTTGATTCTTGAGCATTGTGGTACAGCTCTGTCTTCTTTTTCAGGTTTATAAACTTCTTGAATCACCAAACCAGCAAATACTTAAACATGTTATTCATTGGACCCAAGACATACAATATTACAGAATTAATGTTTGCTATTGGCAAACGAATTAAATGTTGAGGTTTCACTGTAAGTGTTAGAGGAATGGACCTTCTCCCTCTCTCTGTTTAGAAACCATAAAATATCTAATAAACTGTAGATTTCATACATAGTGATTTGAAGAAGCCATTAATTTCCAGTGTGTTACAATACAATCCAACAGAAAAAGAGAAGAAATAAAAACAAAAGCAAAACCCAAACCAGACACCTTCCATTTATTTTAATGTATATTCCATGAACATCCTCTTCCCAACAGTAATGAAATAAACTGTGCAAATCACTTTTTTAAAAGTATGTGACATACAAAAACTCAAAGGATAAAACGTGCAGTACAACCATTCATTTTAGGTACGATTGTACCATTGGCAAACTTACTAACTCATTGACTATTAATGATTGTAGTTATTTTTCCTAAACTCTTGTCCTTACAGGTTCATTACTGACATTTAAGACAGAGAATGCCCCATGCCTATTTAATGTAGAAATCAGTTTCACAAAGAGATATAAAATAGATCTATTCTATTAGCAGCACTGTATGAAATATGGGTTGATCTATATTCCATAGCAGTAGTGTACCAGTGCACACTGGAAATTGTATTTTATTACTAATGGCATGGTTATAAATCAAAAGTTGCATGATGTGTCTACTCTCTGTTCATGTGTTCTCCAGAAGCTGGCATAGTGGTGACTCATACCCTGTTACTCTTTAGGGATTTGATATTAAATTACTCAGACTTAATAGATAGATAGGTAGGGAATTAGATCATAAAATGGGTTTGAATAAGTTCTAGTTCATACATCTATGTCGGAAGATCTACAAGTAGTTGTAAGAGTTGACGGCATTCTGGTTACTTCTTAGCTGTGGATGAAGTCTGTTCAGAATAGTGTCTGAAAACAGTCGATTTGCTATTCCTAAGCAAGGCGGTTCAAAACTCCTACACAGGGATTTTCAGAGGGAACAAAAAAAGCTCGTCATTATTTGGAAGTAAAATTTGTAAGATCATATTGCTTAATGTGCAATTGTGAATTTTTGTGTGGAGACTTTATCTGCATTGCAGTATAACAACAGTTACTTGATTTGGTATTCGTGCCTGGTGGTTCCTTACATTTCACTTGCATTATATTTCTCTGACGTGATTTTTCTGTCAGATAGTCTACATGGGCTGGGCAGAAGAACGGGAACAAGACTCCCTTCAGGATCGAATGTACACACCAAAGTTTCTAGCACTGAGGGGATCTTCCCTGTATAAATTTATAGCACCTCCAGTAAGTATATTGCTCATGCTTAATGGGAATAAATGTTATTAAAGAAAATAATTTCATATAATATGTACAAGACTTTCACAATGAGATATCACTCTTTGAGCTAACATGATTGCAACTGACAGCACTGAAAAATTACAGGGTATGTGGTATAAAAGTGATAGAAAATAGCTGTTCATTGGATGGCTAGGCATCTAACAAGAATTTCTTTTTCCCCACTTACCTGAACACTTAGAAAAATATAAGAGAAATCTACTTGTGCTAAAAGAGGACTTTTCATTTTCCTTTGGAAGAGAGAACAAGCCTGAAGCAAGATGGTTAGTTTTAAACTGAACTATCATTCTAGTCAAAGTGCTGAGATTTGGGGAAATATCAAAGCTTTTTTGCAAGCTGTGGAAATGGCAATATGTCTGTATTTAGATTTTATAGTCAATGTAACTTTCATGCTACTTGGGAGCACCTAAAGGAAGGTGGGGAAGCAAATGAAATTGTTTTTTGTTAAATATATTAATTGGAATATGACTGGGCAAAATTTTAGCTCTTGTCTCATACTCAGCAATATACCTTCACAGTTTTATGGTCTATCTAAACTACAATAAACTGAGATATCCTCTAGTTAACTTGTAATCCAGTAGCTAAGGAGCCAGTAACAGTCCCATACCAAAAGCAGGGAGAGAGGTGTGGATCCATTTGTTCTGTTTATCAGGTGACCTTTCTGACTGCTGCTAAACCCTGTGTTGCCAGATCCAGGCTGCAGTTGCTTCCTGCCTGAATCATAGAATTGCAGAATCGTAGAATAGTTTGGGTTGGAAGGAAGATTTAAAGGTCACCAAGTACAACCCCTCTGCAATGAGCAGGGACATCTTCAACTAGATCAGGTTGCTCAGAGTCCCATCCAGCCCATCCAATCCCTTGACTGTTTCCAGGGATTTACCACCTCTCTGGGAAATCTGTTCCTGAGGTAGTTCAAAGCCAGCTTGAAAGTCTTTATATCATTCATCAGTCACTATTCACGTTTGTTTAGCAAAGTGTTTAAGAACATGAGAAAAACATGAAGAATGGAAGTAAGTAGGAACTGAAACCTCTGTGTGTTCAGTGTTGGTGCATGAGTTCACTGGTGTAGGAGTTTGTTTCTCCCATGGCTAGTAATGGAATGGGAGTTTGGCTTTTGTTGGTGGGTATTTTGCAGGATCAGATTAAAATATCAGATTATGCTGCCAAGCACCTTAATTCAAAATCAGGTGTCCTGGCTTTGGCAGACCTACCCAAGAATTTGTTGTCTGTCAAATAAAGCCACCTCCGTTCTAGACACTAGATGGAAGCAGAAACAATGCTAAAAGCTCCTGTTCAAAAGAGGAAGATTATTCTTTTGGAAGCACTATGGAAGGAACTGCAAGCCTCTCTACTGAGGATTCAATCATAAATTTCCAGGACTAATATGCTGTTGGTGGGTAAATGGGTAATGGGTGATGATTAATGGGTGTGGGAGGAACATGTTTATAATAGGACTGTGAACCACGCCGGTGCGAGTTAGGACAATTTTGGCAAGCTGCTGCTGTATGAGACAAGCCACCGATCCTTGATAGGTCTTTATAGGTCTTGTTTCAGCTGAGCTGCAAGCACAACGTGATTTTGTTTTGCCAGATTCTGGTTCTTATTCTAAAATAGAAAGATAGTTCAAACTTTGGGAAAAGTATTTTCTCTCCATGGAGTAGGAGGGAAGCAGTGACAAAGATGCTTTTTAAAGAACAGAGGAAGTGTTCCGTAGAGCTACCTTAAAAACATGTAAAGTGTATAATAATTGCACCCTTACATGACCAGCAAAATCTTATCAAAGACTGCAGTAGGCCTTTTAAAAGGACTTCTAAAACCCTATTTTCTGTATGCAAACTTTTACACATACAGTTATATTTGATATTCTGCAGGTATATGTGTTCTTTTCTTCCAGGGATTATGAAAGATTAAGAAGAAAATTTCAGTGCTGCAGTTTCTGAACTTCTATTTAGGAGAAGCATAAAGTGTAGCTATTAGAAGAAAAACAGTTTTAATTACATTTTCAGTGTAAACTCCTTGGATTAAGTTGTTTTCTGAATAAAGATGTGCTGCCAACTTTTCAACCAGATCAAATGAAAGTGTTGCCCTGGTCTCTGCCAAAGTCTAACACATTAGTGAAGCACGTTTTTAAACACTGTATATCAGCAGCCTCCCCCTGCCTCTTTTTTTATCTGATCAATACCACTTCTACTTTCCTTACTCAGATAAATGAACAATTCTAACATAATTTATTTGCATTTTGAAAGCTTTATTTTTTTTTTTTTCCTGTTAATTCCTGGTACATAATTCTCCTTTAGAATTATGAAGTGTGGCAAGTCTGATGAGGTTCAGTTTCTTACAGGTCATAGTTGGAAATCTCAGAGAGAATGGACTTTAATTGAGAAAGAGCTGCTAACACCTTTTCTCTTGCTACTCAAGTTTTTAAATTAAAATATTAAAAGTGAATAGGGCAAGAAATTTCTATGGGTTTCTTAATTCTGCAGTTCCTTTTGTTTTGAACATATCTTTCTATAGAAAGACCTTTGTTTGACCTGAAAAGAAGTATCTTCATAAGTACAAACAAAAGCAGAAAAGTAGGGGAGATGGGGGATCTGTGATATTTTTCCCCAAACATGGAGCGTACAGTAAGCTCTTAGACATAGCTCCGAATAGCTTTGTGCTTCAGCAGCAAGACTATTTTTCCTCATGGGGCAGTAAGATCACCTTGTGTGGCTGGTGTTTTGGGCTCAGTGGAGCTGTAGCAAGATTCCTCTCCTCATTTCTCTGTTCATGGTAAGAAAGTTAATTTCTTGTCTGCAGTAGCAAGAGCAGCTTTTTTTTTTTTTTTTTTAATAACTTTCTTTCCCTGACAAAAGCATTTCACATGTTTTTCATCAAGTCTCTGAATAGCATTTTAAAACTCAGGCATAAAGATGGCATATTTCCAATATTTCTTTACTTCCTCATTCTGTATCAAACAATTTATTGGCTCTCAGTATTTAGTCATTCCCTTCCTTAGAAATCTGGTTTAATATCCATACTTCAACCAGACAGTGAAAACAGAGTTTGAGGATGACTGCAAATAAATAAAATTCTAATAGAAGAATAACTATGACCCTGTATTTTTTAACTTTTCATTTCTGACTGTGGTTTTCTCAAAGGACTTTCAGTTACAGTAGTGTTTATAAATAAAAATTAGTTAGGGATAGAATTTTCTCATACAACACCAAAATAATTTTGATAAAGTAAGTTTTATACAAAGGCATCCAAACCCATTGATGCTTCTCAGACATGTTGTGTCTATTAATGATTGGGGCTTTTTTAGATAAAGGATAAATTAGTCTCATATATTTTATTCATATGCCATGGATACCATTTTATGATACATTTTTCAAAGAACTTTATAATCTTAATTTTGAAAACCACATAAACTTCGGTCTTCATCAGCTTCTTCATCTTGATGAACAGTTTTAATGATAGAACTGTCTTCCTTTGGAGCTGGGCCACTGTTCAAAACTTCTTACCATTAAGATTTTTTTTTTTTTTTTCATATATGGCCTCAATTTTCATTCTGTTTTGTGTGTTATCCTGTCTTTTCGGAAAGAAAAGACAGATTCTTCTCTTTCCTTCTTGCAATTTACTTGGAAATTTATTTATAGATTGCTGTGATATCCCCTTGACTCTCCCCTTGCTGAATATATTCATCTATCCCATTTTAGTCTTAATCCTTACCCCTGCACGATTTTATTTAACTCTTTTATCTATGCATTTTTTTGTGTGTAAAATAGTTGCTTAAAATTAATATTATTAAAAGCAATTGTAAAATCCTAAGATAAAGAGAAGAAATGGAAATAGACTATTCAAATCTTTGTTAGAATTTAGGATAATATTAATCTTGGCAAGACAAATATAAAATGTATATTGCTTCTGTTGTTTCTTGTTAGTTTTTTTTCCCTTTATTTCAGTGCATGTAGAATATGTGTCTGGGACTTTGCAAGGCTGGAGATGTTGGGTTTATTGATTTGCAAACAATGTAAGTGACTGGGATCAAATTGTGGCATGCAATTACAAGGAGAAAAGTGGTGAGAAACATGCCTTCTTATAGCCAAGGTTCTGTGAGAGGAATTCAAGGGCTGCATGCTCTCAGGATCTCAGTGCAATCCCCATCAGTTCCCAGTGGAAGCCTCATCATTCAGCATAGAGCAAGCAAAGGCACTGTTGTAAGCACAAGGAGACAGGCAGGATGTCTCCTAAGCATTGCCTGGATGGAACAGTCTGGTAGTTATTGCTCAGAGGCAGTTATTGCTCTGAGGCAGTGCTTGGTCTTTCTGTAGATATTATATTGCATGTAAATGGTTTAGGGATAGATTATTTTTTTTTTAAATAAACTTAGTTTTTGAAAAAAAAAATAAAATAAAATAATTTCTTTTCCTGTTTGTTTGTTGTTGTTTTTTCCAAGGTCACAACCTGGGATTGGACACGAGCTGAGAAAACATTTTCAGTTTATGAGATAATGTGCAAAATTCTCAAGGTATGATGAGAAAGTATAAAATAAATTACCACTTTGTCAGACCAGTTGACAAGCCAGAGCATAAGAATGCAACTGGAAACTGCATGTGATCACCTTGCAGAAATAGATCCATTTTTAAATTTTTTTCCCTTTGAAGTCATTAGCAGTTCTGGTGTCAGTAGATACAGAGACAAACTAGGAGGCATGGCAAAATTTGACATAAACTGATTTTGACTAGGAAACTGCTTTATTTCTCCATGATGCTATATAGGATTTATAACTTTAATATCACACTTAACCAGTATAACATTTATTTTTCTAACTGAGGAGCTAAAGAAATAGTGATCAATTTGGTTGCTTTCAAATATGTTGATGCATCTGAGAGTGGCTGCAATGCAAGATTTCACTAAAACTGAGATCAGAGTCCTTAAAATATGCAATACCATTCTGAAAACTCTTGTCTAATTTTTTTACCAATTTATTCAGTTTACATAAACTGTAATAAACGGGAAGAGAGAATGAAATATGCTTAGAAAGTTAAAGCTACGAGTAGCAAATTAAATAGGGCCATTACTGTGCATTGTATTAGTCCTGAATTAATACAGAATTAGTATGTGTGGTCTTCTCTCTGTTTCAAAAATAGTCAAAAACAGTTTTCCAGATGCCTAGAATTTCTCAATTTAAAATATGAGGAGAGGAAAGGGGATTAAAGAGAGATGAAAAAAATTGTCTCTTTCCATTCATCAGAAGTGCTTTCCTGTTGGCTTGGGGGTTTTGGGTTCAAAATTATGTAAAAGGTAATTTGGTCTTTTCTGGTTTCATCTAGGCAGAGATAGACTAGTATATTAAAAAAAAAAAAAAGTATGAAAAATTGTATTTTTGTGAAGTGTTTTTCATTGGGAAAACCTTATACTGACATACATGGTACATTTCTTATTTTTTGTATGTCACATAGGTGCACTATGCTTTTCTTAGGAAGGCAGATTACAGATGGAACAGCTCAATAAAATTCAGAAACTTTCATCTTCCACTACAAAAATAAGAAACCAAATTTTTAGTCTCAAAAAGCCTGTCTGCTAGCAATCTAGAACAGAAAGGTGAGAGGAGTTCTTTTGCTGATACATTGGCTGTGGGGTCTGGAGACTTCATCAAGAAGTAGAACATCCCAAATACAACACATCCCATTGCTGTGGTATGTCCTTTAACTACCAAGTGTGTGCAAACATTGACTCTTTAGTAGTGGTCCTGTAGGGAGAGAATTAACAGGAAAAGATAGTCACTCTGTGAAGACATGGCACTGAGGGTATAATATGAACAATGCTCTTAGAGCAGTCAGGCTTTGAGAGAGATGAAGAATCTCAGTTGTGACATGCACATTTCATTTTTATTTCTGGTAACCTCTAATCACCTCAGGCCTTGAGCACAGAAAAGACTAAGCACTAAGGTAGTTCTCTGAGAAGTGAACCCATTGAAGCCAGGGTGACTCTTCCCTGTGACTTATCCAAAGATTTTATTATACTGTTTAAATAGAAATTTACAGAATGTATGCTATATAGTTTTCTATAATCTAAAGGTCCTTTTTTTAATTTCTTTTACCATTTTCCTTTGTTGATATTCTTCTCATTCACTCATTTTTAGCCATTTTTCTTTTTTCCCCTTCTCCTTTAACTCCTGTTCTTGTATACCAATGCAGGGATTTTTTTTTTTTTTCTTCTCTTTTTCAGCTGTGTAGCAGTAGTTACAGGAAAAGAGTCAGGCCACAAAGCAGTAAAACCTAAGCTAATACTTTCCTGTCACTGTTGTGTGGAAGCACTGAAAAGAGTATAAAGATACTCTTTTTTTCTTATCATCTAGCTCTGCAAACTGTCTGGGAAGAGGTGTAGATCCTCCATTCTCATTCTGTATTAACAGAGGATGTCCCAGTAGAGAGGCAATTCCAGTTTAAGTGATATAGAAATATCATTTATGGGGGTTTTTAACACATTATTTATATTCAGTTATTCCTTTATTGTCTGTAAACACGGTCATACTTAGAGTGTTGAAATGTTTCAAACAGGTTCTTTAGCAGACTGAAAACTGTAAATAATAAAAAATGGAAGTAGAAAAATCATTGCAATGAAATTACAGCTTCTGACATTGGAGTATTAATCTTCACCATATTCTAGTTTTTCTACTGCAGGTACTATAGGACTTAACCATGGTTTCACTAAATATAAAAGCAAGTAAAACGAAGAAAAACAGCTTCCCATTACTACTACACTGAACCTCTCTGAACCTCTGTAGAGACTCAAGGTTTTGTTCAGCTTTTATGCCAGTGTCATAAATGTCTCCATTTTAGCCGTACATGTTTCTAGCACATTTGCTGAAGCAGAGGCAACTTTAAAAAAGTTACTCTGGTGCTTTGTGATCACCTTCAAACCTCTTCTATAATACGTCATGTACTACTTTCATTATACATTTTCCTTGGAAAATGAGTTGAATGGCAAATGGTCAGGCTAACAGGGTTTGAAGTGATTATATTCTTAAAGGTTGATAGAAAACATGACAGCTCAGGAAACTGAATGAAAAAGAATGAAGAAAAGAAACATGCGCTCTTTTACACAGAGTGTTCCCTCTCCTGTACTTCCTGTTCTTCTGTGGCAGAGTCTGAGTTCATGTATTCTTTTCAGAAAAATTGAGAAGATAGAATTATTCTGTGTTTCGACTTGAGACGAGAAATCACATGTCATAGGACAGATATAAATCCAGGAAGACAGCAATGCCTGTTTGCAGGATGGTATAATCAGTTAGTGTCTCTTAAGTAGCTTTATTTCCATATTCTTGGCTAAACTCAAATTGTTCAGTCTAGACTTTGCTAGGACTAAATATCATAGAACATTTCCAGATGGTGGAACACCATCATCTATTATTATCTAATTTATTATATTATCTAAATTTTTTTTAGAATGATCACTACAATGGATTTGGAGCCAAATGGTCCATCTATCACTATCTCAGACAATTCCTGGTATAGCTTGAGAGTTATCATGGGCAAAGGAGCATTTGTAATGAGCCACCGCATGTGAGCACCGTTTTAGGGGTATAACGAGTTTCATAGTATGGGTGTGGTCTGCTTCTAGCCAGATCACTGTAGTGTCAACAAACAGTCCCATACTGCTTAATCTGTTAGTATAAATACAGCTTCTGTGGCCAATATTCATTTAAAGTGAAGGACTTGCATGTGGTCTGTGCTAAGGTTTGTACAGATTTGCCCAGGAGTGAGAAGTAGTGCTTTCGAATTAATGTTTCCAAAGCATCTTTCCTTCTATATTGTTCAGGCTGTTGGGTGTCCTGAGAAGAAGATTTATCATCTGCATGCAAGACTAAGTGTATTGGTCAGGACTGCTGCAACACCTCTGTAGAGCCAGAAAGAGCATGGGTCTTGGGTCATGTTGTCTTTGTCAAAGTGAATTACTAAATGTTATCACGTCACTTACTAATCAAAATATATCTGCATTACATGGTTTGCTTAGATTAGAATGAGACGTTTCGAATGCTTTTTCCATAGTTGGACTTACAATCATTAGAAACTGGGATGCAACTTTCATCCAAGCATGCTGGTGTTTTCTCCTGCTGTATACTGGCAACTTCAATAACTGTCCCTCATGCCTCAAGGACAGGACTTTACTAAATCTGTCTGAAAGCATTTTTTATCTTTATTCCACTCATTAATTCTGATTAAAATTCTGATGAACGTCACAAGAACAGTTTTGATTAGAGAGATTTAGTACCTTAGGTTAGTCTTTTAAAACAGAATTGTAATTGTCACCAGTTAGAGAGATTTCTCTAAGTTTCTCTTCATGACAGAAGTGCTACAGTGGAGAATATAAACTGCCAGATCATACTGAATGCACATTAATATTTCAGGGTTTCAGTATGAGAGAATACAACCACTTCTGGTGACAGTAAAAATATTCAAACACTAAATAAATATTCATGTCCACACCCAGCAGAGAACTTCACTAATTTGTCAAGAAGGGAATCTAATCCAAACATGTTAAATAAAACACAGAGCTCGGCTGCCACCATGGCCAGTGTTTTCTTCATAGTCGTCTGCATGTGTGGAGTGTTTTCTCCTTTATCATTCACTCCAAAGGCTGTGATTCTTCTCACGAATGATATAGGAAACTGGGAGGACATTTTCAACTTTTAGTTCTCTCAGCCTCAAGCACCTAAAAGGCAGGATCTTCTGCACATTAATCAGAGATGCCAGAGATTATTATGTGATTTATAACTAGAAGATTTATAGATATAGTAGTTCTCTAGTAAATCACTATTTTGTTGTTACTATATTTTTTTTTCTCCCCCCTCCCTCAGATTACAAGGAAAAGAAAGAGGAGGAGACATGCTCTTAGCAAGGCAATAAGTCACTATTCTTAGTATCATTAGGACCTTCTAAATAATCAGGAAGACCATTAAAATTTGAAGAATAAAAGTGGATTTTAAAAAGCTCTCTTCTGACTGGTTGAAAAATTGACATAAATTCAGCAAAAGACCACTGATCCCCTATTTCAGTATTTACAATTTTAAATAGTAAAATGTATAAAAACCCACCAGATCCTGACAATCACATTCATACACTACCAAAACAATACTGGATTATAAAAAAGGTTCTGTAGAAAATTTTCAAAATACCATTTTAAAATGCATATCTCAAGTATAATGCTCTTCACTATAAAGATTTTTGGGTTGTATTAATAATTTTTGACATAAAAGTAGATAAAAGCAGGCCGAGTACAAAAATCACAGTTTGATTACATTTGATTAAATTATTCATCATGAAGTAAACACCAGTGGGCTATGTTTGAGGTAAAAGGCACATTTATGGAGATGCAAATAACTTAAGACCTGGGGGAGTAAATACAAAAATTGATAAGCATATGAAGTAATTTATTAAAAATTCAATAGGTCTGTTAATTATGGGGTGGAGGTACCTTAATAGAGAGAAAATACAAGGCACTGAAGAATTCTTTAACACTAAAAAGAAACAGGTAAAAAGAAAGAGTGAGTAGAAATCAAAGTCAGGCAAGTTCAAATAGGGAAGAAGTTAAAAACTGTAAGATGATTGATCAGTGTAAGGTACTGGTAGGGAAAGTTGAGAGTTTTTAAACAACTTTCTTTTTTTACCACCAGTTTTATACAAACTGATCCTAGTGAGACAGTGACTCTGGCATGTGGATGAAAATCTGTGACCCATGTTAAGCAATTAGTCAGGCAGGATAATCAAATGATAACACTTCTGACATATGAGTCATTTTCAACAGAATTGGTGGTATAATTTGCTATGAATAAATATTTCTAATTTATTCTGGAAAAATCTTGTTTCACGGTTTACTCTATTCTGAGGGGTAAAGCCCCATTAACAATCAAGCTACTTCTAAAGTTAGGATTTGTCAAATCTTCAGTACTCCAGAAAAACATGAATTTATACCACTAGCTTCAGAAGTTGGCAGATGGCCTTGTTCTGTTCAGTACTTCAGAGCTGGTTGAACTGCTTATGTCCTTTTGGTACCTCTAGTATTTTTGATACGCAGCTTTAACATGTGTGTTTTGAGTGTGTGTGCATGTGTGTGTATATTTTAACAAGATTTAAGTAGTTTTAATGAACTGGTAAATAACAAATATTTAAGCAATTTTTCCATAGGGGTAGAAAAAAGTTTGTTAATTTTTTCAGGGAAATAAGAAGAATAATGTAAATGACTGCACTTCTCTGCAAGCAAGTTTGCCTTGTTTGCTTGAGATACTGATGTTCTTCAGCTTCATATAAGCATCTCCATTTAAATGTGAGAAGAAGCTCAGTAACCTGCCTTCTGTCTTCAATGCATCATGCAAAAAATTTGGAGATTTACGATAAAAACCAAACTTTATTCAGCATAAAACAGGAAACATATTTAGGTGTAAGATCAGCTTTGAAATTAAATGTGAGGATAGTTTTGAAAGGCAGTCCATGCTGGTAATATGTCGGGATGGTGAATCATTGATGTTTATAGCTGGTATAATTCACATCGGTGCAGCTATAATTTTCTTAGTATATTAATCAGGGCCAACTTGGTGCCTCAGAAGATTTCTGTTTCCTTCCTTATTTAGCGGTTAATATGTGTAAAATCCTCAAATGCAGTTCTGTTAATTTGCTCACTTAAATTTCCTGTAATTTTGTTCTCCGTTTCCAGTAAGTCAAGTATGGGAAAAGGATGATATAAAAAGCATGGCAAACTAATGAAAATGTTTATATATTCAGATCAATTTTAAAATTAATGCCAGTAGACACATAAACATATAAAGTGAAGGTACAGGATGTATTTTGAGGTCTATCATTAATATACTTTGCTCAATGGCTGAGACTAACATCCTGACGTGATTTCACTAAAGTACTTCAAACGTACTCAAAACTTCTTAGGAGGCATAAGTGATGAATCTCTTTTATGTACAGGTAAATGCTGCATCTAGGAAAAATTAGATTTTTAGACAGGGTTTAGGCAGGTACCAGTTCTTGAAAAAGGTGGTAAACTGTTGAGTGTTAGAGTTCTAAACAGTTGAAGTAATTTTCAGTCTTTGATTTGCTTCCAGTTCTAAATTTAAGAGTATTTAATGTTTCCCAAGAAAAGAGGATCTGTTCCCACTCTGACTAGAATTACAGTTGTCTTATAAGAAAAATAGTAAAAGTCATAAATGATCTCCATGTCCACTGACATTAAGACCAGCATTAAGTTTGTGTCAGTTACATGACAAAGGAAAATTTCTCAAGTGTTAGTATCATTTATTACTGAAATAGAGCTCCCGATGAGGCCATTAGATTTCCATCACCTGATCCTTATAAGCATAAGCTGGTGTGTAGCTGCTCCTGCCTTGTGTAGGTATGCAGCAGATGACCACACCTCTGGCCTGATCATTCATATCTTCTGTGATTCTGTATGTGATGGCAGTTCATTTCCTTCAACGTGTACAGAGTGATACAATCCCTAATCTGTGGTGTGTTAATCTGGATAAAGATAATGGGCCCTGTGTGTTGAAGATGTTGATGTTCCTGTAACTATACAGCTCCATGTAAGAGTCTTTTTTGAAAGCAAAGAGGCAGTGTTATTAGATGCACAACAACTGCCACTGTATAAAGGCTTATTAACTTATTTGATTCAGAAATGTGTTTCTGACTATTGCAATAATTAATTTTATCTTAAGATGTCGTGGTTTTATTGCATGAAGAATTTAGGACTGTAGGCTTTCATTCAACAGTGATCACACGGTATTTTTTCACTGGATCTGTGTCCCATTCCTTATATGAAATAAATTGTTCCTGTCTCAGGGACAGCTGTTCAGAATTTCCTTTGGTGCATTCTCTTCACAGTGAAGGTCTACATATTCCTTGCAACAGCCAGAATGAACACTGGAAACAGAAATATTAATTTCCTAATAATTTTTAAATCTTCTTATTTTATGGTAGCATCTTCTTTTCCATGACACTTTTGAATTTTTTTCAGAGCGCTATTAGCAAGTACATGTAAAATACCATTTTTTACACATTTTCTGATACAAATTTTCTGGCATATTGATATCCAACACAAATGCTTTCACTATGCTACCCTAATCTTTTCTCAGCCTGACATAATGAATCGTCAAGTTATTTGAGTAAGGAATTCTGTATAAAAAAAAAACAAAAAAGAAGAGTATGCAGTCATGGAACTAATGCTTATAATATAATGAATAATCAATTTGGTGGAAAATTTTCAAGACTTTTATTTAATCAGATTTAATTCTTAGCCTTCCAATATTTGTGCCCTTCATGAGGAAGACCTTTAAAAGACCTTTTCCTGCCTTTAAAACAAATGCATCTAAAGTTGAAAAAAACAAAACAAAACAAAACAAAACAACAAAACAAAACAAAACAAAACAAAACAAAAAACCCCAAAACAACAAACTACACACAAAAGCTTCACCATGTGACTTTTCTTCCACATAATTTTTCTGTCCACTTCTGGTTTTGAGTCAGGTGTTTTTATCTCTTCTTGAAGAGGTACATAGCCTGTTGAAGGAGAAATAGTGTATTCTGTTCTCATTTCCCATGGCTAGTAGCATAACATCCCCTAATAGCTGAGAAAACTTCCTGTATGCTATGGGGATGGAGCATGTTCAGAATGAAATAATCAAAATGGTAATAGCCAAATTTTGTCCAGAACATCTAAATTTTTTCAGTAGATCTTAATTTCCGTTTTTTTTCAAAGGCAGTTTCCTCCCATCCCTGAAGCAGTCATTGCATTTCCAAAGAATGGATGTCCCAGAGCAGCCCAAAAAGCAGTTTCAGGAGGTAGTTCTTCTTGTCTGTTTGTTTCTTTGTTTTTAACATGGACAAACCAATTCCTCATTTCTTTCACAGAACTGGTTCAGCTGTTTTAACTATAGCATGAAAATAAAAATGTCCACAGGCATGCAACTAACATGGAAAAAAACCCAGCTACAATTGTTTAAATTTGAAAACACTGTAAACAAGGGCTCAGAATGAAGAGACAGAATCACTCTTTAGCATTGCTATCTATTATCATTATATTGACTTTTCTGGGATCTGTTCATAAACTAAATTTTCAGCAATTAATGCCTCAAAGTTTGGAGAGGCACAAACCCTTAATAACTCTCCAAAGAGATGATCAGCACCTTTTTTTTAATGTCCGTTAGTAATTACATTAGCCTCTGAATTATCTTTAGTAGAAAATATCCACCAATGCTTCTCTGGAAAGTATTAGAATAATTTGTTTCCCCAAAAGATTAGACTGTTTTATGAAAATTTTGAAAATTTTCCTCATATGGCATTAAAATAAGCACATTTCTGAGTGGATGTAATTAAGAAATAGTCACAATTATGGCACTGGTTCAGGAGAAACCTTTTAATCAGGCAGAATAGGAAATTAATTTCCCTATTCAGGCAGAATAGGAAAGTAATCTGAGTTTACTGATGTACCTAATAGGTTATGGGGAATAAACATCTGTTTCTCTCAAGCAATCAGATAGATCTTTCTAATGGAAATTTAATTGAAACTAAAATGTATAATTTATAATTAGTTTTCCCCTCGAGAAAAAATATTTTCATAAAATTTCACCATTGAAAAATATTCTGTCCAGTTGCAGTTTAGCGGGCATTCTGTGTTTATTTAAATGCGTATATATGTACACACACGCAATTTCAACATTTTTCTTACTTTTTTAACATTAAAATTCAGAATGGTCCACATAAGATGAGATATGTACAAACACATGCATGCCTGCATGGGTCATTTTTTCTTTACTACTTGATTAATAGGATATGTTGGAGAAGCAGTATCATTTTTTTTACTCTGGAGCGAATCTGTTCCCTGCTGCCTGTAAATGTTATTAGAGCCATCTCCATAGCAACTAATGGTGATGCTCAAGAAAAGTGTTTCCAAAGTTTCAGATAAAGAAGTAGATCATTAGAATCCTTTAGAAAGATGTATGTTTATGTAGATGGAACTGATAAGTGAAGAGAGACACAAACTAAAATAATCAGGGCTGTGATGCCAGCAAGTGTAAAGGCATGATGTGTTTAGTTTTTACAGCCACCTTGGAGTTATTACACTCTTGAATTGATGGAAGAATGCTTTTTATCTTCAGAGAATTTATGTGCTAGGTTTGAAGCTTGGTAATGATAAGTCAGCTTTCTTTTTGCAGAACTGCCTGAACTAGTCAACAAAGAAAACAGGTTTTGCTTGTTTTCTCTTATGTGTATTATTATGAATTATTATGATTAATATCACAAACATGAATATTTACCTCATTTTAACAGCTGAAATAAAATTATCTCAAAAGTCAAGGTCTATTTTGTCTGTTTAGTTATACAACTCTGATTAGCATGGTTTTGAACATCTTACATGAATTGTTCGTGTCAAAAACTGCTTGCCAGTGTCACTGATATTTACAGTTCCATTGCCAAATTACTCTGTATATTACACGTAACTTTACAGATAAACCAGACGTCCAGACAGTTCTTGAGCACCTCCTGGGTAAAAATCATGTAATGAGCATGAAACTGATAGACCTAGCTTTGTTTTCTATTGCACAGACCTTCGTAGAATAGAACAACTCAACTCTCACTGACTATAGGAAAAGCTGAGGGTCTCTTGCATCTCAGCACATTTAATTAATAACTGAGTATTTAATGCATTCATCATACATAAAATGAAGAGACACAAGTAATCGAAAAAAAGCAGTGCTGCTTCTGGACAGGGCAGTCTTTCAAAAGAGAAAAGATTACCTCTACAGAAGAGAAGGAGATGTCACTACTTAGTGATAAAGAAGCATTCTGCCTTAATTTGAAAGGACCTGCCTAATGAGCCATGCTTGGTTCCCTTAGACAAATTTATTACTCTCACTTAACATGGACATCATTATTAATTAGGCAAGCAGGAGTCATACCATCCTGTCAGCAGAGATGCTGGATTACCCTGAAGCTGGGTGTAAGCCAAGGACTTTCCTCACAGCCCATCCTTCAGCAGGACTACTTTCCTTCCAGTAGGGAATTAGCATACTGCTACAAGTTTTGTGACTGTTCCTCTTCAGTGAATATGTATTAATTCGCATTGGGAACATCAGGAACAAATGGTACAGCTAATCATTAACAGTATGAAAGAGTTTTTAAACAATCAACATGAAATTGGCTCATGTCCATCACTGAGTGATTATAAAAATACAGAGTCATAGCATATTCTTAAATCGCTAGAATGACATTCTGTATTTTAGCTGAAATCACCATTTGATAAAAGTTAATTAATGAAGATTCCTGGTTAATCCAGACCTGGTTTTGAGACTCCTGACAAGTTTATCTTAAATTTGCAGAGACTTTTGGACAATTCTTGGTTGGATGCCTAAGAAAAGCTTTTGCTGTAAATTCCTACCTTTCAAGGACATTTGGATAGCTGTCTTTTAGCTTTGCCTACATATTGTTTCCTGTGATTATCCATTGTAAAAATGGAAACATGTTTAGAACTATAAATTTGGAATACAGCTATCACTTTTTAATTCCTGAGAACAAATGAAAAACTAAAGGTCTTGCATCAAAAAGGAGCAGAAGCAGTGCTGAAAGGAGCCTTGCACCAAATTATTTCTGTAAGTAGAATGAAATGCCACTAAGAAAGAAACACCTAGTATGTATGTCATATCATATCTCATGTGCTTTTAAAAAACTGAAGTAAAACATTTAAATACATTTGACTTGAACTTTTATTACCATGGATTTAGTCATAGACATTGATATCAAAATAGCCGGTACCTACATTATTATTCTGTGGAAAATTATTATGTCTTTGGAAATGTTGAATGTTGTTTTAATTCCAAATAAGTCCTTCACAAAATGTAAATTCCAATAATAAATAAATACATAAGTACATATGTGTGTTGTTTGTCATAATATGATGTAGTTGTTGAAATGTTCTAAAATCTTTGCATGTAAACCACTGAGGGGAAATGCTACCTATTATTGATTAGAACTTTTCTAAATCACAGAATGTTTTCATTTTCATATATAAATAGAAAATAACATGGATTAATACTGTAGATCCCATTTAGCTCTTCTTTCTCTTCATCCTCTAGGTTTGATGAACTGCTTGGTAAAGTCTAGTACAATTATTGCTGGCAATGTTAATAATACAAAACACAAGATTTTATTTAATCACTTGAAAGACTTTTTCTGAGATTTTTGTATTGTTCAAACAAATTTTAACAGAGATCAATCTCAGTAAAAATTTTAACAATTTATTTTTCATAGTTTACATGAGAACTCATATGTTTTTCATAGCCACCATCTTCTTCTCAATAGGAAAACAGCCTGTAAGAATGGGAGAATCTAACAATGTAATTTAAAAGCATCAAACCTTAACTGTGCCCAGCTAAATAGAGATATGCATTCTGGAATTGAGCACTGCACTAAACTTCCTCCCATTTGAAAACAAGGGCTATCAGTTCTACTGTGATAATAACAGTCATTCCTGTGATCCCACATAGTGCCATAGTCCTGTTTCAAATAAGATAATAATTAATTAATAGTTCTCTACTGACTCTTGTCAAGCATAGATGAAGATGAATTCAAAATATTTTTAGTTTCTTCTGAGGTTGTAGCTATGAGGAACTAAAACCTTTCCTGGGAAAGATACATACCTTGCACATGAGTTTTGTCAGACTCCACGCTGAAAAGTTCTCTTTGGTTATGAACCAACAGTTCTGGGAGCTCTGGGAGCATAATGGGTTTAAAACCATGCTTACCACCTGTTAGACGAGATGTAGTTATACTATACGAAGTATCTTTTTTTTTTTTTTTTAGTAGAACAGTGAAGGTTGACCAGTGCTTTTACTCATTCAGTTCCTGTTCATGGGTTTTGTATAGTCAAGTGATAGATGGTATGTTTTATGTTGCTATACATATCCACATAATTAAACATCTGTTGCAGTGCTGCTGCTCTGTGCACTCTGAGGCTGAGCATGTAGTAGAGCATAGGTTCACCTACACAGCCCTCTGAACACTTTGAAAAAAATCTGTGAGAATATTAATTTTTTGGGGAATGCCTTTTTAAATATCTAACAGTCTATGTTCATTCTGATTTTTCCATCCATGACTTAATGCTATTGATCTGCTAAGTTTAGGACTCAATGGAAGTAGGGAAGGAGATTGTTCCGCAGTGACGAGTCATTTTAAAATCTGAGCAACTAGGTTTTGTCATGATGATTGCAGAGAGGGCATGTTGCCTCTGTAAGCCATTCTTCTAGAAACTGTAAAGCAGTTTTGAACCAGGAGCATTCATGAACGCATTCTGTACTGGCTTTCTTGAGCAGGTTTGGCATATGTCTACTGACTGAAAAGAAAGGGGAAAATAGTGCTTACTCAACCATTGTCTAGTTATCTGCTTGAGAGTAATAATTTCATACAGAATCCTGCTTTATATATTTCCATTCTCAATCAGATTTAAGTTCCTGGTTCTCTGCCCCAGAGAGAGCTGGCTTGAATAAAGTAAGGTGCTCTTCCAGCTTGTATCAGAGGATTATGGTCCCCTTGGTCTATTCAAGTCATTATAACCAGCAGGAAATATTGTCCTGTGAGTCTCCTTTACTGATCTCAACTCTGCCCTCTGCTATGGGGTAGCATTGTAGAAATTGCACCCAAGCTAAATATACCCAGATTTCCAGATGTATTCGCAAGGACATCTGGTGAGCTTGTGGTTATGACAGCTGCTTTGATGTAGTAAGGACAAAATTAATTAAAACTCTTTCTGCCAGTGTATTTTTCACAAGAATAAATTGCATGCCAGAATTTTAGCATAGAACATCCTCTATCAAAAAAGAATTGAAAAACATTTTTGTAATGGATTTCCTGATCGCCTTGGTTATTCTTTGATTTAGTCCCAATTAGAAATGCTAACAATGATTAAATATTATATATTTATAACCTGATATCCATTGTGTGGTGTTGTGTTGAAAGTAAAGTCAAAAGTAACTTCCTCCTCCAGGTCCAAAGCAAACTACTTAACCAATGGCATCTGCTATATTCTCTACTGGCAGTATGCATCTACAAACAAATTTTATGTGGGATTTTGTAAGCCACCAGAAATACGAACTTGTTTTTTCTAGCCTCTATAGGGAAAATGGGACAGATGGACTTTTCGTACTTCTTAAATAAATCTCTTCCTTTGGCAAGCCTTCCAGAGTAGAGTGGGTGAGTCAAATAGGTTGGAGAAGCTGATATTTGCGTTCCTCTCATGTGAATAGAAAGTGGATACCTTTTATAGAATTTATCTAATTTAAAAGTGTTTAGCTAATAACATTTTTGAGAAGTGATTTGTTAAAATACAGGAAGTTATGCCAATATGCTGTGTTGTTCTGTATCATTTAAAGTTCATTTAAATACTCATGTTTAGACCAAAACCCTAATTTTCAGTTCCTCATTGTAATTTAATTTAAAAATGCCATTTAAAAATACCAGGTTTGAGGCATAGATGTTTGCAATTAAAAATATTAATTGATGTATGCCAGATTATATAACTTCAGGTTTTCATCAGGACAGTGATCTACTGGACCGGCGGAAACATTGCTTCAGTGTCCAGTCTGAAGCTGGAGAAGATCTTTACTTTTCTGTGGAACTAGAATCTGACCTAACACTATGGGAAAAAGCCTTCCAAACAGCAACTTTTTTAGAAGTTGAACGGATACAGGTGAGAACAACTGCCTTGATGATTACCTTTTAGTATACTAACAAATTGGGTCTGTGTGAAATGATGATGCAATTTAAGAAATTCTCTGAAGCCCTGCAACTCTCAAATTATTATCGATTTATGTATGTAATTGCATAAAAAACATTTTGCTGTTCCCAAACAGCTTGCAATCGCAATCTTGTGTTTAGGAGAGATCATCTCAAATACAATCTTTGAGTCCTGTGACTTGGTGATACATATATTTTTAACAAAAGTTCTTGGACAGAAGAGAAAAAACAATCTATAATCAGGGACAAACCCTGTTTTGCCTGTCTTGTTTAGATATTCTTACATACTGTCTTACATGCTAATTTATTTGTTATTGGATAACATAAAAGTATATTGAAGGAATTAAATTGTCCTTGTAATGATCAGGGATGAGAGCACACTAAGTGAGAGTACTTACGGGATGCAAGCAAGAACAACATTATACCTCAAATACATTATTCTTTTTTAACACATTTCTTGTCTCTTGTGTATTTATTTCCTCAGTTGTCAGATGGCAGAGCAGAGATGGATGACATTCAAGTACAGATTACTAGTTATTTTTTATAGCAAAATTACATATCAGAATGTTTGAAGATAACTGCTTTTCTCACATGACCAAAAAGTCATGCTTTTTTGATTTAAAATAGGAGAAAAAAAATTCCCACAACAATTGTAATTCATCTCATCCTAGGTGTTATATTGATGTTCTAATACATGTGATTGGAACAGCTTTAGTTGATTTTCTGTGAGCTATTCTGTATACAAACCTACAGAAGTCATGTTAGCATATTAGCCTGTGCAAGTATTGGCTAATGCTCACTTTCCCTGCACTCATTTTCTGTGTCGTCCTGGGAATGCAAGCACTGACAGTTTTTTTATTTAGACAAATTGTTAGTTAGTTATATATTAGCTCTCTTCTGACCTATAAACCAACACATGCAGATGGACTGAGTTAGTATATACTAATGATGATCCATTTTGCAAAAACTACACTGCCGTCAGTTTTAATGCATGTTACCTTTCTCGGAGGAGTCAAAGAAGGTTCAACTTTTATCTTTGAATTCATGCACTCTGCTACCTTTTACAGGAGGTATTCTTTTGAACTCTGTCGTACTGAAAAATGTAAGTTTAGTTTTTCTGTATAAAAGTTGCAACAGTATATATCCTCTGATAATAAATATTTGAGATGTTTTGTCTTTCTCATATAAGTGACTGCAAGATTGTTTGTAGAAGCAGTACTGTGCCATCAGGAAAAAAAATATATGGCAATTTTCTTGAATAACTTTGAGCCCAGAAGCTGCTTAATATTTTTTCTTCTCTAATATTGATTCCTACTGTAGCATTTCTTGTTTAGATTTTTCTCTTGGGTTTTAGAATTACATTTATTCAAAATTGCTCCCATGTTTCCCAAAATTTATTTCCCTAATAATCCTAACCTCAGATTAATTTTAACATTTCCACCTTTCTTTTCATTCTACTGATATTCAGGGTAACAATTACAAAGTCAGAGTAATGATTTCCTGAGATTAATTGATTATAGAAAATTTGTTAAAGCGGACAAACAGGCTTCTCATGACAGATTACTATTGTGAAACACATACTTATGCTTTCAACTTTTTTCCTTTATTTCCTTGCCAGTTTGGAAAAAAATAGAATGTTAATTTTTAATATAACTGGTCGTGGCCTCCTCATTTTTCTTTCAGCAATCCGTTACTGCTTTCATTCACCAATTTGCAGATTCAGATAAAATCTGGTTTGACTAAGTAGTGGTATAATTTGTCTCTGACAAGTTCTTTCATTACTCTGTGAGAAAAAAAGATGTCAAGTTCAAAATTGAGGTATTAACTATACATTTTTACTAAAATTGTGGTTTATGTAATCATATTCATATGAATATTCATATTTTATGGGACTGATAATCCAGCTGTGTGCAGGTTTGTCTTACTATGAAATCATATCATTTTGGAACTATAACTGCAATTTAAAGCTGCCATTTAGAATTATTCAAATGTGTTGTGTACTATTTCAAGAACATACATATAATAACACAGTTACTCAATGAGTAAAAATTGACATTAATATCCCTGAGAGATTAATCAGGGCCCTATTCTGATGTAATTCTAAAGAATACGTCACAAATTTTTTTTTTTTTATTTTTTTTTTTTTTAAATGCCTCCCTATAAGTATGTAATACTGTTTAAACCTAATTCATAGCTTTTTCCAGAGGTATATCTAAAACAAAAGTTAAGCAGGTTTTTCTTTTAGGAAAGAAATGTATTAGAGGAGAGATAGTCAAGGTGATAATATTTAGCAATAATACGCTGTACGGTGCTGTAGTGATGCCACTGTGGTGTATTACAGTCACTCTTTGGATAATATTTTTAGAATAGTAAGAGAAGCTAATCCATTTTCATCATTATCTATTAAAAGAAAAAAAAATAGTTGAAATGGAGGTTCTTGTTCCTTACTATCTCACATCATTGCTACATGAAGAATCTGAGACTACTATAGCTTCCATAATGTTTTGCAATTGTATACGATTGTCAGGTTCCCTTTGTGCTCCACTGCTTTATGCTAAAATTTTCACCACTTCCGTTGTGTATTTATATTGTAGTTGTTTCTTTCTTGTTTATATTATAGTTTTTTGTTCCCTAATATATGAATTCTTGTGTAAATTGCTTTGTGTTACAGTAGTTTAACATTTGTCTCCATTGAAGTTGAATCTGAGTTTGAAAGTCTGAATTAAATCTTGGATTTATAGTATGGTTTTCCTTAGCTTCAGAGATAATTTAGACTAGGTTTACAACATATCATTCTTTCCATAATTTAAACTATGTGTATTGAGGTAGTAGAATCTAAGGAACAACTTTGGGTTGTCTCCTTCAGCCCCTGTCTGACCTGCTGAATTATTCAGGAACCTAATTTAAGATTCTGTATTCTGCGAGAGAACAAGAAATGAGTGCTGAAATATCTCCTGCTTCTTTTGGGAGAAGGTTTTCATGAGCTTTATGTGAGAAATCAACAACCAAAGCCAAACAACCACAGTATATATTATTAATAGTCACTTTTAATGATTTAAAGTGTTTGTTAAACATAGAAGAAATTTTAAATTATCAAGTCTCCTGGGAAGAATTTCTGCATTTTTGTTTTCTCCAAATCTCTGAATTAAAAGACAAATTAAATAAAATAAAGATGAGAAAAATCTTAACAGAGTTAATGAGTGTCTGAAGGTTCACATTCCTACTCTGACCTGTGACCAGAATCACGTGCATGTGCATACAACACATGCATAAAGCAAGGGACATCCTTCCCCAGAGGAACTAAAATCTCACTGTCCAGAGATCCTGTTATTATTCTCACATTTTTGCTTCTCTGAATTGTTTTCAACATCATGGATTACATGGTCTGAGGGCATAGACTAGTCTTATGTATGAGTAAAGAATAAGTAAAAAAATCAGCTACTACTGGTGGGCTGCACCTTACAATGCAGTTTCTTCCTAAGGATAACCACACTGAGCTGAACTAGATGACATTTCTCCACAGACTGTGCACTGCCTTTTGCAGAAAGAACTTTTAGTCTGGGAAGCAGGTTACTTTTTCAGTGCAGCTTTGAACCAAGACTGGTATGTCCTGTTTTTAATAAATCTTATCTCCTCAGTGAGGCTAATTAGCCCAGGCACAGTGCTGTGTTTAAGCAGAGGTAGCTGTGTCAGCTCAATGTGTCGCTGCAATGCGCATTGTAGGTTGACCTCTGGTGTTAAGGTTGGAGGTCAGAGGAGTTAGATGGCAATACCTATTGTAAACCTGATATACTGTCTCCTTGTCAAATTTTAATTCTCAGTGAAGGCTTTATGTCTGTTCTAGATATCTTAGAGGTCTACAAATAAAAATGTAGTTTACATCTTGTAGGAAGTTAGCAAGATATTTCTACAAAACTGTGCATATTTTGCTTTGCATGCAAAACCTGAACATTTTTTCTAATGTGAATTCATTAAGGAGTGTCACGTGAAATATATTACTTTACACACTTTTTTTCTACTAATGAGATGTTGCCAAAGGCAATATCCTCTCGTTTTCTAACAACACTGATTTACATTCAAACTTTGCATCTTCATAGCACTTTTATGGCGTAGCTGCTCAAAAAAAGGCGCCACTTTTATTGGCTAATGTACACACAAATACCATATGACTGCAAACCACAGAGCTGAATCATGGATTTGATAATTAAAATTTTTGGCAGTTTATGCAGTAATAGTTATAATGACTAAGTGCACCTCTATACTGTATGAATTCAGATTTTATACATCTAGTCAAGTACATAAAGTTCTTTCAGTGTTGGAAGGTACAAGAACAGACCAGTTGCTCCTTTTCCTCTCAACAGCAGCAGTAGAAAACCTT
The DNA here is from genome assembly GCF_003259725.1 of Athene cunicularia. Lineage (NCBI taxonomy): Eukaryota > Metazoa > Chordata > Aves > Strigiformes > Strigidae > Athene > Athene cunicularia. The sequence continues at coordinate 110,096,736 of NW_020799095.1, forward strand.
TCATTTACTGACAGACAGTTACAGTTTTTGAACACCTTTGGTGGATCACACAGTGACATACGAGTTACTCAGCAATAACACAAAATCATCTTGTAAGGCACATGTCATGGATTGTTTTCACTTCTTAGAGTGAATATAAGATTCTGTGAGTTATATAGATGGCCATGCTTTGTCAATAGACTGGCTTAAATGCTGCACTTGTGCCCCACTGATAATTAACAGAGAGTGTCCTTCAGCCTCAGTGATGGGTATCACTGTGTTTGAAACCTGGATTCTAGAGCGCCAAGGTGTGTGCACAAAGATTAACCACCAGCTGTTTGTATGTAACTGGAACCTGATTTGGTCAGTGAAAGCAGTTCACTCAATGAATTGATCAATTAAAGCAATATTTCAGTTCCAGAAACAAAATCTCTATTGAAGTGTAAGAAAGTCAAATTTAAAATAACCAGGGAACCTATATAGGTATTAACTTTTCCATTTACTTGCTTTACAATGTCTATGTCCAGTCTTAGAAGCTGCTAATCAGCCTTTCAGCTTCTTGTATTCTGGGGAAGACCTTTTAGAATCCAAAGAGCCCACCCAAAGAAAATATAAGTAGAGGCATGTCATTTATCCTGGATAATCAAAACGCCAAAAAAATAATATCTGGTCATTTACATTGTTCCCATGTTTACATTTTACATTTTAGGTCTTTGACACATTATAGATCATGGAAGTCTTTACTCTCATTTCATGTATTTAGTGGCTACAGCAACATTTGAAGAATATAACTAAATTTAATATGGAGGGTAACATTTCTATAAAATAACTGTTGCTTCTTTAAAGAATTTACATCAGATTTGGAGATGTTTTAATTTTTTTACATATTTTGTAATGAAAAATACGAGTTTGTCATTTTGTACCTGAAGTCAGCCTTTATGCACAGCAATAGTTTTGATCATACTGAAAATGACACCAATAGATGTCTCACAGCACCGAAGCGTGATGTTATGGAAATAAATAGGTGCATAGATTTAAAAATAATAGAATGAAAAAGTTTTGGGATTTCTCATAGAAACCTTTGGTTCACTAGCTGAAGCAAAAAAGGTATTTCATATAATTATATCAGTTGCTAAATGGTATGAAATAATACCTTTTTCACTGAGATTTAGGACAACACAAAAAAACCACCCCAGCATACCAAAGATATATTTTGCAAATTCATTCTTTTTTTTTCTTAAAAAGATAAAAGGAATATATTAATGTTAGAGGAAGTTACTGGGTAGCAAAGCAAATAAAAAGAGTTCAAAAATAATGAACCTTCCCTTTTAGCAATTGTCATTGGCAAACCACTGAAGCAATTCTGATTCTGATTTATTTTTTCCCTAATGGAAGCAAAGCCTCTTTTTACAATACTTAGAAAACTTCATCACTGATATAAATCCTTTGATTGGAAATACACTAGCAATAAATTGACCTATTTACACACAAATTACTTATTTCTGATAATAATTTTGAGATAAATACAATTTAGAATGAAGACACAGAAATACTAGTCTTAGAAAGAATTTGAAGAAATGTGTTCTGTGTTAACTACCTTCTCTTTTCTTTTACAGTGCAAGACATATGCCTGTGTTTTGGAGAGTCATCTTATGGGACTTACCATCGACTTCAGCATGGGCTTTGTCTGTTTTGATGCTGCCACAAAGGTGAAGTTCTAAGACTTGTTTCCATCACATTATTATTATTTCTTGTTATTTCTTATATTTTGGGATAAGTAGTACATCCTTAAAATGTACTTCTTTTTGTTATTGAAACAGATCATCTCCTGCCAAATCTCTTGTGCTCTAGTTTAAATGTTGGGGGTGATTTCTAAATGATGTGAGAAGTTGTATTCTGTTACATGCTTGTTATCGAAAAGTCAATACCAATATCAATCTGAAACAAGCATCAAATATTCATTCTTTTATTTCACATGAAAGCCTAGACTGATTCAGTTTGACGTTTCTTTTGCTGGTTCATCCTTGATTTTGAGAGGAAATAATCTTCTTGGTTTCAAGCTGATCTGTGAGGTTTGAAAAGAACCTGCCTTTCTCTTCTCCTGTTTCATGTGTGGGAGTGTGTGTTATTATAGCAATTCTTAGTTTATGTTTTAGGTATTTTAGTTCAGGTGTCTGTAAAAAGAGAAATCAGCCATGGTTGGTATGTCTTATGCATTTCCCATCAGCCTTAAAAAAGCTCAGTACAACTGATGAAATATTTTGAAAAAGTGAATTCATTTTGAAAAGTGAATAATATGGCATCAATTTCCAGATTAAATTATCGCAAATCCAAATCTCAGTCAAATCATTGAGAGCATACATATGTTTGCGTTTGCACTGATTGCTAACAAGAACTAAAATGTAAGCAGGCTTTATTACTACTAATTTACACTGCTGTTATGGGAGAATATGAAATATTTTTTCCAAATTCCGCTTCTCTTCCATACCTGTTTTCCTTTGACAGGCTGCAGCATTGCCGCCAGCAATTGCTGAAAATGTCCTTTCCTCTCCAGAATAGGCTCCTATCCTCTATCTTAAGTCAACCCTTCCCACCACATTGCTACCACCTGATTCCGATTGAACCCTTTTAATCTTCTTACTCCATTCTACTGTTTGCACAAGGTGTGGTGAATTTGAAATTCAAATACTTGTGTATACATATTTCTTTTTCTTAAGTATACAATCTTGTATGATTCATGAGTGAAATATAAGACTGTCAAGAAGTATTACTCAAAAAATCAGTGTAACAGAATTAAAACACAGTGGCTTGGAAAAAAATGTGTAGATTTCGCTTCACCCTCCAGTAATATTATAGCAATGCTTTTGTGTAAAGGTAATTTGCATCGCCTTCAAAGCTCTTGCACTTCTCTGATTCTCAAAAGACTTCAGACTGTTTCAAAGCCATTATCTGAAGCAGAAGCATACACGAGATTTCAGATAGCAAAGCACAAGCCCAAGCACAACTGCCTTCATACATGTTACCATGGCTGAAGGGTGTGGTGCCTTTTTGGTATGTCCTTCGAATATGTACAGCAGATTTCCAGATATAGAAAAAAACTCTAGAAATCTCTCTAGACATCTAGAAATAAAGAAGTCTCTTGGTTGGTACCACTCATTTACCACACTTACATATAGGCTGCAAGGAAGAGCAGGGGGCTCCTGCTGATCTGTCAAACCTACTATCAACCCCTTTCTGTGTCGCTGTTCCTCAAAGCTCCTGACACCACCCAGGAGCTGTATGCTGTGGCAGAAGTAATTCCCCCTGAAAAAACGCTCTCTCCCCTTATTCAGTGCTACAATTAGTAGTTTTTCCTTCCACCTTTTCCACTTGAACTCTCCATGTTCTCTCTGTAATTCTTGCACTTTCTGTATTTTCATTTCAGACTGATAAAATCAATTTTGCATTAATGCTTGCTGTCTTTTCATTTTAAAGTGGCTTTTATTTTCCTGAATGGAAGGAGGGACCATGCTGATAAAGGTCAGGAGTTAGTACCCAGAGAATCATGAAGGTTTCAGGGCTTGTTTCATTTTTCCGTGATACAGAAAGACAGGCAAGCAGAGAGTGCAGTTTAAGATAAAGACACTATGTTAAAAATGTCTGATCTATTAACATGCATACCAGAGATATGCCACATACTAATCTGTTTAGGAGACATAGAGAACCTTTACACTGGAAATTCAAGAAAATAAATGGAGAGCAATAACTGAGACTATTAAACTAATTTACAGACTTATAATATGAAGACACCAAGACCTATTTTGTTCTTTCTCACTTATAAAACCAGACCTCCCAAAACGGAGCCTTTAATGCATAAACCCCACAAGAATCATAAATATTTTAGTTCTATAAGCAATATGAAAAAACTTATTGGAGACTCTTCTGGCAATTGACAGAGAGTTGTGTGTCACATATGCTAGTCATACTGTCTTGCAGGTCTTCCTATCACTGCTTACCAATCTTTGGGAAAACTCCTTCATTCATCTTACAAAAGTTTTGTTGAACATATAATGCAATTCTTTTGGTGCCCCGAAACTTGTTATATTCTTCTGTTACCAATTAAAAAGCACATCATCCAGAAATAAAAAAGTCTAACAAAACCAACACAGACTGTGCAGCTCCCTTCAAAGTTAAGGTTTTTTTATAGGCAAATACAGATACACAATTTTGACTTGAATGGAAGTCACACATAGGCAAATCAGGAGGACATCTAGGGTGCAGTGATCATGAGATGATTGTTTTTGATCACTGGAGAAACAAAGAGAGGGGTTAGTAAAACTTCCATCTTAGACTTCCAGAGGGCAAACTTTGACCTGTTCAAAAGACTGATCAACAAAATCCATTGGGATGCTGCCTTGAAGGATATGGGAGTCCAGGAAGACTGGTCATACTTCAAGAGCGAAGTCTTAGTGTCACAGGAGCAGGCTGTTCCGTGTGCCAAAAACCAAGAAGGCGGGGAAGGAGACTGGCCTGGCTAAACAGGGACCTTTGGCTAGATCTCAAGAACAAAAGGAGAATCTATTGCCTTTGGAAGAGGGGCCAGGTCTCTTATGAAGACTATAAAGATGTAGTGAAGTTATGCAGGGAGAACATTAGGAGAGCCAAAGCACAGCTAGAGCTCAACTTGGCTACAGCTGTTGATAGCAAAAAATATTTTCATAAATTTGGTAACAGCAAAAGGAATATAGGGAAAATCTCCCTCCTTTATTGGATGCAGAAGGAAACATGGTAACTAAGGATGAGGAAAAGGCTGAGTGGCTCAATGCCTACTTTGCCTCAGTCTTTAGCAATGGAACTGGCTGTTCCCTGCACACCCAGCCTCATGAGCTGGGAGATGGGGAGGGGAAGCAGGCTGAGGTCAGCACAGTTGAAGAGGAGGTGGTCAGAGACCTGCTGCACCTCTTGGATGCACACAAGTCTGTGGGACCGGATGGGTTAGACCCAAGGGTGCTGAGGGAGTTGGCAGATGTGCTCGCCAAGCCACTGTCCATGATTTACCTGAAATCATGGCTAACTGGGGAGGTCCCATTGGATGGGAGGGTGGCAAATGTGACCCCCATCTACAAGAGAGGCAGAAAGGAGGATCCAGGAAACTATAGACCTGTCAGTGTGTCCTCAGTGCCAGGGAAGGTCATGGAGCAGGTCATCTCAGGTGCCATTAAAAGTCATATAATGGACAACCAGGGGATCAGGCCCAGTCAGCATGGGTTTATGAAAGGCAGGTCCTGCCTGACAAACATGATCTTCTTCTATGACAAAATGACCCGACTATTGGATGAGGGAAAGGGTGTGGATGTTGTTTACCTTGACTTCAGTAAGGCCTTTGACACCGTTTCCCACAACATTCTCCTGGTGAAACTGGCTGCTCATGGCTAGGATGGGCACACACTTTGGGTAAAAAACTGTCTGGATGGCTGGGCCCAAAGAGTTGTGGTTGATGGAGTTAAATCCAGTTGGCGGCCAGTCAGGAGTGGTGTCCCCCAGGGCTCGGTTTTGGGGCCACTCCTGTTTAACATCTTTACTGATGATCTAGACGAGGGGATCGAGTGCACCCTCAGTCAGTTTGCAGGTGACACCAGGTTGGGTGGGAGTGTTGATCTGCTCGAGGGCAGGGAGGCTCTGCAGAGAGACCTGGACAGGCTGGAGCCATGGGCTGAGGCCAACTGGAGGAGTTTCAATCAGGCCAAATGCCGGGGGCTGCCCTTGGGCCACAACAACCCCCAGCAGCGCTACAGGCTTGGGGAGGAGTGGCTGGAGAGCTGCCAGTCAGAGAGGAACTGAGGGTGTTGATTGACAGCCGGCTGAACAGGAGCCAGCAGTGTGCCCAGGGGGCCAAGAAGGCCAATGGCATCCTGGCTTGTGTCAGCAATAGCGTGGCCAGCAGGGACAGGGAAGGGATCTGACCCCTGTACTCGGCACTGGTGAGGCCGCCCCTCGATTCCTGTGTTCAGTTTTGGGCCCCTCACTACAAAAAGGACATTGAATGACTCGAGCGTGTCCAGAGAAGGGCAACGAAGCTGGTGCAGGGTCTGGAGCACAGGTCGTACGGGGAGCGGCTGAGGGAACTGGGGGTGTTTAGTCTGGAGAAGAGGAGGCTGAGGGGAGACCTCATCGCCCTCTACAGCTCCCTGAAAGGAGGGTGCAGAGAGCTGGGGATGAGTCTCTTTAACCAAGTAACAAGCGATAGGACAAGAGGTAATGGCCTCAAGTTGCGCCAGGGAAGGTTTAGACTAGATACTGGGAAGCATTTCTTTACAGAACAGTGTTGGGCGTTAGAATGGGCTGCCCAGGGCAATGGTGGAATCCTCATCCCTGGAGGTGTTTAAGAGACAGGTTGACATAGAGCTGAGGGACATGGTGTAGTTGGGAACTGTCAGGTTAATAGTTGGACTGGATGATCTTCAAGGTCTTTTCCAACCTAGACAATTTTGTGATTCTTTAATTCTGTGAAATCGAATTAGAAACTCTCCACAGTTTTCTAATCTGCTAGAACAAAATTTATGGTATCAACAGATTCCTTAAAAAATGTTTTCAGGCTTCTGATACATAGTCACTTAAATAAATTGCATAAGCATAAGTAAACTACTGCATAACATTCACCAAAACATATTTTACATTGAAAATGTTTACATATAAAATAGATAAAATTATTATTTCTAACTTCTCTGCATATTATTTTGAAGCAGATTTTGTTACCTTAAAACTTTCAGTGTTTTAAGCAGAATGATATTAGTGTCCTCAAATACCTACCTGCAGTGTTGCCCCTTAATTATTTTGTAAGTTAGCGTAATGTATGGTGCCATTGGTAAAACAGAGGACATACTGTTTTGTTAGATAATCAGACATTAGGCAGTGTGAGATGGTAAGGATGGCTCTAATACAATTGCATTAGAAGAGAAGCAATACTGTATAATGCAACATAATCTGTTGCCAAGTGGCTGCTACAGTTGAAATTGTCAAACAAGCTATGGGAGGAAAATTTGTCTCGAATCTGCCCTAAGTGTGTCAACCACATTTTAATGAGCATCTACACAGGAAACCCATTACCTACTCTCCATCATTTTGTGGAAAGATAAATTCTCTCAGACAAAAATTTATTCACCTATCTTCATTATGATGATGGCAGGTGTAGATTGTGTGTGTATGCTAGTAATGGTCTTCAGCAATATTGTTATACTCGCATGAACTGAAACATAAACTAGAAGTCTTTCATCACATAAGCTAAAAGTATAATTTCTCCACCTGATGAAGGAGTTCATATAAATCAGGAGCTCAAAATCTCTTTTCCAAAAAAAAATCTGATAAAACAATGAAAAATGGAAAACAGTTTGCAGGACAATAAAATATTAATAAATTTAAATTATATGTATCTTGTTAACATTTATATAAACATTTGTGCATTAAGATGGTACAAAAGTCCTAGCAGTTGTCACATGAATTAACAAATTCTGTATTAAAGACAAAAACTCAATGAAAAAAAAAATCACATCTAATTCTTTATAAATTCTATGTTTTTTTACAATCAGTATTTGAAAAATCACTGCAAGCTATTATCTTTCCATTTCCAGTGATGAGACATCCACAATTTCTTGGGGCAACCTGTTCCAGTGTCACCACCCTCATTATAAAAAATGCCTTCCTCATGTCCAATTTAAACCTCTTTTATTTTAAAAACATTTCCCTTTGTCCTGTCACTGTAGGCTTTGGTAAAATTCTTTCTCCATCTTTCTTATAAACCCTCTTCAAGTAGGCTGCAATAAAATCTCCTTGATTCTTCTCTTCTCCAACTTTCTCAGCCTTTCTTCACGGGAGAGGTGTTCCATCCCTCTGATCATTTTGTGGCACTCCTCTGGACCCACACTAACAGGTCCATGACTTTCTTGTACATCTTCACTTCTATTATTTTGCTGTTACTCATACCAAATTCAACCACTCTTTTTTGGGTAAAGCTTAACTCAAAGCCATATTCTATAGACTTCAGAGTTCAATGTCAGGTAATTCATTCAGTCCATCTCTCAGTTATCCCAGAATAAAACTGCAGATGCAAAATCTTTTAGTGGATTCAAAGGGGATCTTGGACAAGTACTCAGAGGACAGATCTAACGAATATAATTAATTTTAAAATTATTATTTATTTATGACATTTTCATGTTTCCCAGAACACAAAGCTCAAGTAGTAGTTTCTAAGGACATCTGAGATTTCCTGTCTTCTATATGATGCAGTGGGGTCTTCACTAAATCTTCAGACAATTTCTATTTTATACTTCACACTGCGCTCCGGGTATTTTAAGTTTTCTTTCTTAATCAGTATTGAATTGTCTGTGAACTATTTTTTACAGTCAATAATCACTAACAAACTGAAGTGAAGCCAGGTTCTTCATCTCATGATTTTAACAGTTGTTGAGCTTTTCCAATATTCAAGTTATTTAAGCAATGAAAGAATATTTAAATTGTTTTTCCTTCTTACATTTCAAGCTAATAGATTTTTTTCCCAACATGCCTGACAAATTACATTCAAAATTTCACAAATGTTTTAAATCTAAAACTCACTACCAATGCTCATAAACAAGTTTATAGAGGGTAATGACCCTCATTATGCTTATGATTTCCAAAGGCCATACAACCCTGTGTGGCTTGTTTCCTTGTTTACTGTCATTTATTCTTTATATAATACTTAACTATCTAAGTCGAAATTAGTGGTTAAAAACTGTCATCTGTGCTAAATGTATCTCAAGTCAAACACATCATAGTTCAATAAAAACATTGTTTCTGTGTCTGCACAGACCCATGATAAATATGAGTACACAAATTATTAAACTGAATTCTTCAGAACAAATCTGTACTGTGATGTGATTATAACAGCACTGCCATAAATCATAGCAATTTCTGCTGCATATCCCCAGCTTTCTCTTACTCATTTCCTGACTGATAGCTTGTAGACCAAACAGCAGTTTATCATTTAGAGCATTTGGTGTGTTGCTTTATAACAAAACATTGTGATTACCTGAAAGGAGAATGAACAATTTTTAAGACTACCTAGTTATATCAGATCCTTCCAACATTTCAGAAAATAATTTCTTAATTCAAATAAAGAGTTTGTAAGCTACCAAATGTAATTACAGACACAAAGGAATTTCTCTCCCTGCACATTAAAAAATAGTAACATGTGTACTTGTGCTCTTGTTCTTCTGTAACACTGTCTAGACCTGAAGCTCCAGTGCAAGATCTCATAATTTTTTTCTTATTAACAATGTATAGTTTGAAAGAGAACTGCAACATGTAGGTCAAGCAGACACTGGCAAATGTTCGACTATGATTAATTTCTATTATGTAGTCATTTGCAGTAGTGATATACTATGTGAAAAGGCCACCTGCTTTCTGTGTTGGCATACATGGAAGTTTAAATCTGATCATTAGTGAGTGTCCCCACAACGTCTCTTCCCCCAGGAACTTCTTCAAAAATTGTCCACCAGATTTAATGCAATTTCATTTGCATTATTTGAAATACAGCATGTCAAATAACTTCATCTTATGAACTTCCCTCTTTCTTTCTTGCTGGTATTCTACTAAAAATGAATTTAATTAGTCTTTGTGAATACTATTTAAATATTCTTCCTTCTTGCTGCCTAATCAAGTTTCCTAGATTCTGTTTGGTTACTCCTTTTGTGACAAGGTGTCAGTATACAGCACCTGCTCCAGCTCTAATTTTTCTTTTGAGATGTTTTAGATGCTAAAAGTTGTTGGGTTTTTTAATTCTGAAAATTCTAAAAAGGTACAAAAGTTCTGTTTCAGGTGTTAGACATTATGAGCCAAATTTTACCCTAGGCCATTTTTGCAGCATTATGTATCAATGTCTACTGTGGAAGAGATTTTCCCCAAGTCCTGCACAATTACAGCACAATTCAAATCCTACATTTGTCTAACATTAGCTAGTATACAGAAGTGAATATTTTAATGAGCAAATGTGACTCTTGTGGACCATTTATTTTAGGTATGGACATACACAGATACTATGATAAGCATTTATAAATAAGGTTTTGCAGCAAGTGTAGCCACCTTAGGAATTAAGGATGGAGACAGATTAAAAAGTGTAACAAGGTGTGTATAGAAGTTCATCTACTATTCTAAAAGTGATATAATACATAAAACTACTTAAGTGATATTCAATAACTTATTTTTACATGCTAACAAAAAAATTGTCTACTATTCAAGTGTATGGGTTTATATACATAGACATGTATATGTTTCTGTTTACACTGACATATGAAAGTTGTTTTCTATAATGTGCCTATTTGCATCACGGCTTATACAAACAAATATATGTGTTTGTGTGAGTGTAGTACATTGCAGTATACCTACCTGTGCAAAGTGCTATGTCTGTACTCCATCACATTTACTGCTCATTACAGCAGCAGTCAAAAATATGTATTTATCAGAAGAGAAAAAAATCATTCTTTATAGGACCAAAAATAAATTACAGTACTGCTGAATTACATGGTGATGCTAGACAAATTAACAAAAGGCTCCATAACGGGCCACAAGGAGCATAGCAACAAAGATCAATGTACCAGTCATCTGTTCTCTCACAGGCACCTTGCAAACTTCACCAAAAAGAAGAGAATATGCTGTAAACGATAAATAGCATTGTAAATATCTTTGTTTTTCATACCAAAAGGCTGCTAAATAACATGGAACAGAATTTCTCTTAATTTCTTAAGAAATGTTTCCTAAGTGTACATATCTTGAGGTCTGTCTCTTCACACAGCTAATACACATACAACATATTGAAATAAAACAACATGTAAAAAAACCTTGATATCCAAAGTTCAGTAATAGAGAAGGTAGAAGGAAACCAGGCTCATTTCAGGATGGAGATTTAATAATGTAACTCTTGTGAACAAATATTAATTCCATGCTTAGAAAATTAAATACTGGACAAATAGCTACTATATTATAAGCCATCGAGCATGTATTGTACAGTCTTAGGTACTGTGGCTAGAAACAAACAAATGTTCATGGGTCATCCATCAGTACTAAGCAAATAAACTGTAGTCTTTTAACATCTGATACAACTTCAGTAATGAACAAGACCAGTTATTTTATTAGGGCTGACTTTCTTGCTTTTTTCCTTTGTCTCATTTTTGTTCTTTATCCTCTGTGTCCTCCCCTGTCTTTACAGTTATAAAGCCAAAGCAGTTGATAAAGGAAATTGCCTTGCACCATAATTCTTTTGTAGTAAGACACTCTCCAGAGATTGGTAACACAGCAGAACTGAGCATGAACAAGATCTTAATCCTACTCAGTTCCCTGCTGTAGCTATCAGTATGGACAAAGTGTCACTTTGTAAAACTGCAATTTTTCTCAATTACATATCAGACAAACAGCCAAATTAAGGTGTATCCCAGGTGCTCAAAGACCCAATTGCTTTTATTCTTGAAAATAAGGACCTACAAGGTGTCTGCTCTTGATTTAGTTTGACTTGTGGGAGTATCACATTAGGCAGATGACAAACAACATTAGTTTGAAAGGTGTCCATTGAAATTTAGCATAATTCTGTATTAGTATAAAAAATTGCCTTAAAAAGCTAAACAGAAGAATTATTTAATCAGTCAGAATATCAAGAGAAAATGAGGCAGTGTTGGAAAAGTACACCTACAGTGTTTTGAAGATGTGATGGAAAAAACAACAAAGGGATTTGTTAAAACTAATATTTCAAAAGTGACCTCTGACATCCCTTCCTTAATAAAGATGTTTTCTTTGTTTAATCCACCATTTACAGGGGGTCTAAGATGTAGCTGTCTAATCATCAGGCTCTCAGATTTTTTTGAAGCATCCAACTGAAGGCCAAACTTCTTTTGCTGTTACAAAATAAAACCTGTATGATTCGTGTCAATGGAAATTCTAGAGAAAACCTGTATTTGGTGATGTGCACCAGCCAGTGAAATGATGCTGTTGCAGTATGTGGTGCAAATGCTATTTTACAAGTGCATTAAGTGTAAATGGTCTTTTTGCAAGAAGAGAACTGGTCCACAGTGCATAATCTAACATAGAGGAGGCATGGCTGCTTAATAATAAATTGAAGCTAGTTCATCACTGAAGCCACAGAACATTCTGTTCTGGTTGGAGACTCTCACATTAACAAAATACAGATTTTCTTTCCCAGTGCCAATGCAAAATGCCCTGTATATCCTTGCTAAATCATACAGCTATCACAGAGTAATGGACTAGTCAGACACTCATATTTCTGTCCATATTCCTTAGAGTAAGTAAGAATACAGACACCTATTTATTCTGTTTGCTTGGTAATCCAATCTTTGTTTAGCTTTAGTCAAGGTCCTTGACCCAAAAAAACCCCAGAACCCTAACCAATGCTGCCAATCATACCCTAAACTAAGATAATTGCAATGCATTCCCACTTTTCTGATACCATTATCTAGATAGGAAGTGATTTTGTTTTATGACATCTCAAAATATATGTAGTTTAGTCCAGGATTCTGAAAAGATGGGAATGAGTAGCAAACTGACATGATATGAATGTGAAAATATTTTCTAAGGTCCCTTGAAGAATATGTGTTCTAGATTTAGCACTAGTGCTAAGAATAGAAGCAATATAATTTTCTTCATTTGTGTGACTGTGGGCAACATCAGCAAAGTATTGCAAGTACCTAAGTCAATAGCCTTTCTTGCATGTGCCATTTATGTATTACATTTATGTCCCATATATATAAAATAAAAATATGCAGGCAGAGAGTAATTATAGCAGAATAACACTAGCAGAAGATAATAAGGCAGTAATTTGGTTACAAAGACTAGAACAAATGAGTCCTAGATGATTACTTATAAATAAAATATTTCTCATTAAAAAGTATTGGTGGAGAATAAAAAAAAAAAAAAAAAAAAAAAAAAAAAAAAAAAAAAATCCTATTAATTTCAGTGAAGACAGGATTTTTCTTTTTGATCATTTCTTATTACAATAATTTAATAGCATCTCAAAAGAAGTCTTAAATCTAATTTATCAGCTTGTCTGCACTGTGTATTTGTTTGCATTGCATTCTAGTATTCTTTGAAGTTAATTTTATAAAAGGTATAAAATGTAAAAAGCAGCCTAAGCTATCTAATAATAAAAATTGGGAAAAGGATTTATATCTTACTGGTTGGTTTCAATGTTATTCATGATACATACAGTATTTGTTCAATGAGATTGCCTTCTTACAGGGTGTCACGTCCCGCTCCAGCGAGGGGGACAAGTGACTCAGATTCGCAAATCCCCAATTGGAGCGGACAACAAGTCTCCAAGTTCAAGCATTTATTAACTACCTACAATGCACTAATTGAACACATGATATACTGGCTAAGTACAGAGCAAGCTGTGGCAAGCAATATAATATGCTTTACATTTCTTAACAGAAAAAAGGAAAAGAGGGAGATAGAGGGAATGGGGGAGTACAGATCACCGGTCTGGGTTCCTGTGCTGTTCCTGCCGGCGAGGATTCCAGGAGGCAGCTATCTTCTTCGCTGGCATCCGTTGTCTTTGCTTCACTGCTCTCTCCAGACGGCCGGGGGGGGGGCAGGAAGAGGGGCAGAGAGAGAGAGAGAGAGAGAGCCCTTTCTTCTCCCCTTTGATTTATACCCACTTTCCTTGGGTCCATCCCCTAGGTCAACCCACAGACCTACGTATCCCATGTACGGGGAGGGGTAAGGTGTTTCATGGGATGATGTCACTCGCATGATCATGACAGCCCTCGTTAGCATATTGAGGGGTGTCAACTTTAATCTGCATTTCGTGGATAATGAAGCAAAGTTCGTTCACCGGACACATGGCCCTTGAAATCTGCCCAGGTGCCCCAGGGCAGAGCCGTCCCATCTCCACAGGGCTCTCTCCCCCAGATACATCGGGCAGCCTTATCAGCTTCGGCCTCCACAGAAAGCACCCTGTGACTCATAGTTTTGTCTTGCGAGTGTTTGAGGCAAATCTTCAATCAGCCTCAACTTTTGCTTTCCCAGGCTGTTTGTCTTAGTTTTTCACAGGCCTGGTTGCTCGGCTCTCACACAGGGCATTTCTCAAAACATGGACTAACCATGGAATAACTATGTCAGAATGTATGTAAATTGTGAAACTGGTGATATTTTCAGTATATGCTATTACCTTGGCCCCCAGTTTCTAAATTGGACTGCTTGCTGTTATTCACAAGTTCTGTCTCTACTCATGGATTGAGAGTTCCCTTTTAAAGGCAATAGAGTATACTGAGTTCTCATCTTGGTCTGCTGTCAAGGCATGATAGTTCTGTGCCATGACTCGAGAAGTGTCTCAGAGTCCTCACAAGTAGCTGATGCCAGCATCGACCACAGAATCTTTTTGCATTTGGTTGCAAATTGTGCTTTGAAAGGAATTGCCACTTGGTCCACCTGTGAAAAATCTATTTTAGGATTAACAAAAATTTACTGCTTCCTAAAAATGCTATATATAGTCCTGTAAAATATTCTCAGTGATGCAGGTTACACACAGTTATGGAGGATTATACAAGAACACTTGAAGAGAACAGGCTGCTTTTACTAACTAAAAGAAGCTCTATCATAATGTATTATAGAGTGTTGAGCTCAGTAATGCTGCACCTTCAAACCAGTAAGTACTTCTGCTTATGTTTTATAATTCATAGAAACTGATTTAGGAATAATTTATATGGCACACGTGGAGATTTTTGGCAATTTGTGAAGCAGCATACATGTTTTACAAATGTACTTATTGCTTAGAATAAGTATTGCTTATACATATACATATATTTGTACAAAATTATTTCCACCTATGTTAACTCTCTGAGGCAAGCATTCAACACATGGTTCTGAGGAACCACAGTGTTCAAAAACATAAAAAAGTCATTTGCTTAGCTTTGACAGTGGTATGGATCAGTATCCCCAAGGGTGCCTGCTCTTAATGCAGGAGAATTAGCCTTTAAAGTCAGAATTCAGTCACCACAGCAAGCACTGTGATGCTGAAGTCAGCCCATAGGAACATGAAGGATAACAACATGTGAAACTCTTTCTCTCATACGTTTACATTAGTTCTGTAGCTACATATCTTTATGAAACTGGGTGTTAGGTGAATAGGTCTTGCTTCTCCTATCTATTTTCGCACTATGAGGTAGTCTGGTCACTCTTCACTGATACATATTTTACAGTAATGAAAATGAAAGGAAAAAAACCACCCAGAACATACGAAACCACAAAGGGAAGTAAACCAGGGATCCCCAAGATACTGTAGCAGCAGTTACAACACCTGTGTGTGCTGATCAGCTGGATGACCTGCTCAGCCTGGTGGCGAAACTCAGAGAAGAAGTTGAAAGATTAAGAAGTATTAGGGAGTGCAAAAGTGAAATTGATTGGTGGAGAAGCACCTTAGCATCCATGAAGCAAAAGGAGCAAATGGAGACTCCAGAAGAGGCAGGCAATCCCTCATCCTCTTGCTACCAGGCAGAAGGAGGGGATCCAAGAGATGGGGGAGGCTGGAAACAGGTCCCTGCTCAGGGAGGCAGGAAAATACCCTCCTGACCTTCCGCACCTTCCATGGTGTCCCTTCACAAGCCCTGGAACTTACAAATGAAGGAGAGAAGGATGAAGAAGATGAGCCAAACAAGGAGGAAGATGAACGTCCACCAAGCCAGGGTCACTCATCACTAGGCCAATTAGGGCACAGTGATAATTAAATAATAGAGTTTTCTGTTCTTAGAGATGCAGTAAGTTTGCAGACGACACCAAGTTGGGTGGGAGTGTTGATCTGCTCGAGGGCAGGGAGGCTCTGCAGAGAGACCTGGACAGGCTGGAGCCATGGGCTGAGGCCAACTGGAGGAGTTTCAATAAGGCCAAATGCCGGGGGCTGCCCTTGGGCCACAACAACCCCCAGCAGCGCTACAGGCTTGGGGAGGAGTGGCTGGAGAGCTGCCAGTCAGAGAGGGACCTGGGGGTGTGATTGACAGCCAGCTGAACAGGAGCCAGCAGTGTGCCCAGGGGGCCAAGAAGGCCAATGGCATCCTGGCTTGTGTCAGCAATAGCGTGGCCAGCAGGGACAGGGAAGGGATCTGACCCCTGTACTTGGCACTGGTGAGGCTGCCCCTCGATTCCTGTGTTCAGTTTTGGGCCCCTCACTACAAAAAGGACATTGAATGACTCGAGCGTGTCCAGAGAATGGCAACGGAGCTGGAGCAGGGTCTGGAGCACAGGTCGTACGGGGAGCGGCTGAGGGAACTGGGGGTGTTTAGTCTGGAGAAGAGGAGGCTGAGGGGAGACCTCATCGCCCTCTACAGCTACCTGAGAGGAGG
>NW_020799095.1:110114462-110147984 GCF_003259725.1 Athene cunicularia
TGCAGAGAGCTGGGGATGAGTCTCTTTAACCAAGTAACAAGCGATAGGACAAGAGGGAATGGCCTCAAGTTGTGCCAGGGAAGGTTTACACTGGATATCAGGAAATATTTCTTTACGGAACGGCTTGTTGGGCGTTGGAATGGGCTGCCCAGGGCAATGGTGGAGTCCCCATCCCTTTAGGTGTTTAAGAGCCGTGTTGACATAGCTCTTAGGCACATGATGTAGTTGAGATCAGTCAGTGTTAGGTTAATGGTTGGACTGGATGATCTTCAAGGTCTTTTCCAACCTAAATGATTCTGTGATTCTGTATTTTAAGCGAGTAAATTTGCTGCTGGTCACAGCATTCTGTGTCATCTTGTACATCTGGTACACATCCAAAACATGCACTTCTGACTACAGAGACAGCACTTCATCTTCTTCAGTAACAGTCAAGGAATTAAATGGGTCTTACTGGGCATATGCTTAACTAATTCACTCAGTTGTAGCTATATAGAATTTGGCCATCTAGTTTAAGCTAGTTGTTACACTTCTAATGTAGTGTGGTACACTTTGATTTAAACACATTCAGAGAGTATCAGAGTGAACCAGTGTTCATCCCAGTACAAACTGTAATTCAGAAATTCTCTAGATCAAAAGAAGTAGCCAGGATGACTAGCTTGAATGTTTGAAATACTTAATAACTTAAAGCTCACAACATTTCCTCACTCTTATTTTTGCAAAAACACCCTCCCTCATGTGGACATCCTTGGGAAAAAAAATAAAATGTGCAGTTTGTTCAAGATCACTCAGAAGAAACTGTTCTTTCATTTGGAAATCATTGCATGCATTGCCAATGGCATTTTTATTCCTTACACTTTAGATGAAAAATGTTTAATAGTCTCTGGGAAGTATGCCATTGAATTATCAGTTGTAGGAACTTGTTTTGATATCCTGATGGAAGAAGTGCAGTCTTCTTGGGATTAGTCTCAAGAAGGATTTCATCTCCACGCTATAGACCTGATTTTGCAATGCACTTAAGTAAAAGCCATTGCTAAGTAGGGCTCTCCAAAACCAATGTTATGCATAAACTGAAGTTTGTTCTATCATACCTGTGGTTTGGTGTGACTGTTATTCTCTTTACTCTGATAGGAAATGACGCAATTGGCAAAACTGCATTGGAAATGCCGAAGTGTTGCCATTATTTCCATCCTTCATCTTCATTCCAATTTAATGTGGTTGGGAATAAGGCCAGGCACCCTGGGAGTTTGCCTGCCCATCTAAGGGTCCTTGTTACTACTGCACCTCTCTTCTGGCTTCCCCATACACCATCAGAGGAGAGAAAGATGATAGTTCATTTCTCTGACTGTTGTTCTCCTGAGATAAAGAGACCATCAATGCCCTTTGTATTTCTCATCTAGGAAATGACATGCTTAAATAGATTTGCTGTTCCTGCAGAAAGGCAATGGTCTTGATCTTCTGACAAGATTTGTCGAGTTACATAGATCTGTAAAAAACGAGTTTACAATGTAGGTAGAAAGTATGGCCACCTGAATAGTACATTTAGTTGCTCTGTTTTGTTTAGTTGTTTTGTTGGGGTTTTTTTTACTCACTATCTACAGGACATAAGTAAACATCATTGATCAAACAAGGTGAAAGGAATTGCACACGTTTACAGATGAGGGAAGCTATTCTATTTTCTGTAGCACAGATTGGTGGGCCCAGGAGGACAGAATTTGAAACAACTATGATACAGTTTGACATATATTGCCAAATTCCTCTAGTTTACCTGAAACAGAATGTCCTTAACTCTCTTTATGGTAGATGGGAGCTCATCTGTCACATACACACAGAGAATGAAAATGGTGCTGAGATTTGGGGGTTTTATTCCTGTAAGGTACAAATATATAGAGAGAATTTGAGGGAAACTAATTCTAGCATTTGCTTTGTGTACACTTGCACAGTCAAGATACTGTCTGTTCATTATTTTTCTCCTCAAGTTACTAAACTAAACTCAGTTAACTTTATTTAGCTTGGTTCAGGTTAGAGATTTTTACCAGTCATTAACATAAAGACATCAACACATCCTGAAGCAGAGGGACCTGCATAGATTTAGGACAGTCAAAAATTTGACCTTTCTTATATTATCTTTAATTTCAAGCAGATACTAAATCATTCACTGATATAGACAAAAGGCACAGATGGAAGTGTCATCCTATGCCACTGAGAGGAAGTAATTTACAAACCCTTAGACAAAAGAAAATGGAACAGCACTTCTTGCCTTAATTTTCTGTGTTGTCCAATGCATGTGAAATTAAAGTGTCCTCAAAGTAACAGCACAATTTGAGTGAGGGTGACCTTATAATTATATGAAATACTACTGAAATCACAAAGAAAAATGCTAGTGTTTCAAAATATCTGGAGGGTGGAAGGGGTATCTTTAAATGAGGCTGAAAAGACTGACAATAAAAAATAGCTCTTCTCCACTTTTAAGCAAAGTAATTTGAAATAATTTTTTCTACATAAATCCACATTAGATGTATTTTTTAAAAAGGATCTTTTTCTAGCCATGTTTATTCTGTAGAGCAATCTGTCTTTATTTTCAACAAGACAGAATGTAATTCATAATACAGTTACCTGAAAGGCCACTGATATGCTTAGAATTAATGATCTGCTGAAATTCCTGATTAGAGCTCTCATAAGTAAACTCAGAATAAGTTCTCATTACAGAGTTTACTTTTATTATTATATCATTTAAAAATAAATATTTGGTTTTAATTTGATAAGCCCTTTATGTTAATACAACTAGATTATTTTAATGTGGAAAGAAAGAGAGGACTTATTTGACAGGTTATCACTGCAGATGGAGTGGGGAATCCACAAATCATCAGTAGAAAAAAATGGGTTTGGGCATGACAGTGAATTTACTAACCCTTCCTTTTCTGTTGTTGTTGTTGTTGATGATGTTGTTGTTGTTGTTGTTTAATCAGGATTGAATATACATAAAGGAATTTCAGAGTAAATTTCACAAATGTATCCTGACTGATCTGAATCAGACACTGTCAAAGTATAATACACCCATATGATCAAAAGTATATCAGACCATGTAACAATAAATTGATTTAATTATGTACCATAGAGGGGTTAAAAATTCCCTTGGAAGGAAATCAACTGTTTCTAAAATGATTGCTTTTTTTTTTTTTTTCTCTAGGCTGTACTTTGGAGGTACAAGTTTTCCCAGCTCAAAGGTTCTTCAGATGATGGGAAGAGCAAAATCAAATTTTTGTTCCAAAACCAAGATACTAAACAAATTGAAGCAAAGGTAAAAACAGTACATTGTTTGTTTTATAAAGACAGTGTAAATTAAAAGCAGTTTTCAAAGCTGTCAGAGGCATAAATTAAACTAAATTACTTTCAAATATTAGATTAATACAGAAAGTCAAAAAATGCAAAGAAAACCAAAGAAACTCCAAGAAAAATAAACCCTGAATCAATTGCTTGGATTTTTACTAAAGTCTTTTGAAAGGTGTAATTACATTTAAAAATAATGAACCCCAAGACTCACTATGTATGGTTTTAGACGTGTTTGCCAGCTCTCCTCTTTATCATTTTGATAAAGTTGACTGAGAGTTTGAATGCCCTGCTTTTCGCCCTATACTCATATCATGATGAAATGGTGCAAAATAAGTCAAACCTGGGGACAAAACCCAGCAAAGGTCTAAAATGTGTTTTTATTTTTCAGAGCAAAACAGTGTGGATAAAACATATACTCCCTTACAGGCTGAAGTTTTGTGTCTAATTCAAAATCAGGAAATAAGTATTTTCAGTTGTGCTTCTGATTCAAGAGTTGATTTATGAAATCAGTAACCCTGAGAGATTTATGCTTACTTTGATTTATGTTTTTCGAGAATAGGGCATTTATTGTCCCAGTGTGTGTGAGGAGAAGTGATGTCCCAGGATCTTCAATAACTGGAACTGCCTTAGCATCTAAATTGACGGTCCTTTTGACTAAAATCCTGATTTTTGTGCAAATATAGAGACTGTTTTCCTGGCCATCTTTAAGCCTTGCTTCTGAAGCATTTACTATAACATTTTTCCTGACTGTGTCAGAGAAAAAATTGCTGAATGAATGTAATAACAATATGGTTCCATGAGCAAAAAGGAAATGGTTAAATACATTGTTGTCTAAAAGGGCTAAATATGCACAGCATAATAAAGTATGTAAAGAAAAAAGGCATTGTGTCAGGAGCAGTCGTTTAAATGCAAACAGCTGCATTAAGCAGCTATTTTTTCCTTTCTGCATGTCTCTTTATGTTTGGTATTAATTATTTTCTACCTAACAGCTATTGACTTGGTTTTAAATGTTGTGCTCAATACAATAAAGGTCTGTAAAAGCTCCCATTAAAACAACAGCAATGAAATATGGTGGACTGTGGCTTTCAATACCTTTATGTTCTGCTACATCTCAAAGATATTTTCTTACATCTGCTTTCCTTCAGAAATTATTCTAATAGTACATAATTTCTTTTCATCTCTAATAAGAAAACAGAACTTAATCTAATGTCATGAGGATAATTTTCTCTTAAGCAAATAACTAGAAACTTTTATCATGCTCCTAAGTATAGCTGAAGGCTGAAAGTCATCATTACTCTTCTAATATATGTCTGCTATTGCCATTATATTAGCACATGATTTTAGGACTAAAGAAGTTTTGTAGGAATCCAAGAATGGGTCAGTATTTCTTTGTTTTCAGTAAAACTAGAATATCTTTTTAATACTTAATTAAATTTTTTAAACCCCATCAAAGTCCAAAATATACATTTTGATGAAGAAAAATAGTTTTTATCAGAATGTTTTTGTGTTTTAAATTAAATCCATCATGCAAATCACTATAAACCTTAGAGATACCCTGGTACCTTTATAGTACCTATTGTTATTCCCACTCAAACTGAATAGAGCTTTATTTCTAGAAAATTTTATCCCACTTCTTTTCAAGTTAGAAACTCTACCTTCTACGTTACAAAGACAGAATATTATACAAACCTTCCAGCATGCTTATTAATATAGTATCATGTTTTCTGGTTGCTTCTTTTTGTTATAAATTTAATCTTTCACAATGATTCATGGAAAGAAGAGTTTGCTACTTTTAATTCATTTTCTTGGTGATCAAATCATACCAATTATATCACGATTAAGAAGTGTCAGATTATGTTGTCTTTGGAAGGTGCTGTGGCATTTTTAGTGAGCGTTGTTATCCATTCCAATTTGTTTACATATGAAGTATGTTGCTTAGTCTAAGAAATATAGATAAATGTGGCTATAAAATGAATGTGAAGATTCTCGAGTCATATTTTTTCAACTTTGCTTAGTTTAAAATTCTGTGGATGGGCCCCTTCAGTATCCTTTAAGCCTTTTATGGATTTAAAGCATTATTCAGCATGAGAAGAGGTGGAAGTATCTAGATTCTGGTTTTTGGATTTAACATTACGGAGTTAGAGGTATAGCTATTTGGGGAACTCTCAAGTCATTAGGAAATGTTAGATTTTCAGAAATGCGTATAATGCTAGGATTCATGCACACTGTATGTGGGCTTTATTTGGAATTAGATGTCAGGAAGTTTGTAAAACATCTGTTAAAGGTTGTGATGAATATTCATGGCCACAGCTATCATCACCTGTGAAATGCAGCTCTGTGCTTCAGATGGCCTGAAGACCCACTGTTGTAAGGGGAAATATAACATAGCATTTTATTTATGTAAAGATATTTTTTACCACTTATATTACATGGGGAATAGTCAAAATATAATGGAATGGGAGCTCACAGTTGAGAATAAAACCAAAATCCTGAGGAGCCATTGCCCCAGCATATTATGGCTCTTCAGTTTTGCCTTCTTAAGCAGTAATGTGGAAGCAGGGCATGGCAGGTAACTTTGATACAGCTTAAAGAGAGTCACTAGAACTGAGAGTGCTTTCTTCCCCATCATTGTTAACACTAACACACTGTATGCAGAACCTGCTATGGCATACACATACCTGACTGAGAGTCCTGCTTTTCTTGTCTCTAAGGTCTGTTTTCCACCGTCTCCAAGCTCCAGCTGTGGCACTGACGGAATGTGTTAATGTATTTAGTGCACTATAATTCAGTTACTCGTTGCAAATGTGAGGTGGTCTGGCCATAGGGGTTTTTTTGTTGTTTGGTTTGTTGTTGGGTTTTTTTTTTGTAATATTATTGTTTTCATCATGGTTGACAGCTGGATGACTATGAGCCAGCAGTGTGCCCAGGTGGCCAAGAAAGCCAATAGTATCCTGGCCTGTATCAGAGATAGAGTGACCAGCAGGACTAGGGAAGTGATTTTCCCCCTGTACTCAGCACTGGTAAGACCACACCTCGAATGCTGTGTTGAGTTTTGGGCCCCTCACTACAAGAAAGACATTGATGTGCTGGAGTGTGTCCAGAGAAGGGCAACGAAGCTGGTGAAGGGTCTGGAGCACAAGTCTTATGAGGAATGGCTGAGGGAACTGGGGTTGTTAGCCTGGAGAAAAGGACACTCAGGAGAGATGTTATCCTCCTCTACAACTACCTGAAAGGAGATTGTAGTGAGGTGGGTCTCTGTATCTTTTCCCAAGTAACAAGTGATAGGATGAGAGGAAATGTCCTCAAGTTGTGCCAGGGAAGGTTTGAATTGGATATTAGGAAAAGTTTCTTCATCAAAAGGGTTGTCAAGCATTGGAATGGGCTGCCCAGGGAAGTGGTTGAATCGCCATCCCTGGAGCTACTTAAGCGTGTGGCACTTAGGGTCATGTTTTAGTGGTGGACTTGGCAGTGTTGGGTTTACAGTTGGACTTGATGGTCTTAAAGGTCTTTTCCAGCCTAAATGATTATATGATTCTATATTATTCCTTCCTGTGAAAATATGAGTTATCAAAATCCAAATGCTTCCTGTCTTCCTTCATTTACCATGCTGCACATTTTGTGTATCTCATGCTATCCCAGATGTGTGTAATTATAACATGCTGGTTTTCTGCAATAATATCCTTTAACTTTAAAACACTTACTCATTCTCTAGAGAATTAAGAGTGTTAGAGTGCTTAGCTATTGATTTTTGTTCCAAAATTTGGATAAATTTTCTATTACTCTAGAAATACATTCAGACTTCTAGATGGAATTGCTTGGAAAAAAATAATTATGCATCAGCATTTTACATTTTAGCCTTACTGTCTTCATAATTTTCCAGCATCTCCTCTGTATTGTGGTGGAACTTACAGAGATAATCGTATCTAGGAAAAGCACCTTTTCAGAAAAAATGCAGAACCACATCCATTCATCAGTCAGGGCTTTTTTATATATTTATATATATATATATATATATTGAAACACACTTACCACCAGAGTTTATATTCCTAAGTGATAGAAAGTCCTTCACTGACACTGAATAACTAATATTTTTATAATGCTGTCAAAATTTTTTACAGTGTGCTACATGCCTGAATTAACAAAATTCAAAATGGCATGCTTTGAGACACACAGTATGTGCTGTGGATTTAGTTACAGTTTAACCAGGTATACTTCTTTTCAGCTTGAAAATAATTCAAGATATTTATACATTTCCATTATTCTCTCAGATATTGTTAAAATACTGCCTTTTTTTTTTTTTCTGTAGAGACTTTGTACTGATACCTTTGTTTGACTTTTCTGTAAGTAATATCATGTTACTATAAAGATATAGAGTGTAGAATAAAAGAAGTGTTTCCTCATAGATTTAAGCAATTTCAGTCTAAAAAATCTGAACAGTAATTACCATAGGTCACACCAGTGGGTCCATGGCAGGGTGCCTGGATGCAAACACCTAACATTGAAGGTTTCTAATGAAAGATCTAAGTGGTTTCTGAGAAGAAAACCACTTAGGGGCAACATTAATCACCGATACCCCTTAGACATTCCAATCTCTAGGTTATTTCCCAGCTGTCACTCAGCAGGAGATATTGCACAAGTTTGCACAGTCAGACAGAATTTTTCTGACTGAGAGCTAGAAAATAAAGCTGTCGTCTTGGCAGAACGTGGAGCCTACGTGTCCCTCTCCCTCATTCTTACTGGGCTGATGGAGTTGGGTTGAAAAAAACCAAACACAGAAGGACAAAGCTTTCTCCTCATCTATAAGACATAGAAATTCACTTAGGCACCTCCCTATCTATTTGTCTATTTGTTTAGCTATAGTTTAATGATCCATTAGTGTCTCTCCAGTATCACAGCAGGTTCCAGAGGCTAACACAATCTCAGGACTGTAATAAACTCAGAGTGCTGTGCTCTTCAGTTTTACCTGGCTAAGTATTGGACCACCGCAACAGAAGCTGCTTTTTATTTTTCTGACAAAAAAGTACCTTAAATCTATGAGAGATCCTATTTCGAGCTATATATATATGCATGCTCCCAAACATAGGAATATACAGTGTATATGAAAATCAGCATGAGCTCTGTTTTTCTTATTACATGCAATTTCCATTTGAATTTTGTAAGTAAATGCACCAGTCAGTAATTTCTGTTAACTGAGAGTTTCTGTGCATTGTAAAACATATGTATAAGTCGAAAACTACACTCCAGTCTGTGCTTTCACCTTTCTCAACTTGTAGGGCTTTTTCACAGCTCAACAATTTTGTCAGAAAATCTCAGGCAAGGTCACACAGCTGTGCTGCATCAGTTAGCTTTTGTTCACAGGCTAGTTGAACCCCTAAGCTGAGTGTTACAAAGTGAATATAAAAATCAGCACAACAAGATAAAGATCCAGTCAATTCTCTTTGCCTATTTGAACAGGGAAAAAAGAAGAGAGTGGAAATATGGTACCAGAAAAGGAAGAAGTGTAACTTTAAGGATTTAGCGTTAATACTTATTAATTCATTAATATTACCTTAATAGTAATTAACACCAATTAATTTGTACTTGAAGTTTTCTTGTATAGAAATCTAATTAAAATAAGACAAATAGCCTGAGTCACTGCTGTTGTAATGTGAACAAAATGCTCTCTTCCAAGTGTTGCAAGGTATCTCGATGGATGCTTGCACCATTTTCCAGAATGATATTTTTGCTCATTTCAAGTGTATTCTCCAAAATATAATTTAAAATTAATCTTTGTTCTTAGCCTTGAGTGTTTTTCTGTGAGTATTGCAGTGTTATTCAAAATTAGAAGATCATCTTTAAATCGGTTTTAAGGATACATCCTTAGGATTTTTACAGTGATTGCTCAATTGCAGTGACTGCAGTCTGAGTTCAGATTTCTAACCTGTGTAGGCCTGTGTGATGCAATTTTTAGTTTCCCCATGTCTTGTACATGGATTGACTGTTTAATACCTATTTTAGATCAGATTCTATGCTAATATAAAGAGACCATGTAACATCATTCTCATATCAGCAATTTATATATTGATGAAGGAAAATATTTTTTCTAACCATAAAATGAATACTTACAAATTTACAATTGCTTGGTTTTGTAGATGTATTGCTTATGTACTCGTATCATTAATATAATGCAATAAGAGTTGTTTTTTTTTCATCTGGGGGCACTCTCTGTTTTCTCTTTTCATCTCTGTCCTTCCAATCCAGGCTTCCTTTCTGAAAGGTTACAGAAACACCTGTGATAACTGTTGATAATAGTTGTACTAATGCACTGTGAAAATTCAGTGTCCAGTAGCTGTAATTATGATAGTAAGAACTTTCAGCTAGTAGGGTTACCTAATTGACTTGAACAATTCTCAAACTGTAATATTTGTTTTAATAGGCTTATTTGGTTGAGACATAGGGGGAAATGTAGTCTTTCTACACGTAACACGCAGGAATTATATTACAAATATTTCACTCTTCCACTAAATACATACTCTCTCATCTTAAGCTTCAGTTTTAATTTTATAGTACCAGAAGGACAAATAATATTATACTAACAAAAAGGAGTGAACTGAAAAGTAACTTAATTTGAATGACTGATAGTTCTTATTCTGAAACAGCTTCATAATAGCTTCCATTGTTTTTCTATCTATGATAAATTTTCTTTTTTTTGACATTTGAGTGAGGAAAAAGACCTTTGGCATAGTGATAAAATTGCCTTTCTCCCAGTCTTTAAAAATGAGAATGTCTCTAAACAGATTTTTTTAAATGGACACAGATGGCAGGTTTGTGAAACTTGGCATAAACTTTATCTTCTTTATTGAGAATTGGTAGTTAGTGGAGTTTAAAGAAGCTCTTGGGATGTTATAAATTCATTTCTGAGCATGTCTGAAGGACATCTGCTCAGGTTGTAGGAGAGCTGAACAAAGCTCCACTCCAGTACATCACTGGACACTGCACATGCAGCTGTCTGCTTTCAGGCAGTTTTCCCCCTCACACTTGATGGATTTGTGAATGTATCCATGAATTATGTGAAGCAATATCTTCCAGGGAATATCAAAAGTCAGAAACTTGCAGGTTAAAGTCATTTTGAGAGATTTAGCCATATTTGCTGAATTTATAACATTATCAATATTCTTCTAAACAAAAAAAGCAAAATCTTGGCACTACATAGCCTGGAAATACCAGTGCTGGAAAGACAAATAGAATATGCTACAGGTATCTATAACTGGCTTTATATTACAGTGTAGAAATCTGTATAGGCAGTGAATCAAAACAGAAAGATGGCAACTCTGAACCACCATCCTTACACATATATGTATCCAAATACCTCAGTGTTTGCTTTCAAATGCAACAGATATTTACGGATTAAATGCCAACTCTAAAAACACATACTGCAGATAACCTAAAAAAAAATCAGATAAAGTTAATTGGACACAAAAGAGAAGATTTATATATATAAAATTTTCTAAGTTTTATTTATTTCCAATGTAAGGGTGTCTAAAAGAGTCCCAGCTAGTCTAGTGACATGCTGGGGAGCTATAAAGAAATGTAAATCAAAGTAGAAAAGGAAGGACTTTGTCTAATATTGCTAAGTTTAAAACCTGGAGTCTGTTCTTTTTTCAGTCTAATGACAGTAACCCTCTCAGTGAAAACAGATCCAGAATATCACTCTGTAATAGTAGCACTTTTGATTTTTGTGGGTATGTTGGGTATACAGTAGGAGTCCAGGGATGTGTACACTGTTATGGTGCAGTCTTTCAATTTCTATATAAATTAACGTGCAAAAGTGACAGATTTGTATAAACCCGAGGGGGGGGTGGAAAAAAAAAATCGGTAGTGTCACTTCCCTTTTCTTTTAGCTGGTAGGATCACATATTTCTGTGGAGGCACTTAACTCAGAAATTTGTCCATCTTCCAAATAATTATTTACTGAATGAGGATAGCTCAGTATCTAAGCCCCTATAATGGAGAATTGTCAGGCACATTAGCAAAATTACATCAAACTACTACATTTATTGCTATGTGAATAGTGGCTCTTTCCTGGGTATATGTTTGTGAGGTGTTCTCTTGTTTCATATTTAATCTTTCTGTTTTCACTTGCAGGAGCTGGAGTTCTCCAACCTGTTTGCAGTCCTTCACTGTATCCACTCATTCTTTGCAGCCAAAGTGGCTTGTTTGGACCCTTTGTATGTAAGCAGTCAAGCCACATCCTCTGCTGCTCCCACAACTTCTGGTACTGGCAAATTAAAGTATACTACTTGACATCTCACATTACAGCACTGCCACTTAACAACAAGACGTAACAATGTATAAATATTCATAAGTTGTAGACCTTTGGTGAACCATGTACATGGAAACCAGTCCTGGAGGCAAGACATCTTGCAGCATCAGCAGATAAATGGTCACATGGATCATAAATTCATCTCTGTTCTGCAAGACATCAGTAAATAATCCTAGTCAAAATCCCAAAATAGGATGGATACGCTTTTAGTATGATATATTTGTACTTAGATAGTGCTTTAAGCAATGCTGGAAGCAAAGGAATAAATGATGAAATGAAGCACTTCGGTATTTAATAAAATTTTCAAATTGCTGTAATAATACACAAATAGAATTGTCATTCTGTTTTCAGATGGTTTTTATGACAATATACTAATTCCTGAGTATGAACTTAATACCCTATTATTATATTATAAATTACATAAGAGCAAGCAACAAGCATATAGTACATGGTGACGAGGAGATAAGCATGAAAAGGCGTTTTGTGTAAAAGTATCTCCTCAAATACGAAAGCACTTTAAGCAGTGTTGTAAATCCATACTTTTGTCCATACATGGAATCATGCTACTTTTTCTATTCTGTTCTTCTAGTCTCACAATAGCAACAACAAAGATAGAGCCATATTGGACTGATACATAAAAAAAAAAATTAAAAAAAATCCAAAACAAAGCCACAAAAAGTCAAAACACCTTTCCATGAGTAAGTCCCTCTTCTTCAAGTAGAAATAATGTGATATGAATTTAAATTACAGATTAAATGCAAGTGCGTAAAATATCCTGTCTGCCATTTACCTCCTCCATTTTTTTTTGGTCAAGAATTAAATTCTGTAAATCTAATAGTCTTTGTTCACAAGACTCAGCTGTTGAATTTGTTTCAGATACAATCTCCACCCAATACATTGTTTCCATGTTTAACCTTGGTTTCACATCATAAGTAGAACCTCTGTTCCACTCAGGCTCTCAACAAAATAGACATTCTACATTATGATTAAAAAGTGAGTCCACCCTTTGAATTCTTATTAATCATTTTTTTTATATTTTTAGTAAAAGACAGGAATAAATTAAACAACCTGTGAAGAATAGCTGACAAAATGCATATATTTGTTTTTTAAGAATATTAAATCACTCTGGACCACATACTAGTTCCAGAGTATCATTTAATGATGAAATCTGAGTGAGTTGTAAATTTAAAATTAATTATTTAAATATAATTTTGCAAAGTAATTTAATTTTGTGCTATTACACACATTGGTAAAGATTGAAAAATGGTGGGAGTGTGTGTGGGATGTAACTTAAAAAACAGAAAAAATGAAGGATTTTTTTTTGCCAGACAGGAAAAAAGAACCTAAAATACTGTAGGAAGAACAGCTAGTGCAGGTACAGTGTATTCATAACATTGTAAATAGTACTTTGTGGGGTTTCTGTTTATTATATTGAAAAAAAAATTCTTCCTTTTTTTTTTTATTCCCCACTTAGACTTGTTATAAAAGCACATAGCATGTAAGGTTTATGGACACTGTCTGCTTTGTTTAGCAGAAAGACTAGTTCCGTCACATCCTTTTCTACCTATTAAGATAATTAAAACTTGAAAAGTAAAGCCAGAGGAAAGGGTTTTTTTTGTAATAGAAACAGTACAAAATGCAATGCAGAGACAAAAGATGAATGAACTTTAGGGGCATATCATGTCTCTGTTTTTCTGCTTTGCATTAGAAGTATCTGGATTTATGTGTGTGAGAGTATCCTTGCTTTGAAGTATAGCTTATCTCACTTGATACTAGTTCCAAATAATCCAAAAATATATTTTCTAGGGACTCTTTCATCACTTTCAAATGACTTTCAGTACATGCTTACTTCTTAGTACATCTCCAAGGGTTACACATTTATTTTCCAAGATAAATACAATGAAATTATGTCATAATCCAGCTATTAAATGCTTTAAGTGTCATCAAAATCCAACATTTTCATAGTCATCATTATGTGGGGTTTTTTATATGAATTGTTCCGAAATAAGAGAGTCACATCCTGGTCTCTGAAGACACATAAAACTACTTTGACATTCCATGCATGGGATCTTGTTCCTGAGATATTTTGAATCCAAAGCTACAACAGTCTAAGGGGTTTAATGATGGTAACTCATGCACTGTCCTTGTCAAGAAAGCATATACTGGAAACACAAATTTTGACAGAGCACTGACAATGCTGAAAACAGAAGCCTATATCTGTTTATGGCAGTTCTCCTCCTCTGCACTCCCGAATCATCTCCTTCCTTTTAGTGCATTGCTGTGGCATTCAGCTATCAGAGTGTTGGCATGTGCTAACACCTCAGTAAATGCTCTGGTGGTAATAACAGAATCTAAAACTAATCAGTTGCCAGTTGAATGTTTTTCCTTCAACTGTTCATGTTATGTGCACAGTTGTACCTCTGAAACTGAGAGTTGTTTAAAGGATGTTGTTTAATGGTCTTAAATGAACATAGCATTTACCCAAACCAGCATAAATTATGTCATTGCAAATTGCTGAAGATTAAGGCCCCCTCCCCCCAATTTTTTAAAAAATGCTCCTTGTGCAGAAGTGATGGCATCAACTTTTGGGATTCCACCAGGGTATAATAAAGATCTCTGTCAAGTATTCTGCTTGCAGAACTGCTGTATTCACCAATGAGACTTTTGTAACTGGGCATTAAATATGCAACGTTTAAGAAACAAACATTAGCCTGTAAAATTGATTTTTTTTTGTTCTTCTAAAACCCTATCTTTCAAAGAGCTAAACTGATAGGGCTTGCTTAATCAATACTTTTCTTTTCAGCAAGATAAAAGTGATATTGTGAGAATGTAAAATGCCATAGCCTTGACTGCAGGTCAGCACTGGTACTTGTAAATGCAACAGGGGGTTGTGCACTGACCTCACAGAACATTCAGAGGTGACTCTGCATCCAGTCTTGCCCTGTTAGAGCAAGTTGGTCAGACATTCAGTCTTGAACCAAAGAGGGAAAATTTTAAACTATGTGTTATAACTAAACCTAAAATAGCAAAATATAATTTACAAGCATATTAATTGCCTATATTTTTCATTTAAACACCTGCAGGAGATTCCTATTTAAAGCATAGTGAACTTCAAATGCATATGTCAAAACCCAATATGTCAAAACCCAGGCTTTATGTTGCAGCCTCTCATTTCACATGTGCCATATAATGAATACAAGGCAACACAGCCCAGTGACAGTCAAAAAACACAATTAAAGCAAGCTATCAGCTTTTACGAAAAATCTGTATACAAGTGAAAGCAAATATTTTTACAAAAACCCCAAACCCACCAACCCATACCATAAAATGTGATTTGTTCTCTTTGTCATGATATTCTTAAATAAGTTTAATTTTAAAAAGTCTTTATAGTACTGTGCCTATTGAAGTGATGTTATATAGTATATCAAAAATATGTACACTTAAATATAACTAAATACATTTGTTTTGATTTGCTTTTCTTTATGATGGAAATTTCAGATGATCTGACCTTCACGGAACTAATCATATGCTAGATGTTAGCTTAATTTTATTATGAAAGTGTTACTAATTTGAATACATGTTATTCTGGATTTCATCAGTGAATGAATAAATTTCATTTCCTACATCTGTTTAAAAATACAGTTCCAGATTTTCAAGAGCTTTCCAGTAACATGAGGGCGCCTATGAAATAAAATCACTATATTTGTAAATGTTGGCAATTTTATTTTGTTAATGAAGTGCAGCAAGAAGTTTGTGGAGACAAACTAGTTGCAATTAAAACCAGTGATTTGAAGGTTTGTCTATTCAAACTAGAATTCATAAGAATGCAAACCAATAATGTACAGTATCAATATGCTTGAAGATGAAAAATACTGGTTTTGAAATTAGTCCTTAATTCCACAAAAATCTGTTTCTTTGCTTTGTGAGTGTAGACTTTATCAGAACACCTAAAAGTGGACAGTTAAATATGAGTAGGTAGTTGCCAATACTGCTGCCTATTACTTTAAATGTGATTTGGTTTATTCAATGCCTTAAGGTGTTTCTTTATATCAAAAAAAAATAAAAATCTGAAGATCCTGTGAATGTACAGTTGCTGCCCTTAGAAATTCATCAAGTTTGCTACAGATTGTCTAAGTACCCTTGAGTATTCCCTATGCCAAAAAGAAAGACCAGTTTTCATCCTGGTATGACGATTATAAGAAACCTTTTGGAAAATGTAATTTTATTAATATTAAACACTAATCCTTCTATTGCACTTTCCATTTCATGACAGGGACTAGTCTCTGAAAAAGTGTAGCATCAAAAAAAAATTTAAGCTAATTTTAAAATGTTCAATCTTGGGCAATTATGAGTCTGTACTTTGGACTCCTCTGACCAATTCGGCATGATGGGCAAAATGGGACTCTCAACCTCCCAAAATTTAAGTACCTGTCTTAGCTGCCTAAGGTAGGGCTTGAGGCTCTCAAAGGGGAAATACAAGGCAGGAACATAGCTTAGGATCTCTGAAAGTGCACGCACCTGTGTGACTCCAGGGAGCTAGAGCTGCTTCTACATAAGTGTTTGCTTTTTGTCAGGAATGTGTTTTTGAAGCCAGGCTCCTGCCTGCTATCACTCACTGTGCTGTTCTTCATATTGCAGAGCAGGCTTTAAGCACATGTATTTAGGATGAAACTAAATTGAACATCACCCCTATATGAGTTGCAGGTTCTGATAGTCTTTCAGACCATGAGGCCCCTCTGAAAGACTCCAGAGGAAAACTGACCCTGAGCTCCTAACAGCGAGGCTGCCAGGTCCTGGTGCCACCCCTTTCTGTGTCTGCAGCGGCGGCTGCTCGTACACCGTGTGGGTGCGTGAAGGACCCTAGAAAGCTGAACTTCACAGTGTAGCTCTCCAAAGCCTAGTGCCTGAAAGGGGATGATGCGCTGACACAAGGGGCAGAATGAACCTGAAGGAGGCTGATGGGTGCCCAGAGCAGGTTATTCTGCATCACCTTTTTCCCTCACCACACCAGGACAGTATTGACTCAAACAGACTACCCCTCAGCCCTCTCCCTGCTGCTCCTTTCTCCCTGTCTACCACAAATGCACACCTGAATGTTTGCTCTGAGGTCCCCAAGCACACTTCCCTGTTTCCTCAACCCCTTTGCTCAGACAGATGGCAAAACTACTCTCAGCTACATAACAGAGCCTCTAAACCTCTTACACAGCCAGGAGACAGAACTAAGGATTATAGCAAGGACATCCCTGTATCAATATGTGTGCTTGCGTGTGTGATTAATATTCAGGTTAAAGCAAATAAAGTCATATCTGAGCTTAAGTGCTTTCCTGACTTGGAGGGTTCTTAAGTGGAATTGTAGTATTTTCCTGGAAAAAAAGTCTGTAATGTCAGCACATTTCTACATGCTTGGCTCCATTTTCAGGACGTTTAGAAGAGGTAGTGGTTCATATTCTGTTGGAATCATAGAAAAAAGTGTAGGAATACTGGAATAAAAAGAAATTTCTGTTTGGATTCTGTATATTATTACAGTACATTACATAATTCTTAAAACACATTGAACAATGTAAAACTAAATGCTTTCATTTACATAACCTAGTCAGTTTTCACTATCGTATACATGCCTTCCACTTTCAACAACTTTCTCCACAAGAATCCCAACTATATATTATAGAAATTCTTTTATTATTCGGTATATACTAATATATAATGCATAGTGTGTGTGTATGTATGTGTGTGTGTGTGTCTATATATTAGTATATACTAATGGAAGATACTCAGTATATATTAATGAAAGTTACATATTAGGTACAACTATAAAATGGAACCATAAATCCATGAAGCTTTACATTTAAAAACCTTATAATACTATAAAGACAAATATGTATATTAGTTGAAGAAATGGCTATTTTTGCAGGATATGCACAATCTGGATATACAATAATAAATTGATAAACATCAACCGATTTACTATTTCATACCTCCAGGAACTTTGATTTTTTTAATTATTCTTATCCCTTTAGCATATTTGCAATATATGTCATAAGTTTTAATTTGTTATGGATAAAAATGACTGAAAAAAAAATGTAATAGAAAGTGCTATATATTTTATAAATATTAAAAATTTAAGAAAAACTATTCCAATTATTTATTTCATTTTTAGTTATGGTTTTGTGATCGTTTGTAATATGTATTTGTGACAAAAATAAGTCACCTAGTTGTTTAAGCTCATTAATGTACCACTAATAAAATGCTATCTTCTGTTTTGTTTTTGTTACGTTTTGTTTTGCTTCTTTTTGTAATGGAACATAACAGAAAAAAAATAGTAAATAAATACTTTTTTAACTAATCTTTTGCATTCAGTCATACAGTGTATGAGTTTTATATCATTGAAAGCCAAATCTGAGATCAAGAAAATACTTGAAGAAACTGGGGTGGTAAAGTTATATCCCAATACCATGTTCAACTGTTTACTTAATAGAAATAATAATAATTCCTTACTTGTATATGATCATGTCCACAAGGCATGTCACCCACTTAAAGTCTGACTAGGATTTCTGAAATATCTGCCTCTCCTCTGGCTATGAAGCTCATGCACAACCAGATCGTTTTACCACAGAACCACAAGATTATTTCACCACTGACATTTAATTGCTTAGTGTTGATTAGGATTAATTTGGGCCTGATAATTCAGTGCTTGAACGCATTTTTTGGTATATTTTTGCAAGTAAAGAATTTTTAAATGGTGCTGCAACTATTAGAACATAACCAACTTCAATGAGTTCGATTTTGTTTGTCCTTTTCCCTGACTGAGGGAAGAGATGCTAGAAGAAGGGGAGACCCTGCTTTTATTTAGGCACCATTGTATGTTTTCAACAAATTTAGATCTGCAGTTCAGATCCTTGCAGGCACATTTTTGGTGCCTTCCTCGTGCTTCCAGTGTGGAGAAGCCAGGTAAGATCCCTCGTGACAATGCTGCTGTCACCTTTCTCTCCCACTCCATCCACAAGCAGTCAGTAGGGCTTCGTGGACCTCAGGCTGGGTTTGACTTCCTCAGTTCTGTGCTCAAGGAAATCTCCCTTTCTGGCCCCAGCCCTTTCAGCATCTTGAAGAGAAGGAAAAATGTATGACATTTGTTGTAATTACCAGTGTGGAGAACAATTTGTCCTGAAGAAATCCTCAGTCCTTGTTCCCAGATGTGATTCAGCTGATGTGGGTTAACAAACATACATACTTCTATCATCACCTCACTTAGCTTCCTGTGTTTCAGGTTTGGTTTTATACCACATTTTAGTGAAAGGGCAGAAAAAAAAGAAAGAAAATATAAAAAAAAAAAAAAAAAAAAAAGGTGAAGAGAACCATAGAATACTACAAAGTTAGGGAAATCTTGGACGTAAGTATTCTCTGAATGTGCAGGAATCCTGTTATAGCTACCATTTCCATTTTCACTTTAAATAGGAACTACATTTTATATTAGGAGCATGAACTCACATAGAACTGAAATTCTGAATTATAATTTTTAATCTGTTTTTACATCTTCCCCACAGATTTTGACCTCAAATTAAAATTCTTGTAATCAAAGTTTCTTAAGATACATTCCTTGAATGAGTTTCTTTAAACTCATGGTACTTACGTTCCATAGCTAACACACTTGTTCTCCAAGCTCTACAACAATTTATTCTTGCAACATTTAAAATAAATTGTGGTCTATTTACCTGTGCAATTGGTCAAGAAAAGTTAGCACAGTACAATATTCACAGCTTACCAATGATTAAGTTGTACAGTTCTGTAGTATTCCTTTCCCAGTATTTTAACAGTGGCTATTCTTACATTTACCTATGAAGTAGCAACATATTTTTTTTTTTAAGTATTCTTCAGACACAATTCCCTTTACAAATAGAAAACTATATCCTTTAATTTCCTTATCAGGAAAAAAAAAAATTCTCAATAGTGCTACACAATTATTCAGAAAAGTGAAGAGAAGGATTTACTATATGGTGGATTTGTTGGCTATGTGCTTTATGTACTTTGTGCACACTCTTGAAACTCAGCAGAATTTCTTCCCAGCTCTTTTCTTTGCCATGTATGGCACAGATCCTTGCTACCAGACTTGTCTCAGGACTCCTTAAGACTATACACAAAAATTTATTAGTATAAAAATGCTGGGGCAGGGAGGTTTAATTTGGTCACAGGAAAAGACAGGACTAGACAAGAAGGCAAATCGCAGAGCTGGTTGTCCTGGTAGGAGCTATTACTGCTCTTGGGAGGAACAGCCAGCCCCCTTCCAGTTCCCCGGCAGCAATCCTTCTCCCTCTGCTCCTTCTTCTGGCAGCGGTGTCCCCTTCCTCTGCTGGTCTGACTTTTCAGGAATCCAACATGTGCAAAGTTGAGTGTTATGTATGGCACTTTTACCACCTCAACCCTTCAAAGCTATTCCTTTAGGTAGATCTGTGTTCACTGAGTTACTGAGTTCAGCAAGGAGACTAAGATACAAGGAAAATCTTAAATGACTGAGCACAGAGGAATCCCGTCTGTATTCTCCCTTCAAACAAATTATAGCACATTTATTAAACTGTTACCAGCGTATTAGGGACAGTTGTCTTATTTTGCTTTTTTTTGCATTGACTTTGTGAATGCATTTATGGCAGTAGAGTAACTGCAGTATTAGACACTTTAGGCACTGATCTGTAAGGGGTAATCACTTCATCTTCTCTAGGGAAATTTCAGTGTTTTGAGGGAAGTCTCTAAGCATGGGGCACATCCTCGGCACAGACAAGCCTATGCTGCTTCTGCTCCCACAGTGGAGACTCCCCTGTGTGATGAACATGCCATGCCACCACAGAGCCTTCCTTAGAGGTTCAGTGCTCACCCAAGGTGATCTGCACCATGGTCCTTTTGTCCTTGTACAGACACGTTCTGGAAATCAACCAAGATACAAGTGCAAAACTGATAGGTGTAGATCGGTTCCTGCTGTCCAAGGGGGCTCAGGGTGGGAAATTAAGGAGGCTACACTAAGAGCCCAGATTCATAAAGCATTGAATACACTGTTGTGAGGATAAAAATTTTGTATGAAAGAGCTTAATGTGCTGAGACAAAGGAAAAAGGAGTATGTTTCATTGTCCTTCAATAAATACTGTGGATCAAAAGAAAAAATGTAGCTCATTACTAGAAGAAGTATGGGGAAAACAAATCTGATTTCAGAGAGAGGCGATGAACTTCAGAGCATTTACACTTGCATCACTGATATGATAAATAGGAAACACTGGTTTGCTGGCCCAAATAATTGTATCACCAGTCGGGAGATGATTTAAAACTCAGGAGGCCATAAACAGAGATTTATTCTTTTTCCTAAAAGACACAGTGTAGAAACAGTAACAGCTGGAAGAATGTATATGGCAGCACTGCCACTCCGTACTTCCTGATTTGGCCTTGCAGAGTTCTGAGCATAGAAGAGAGCAGTGTTTTACCTGCTTTCTGGTTTCTTTAGACTACCTAAATTGTAATATAAACCTTTTTCATACTTTTTTTTTGCTGCAGGGTGGAGGGCTAGAAAGATTTTTACGAGATGCTGAGATCGTCATGTGAAGATATCTCCAGAAACGGGTTTGGGAAAAAGGCAAAAAAAGCTCTATCAAGTACCATGAGCTTCAGTGAAAAGACAAGACAGAAACTTCTTATGTGGACAGATCCAAACTCTCACCTTCCTCTTTTAAACAGATACAAAAGCCTTTTAGCTAGATGTTTGTTTGGGTTTTGCTTTTTTTGTTGTTTTTCTTTTTCCTATTTTGCTTCAAGAGACTAGTGAGGGAAGACAAAAGGTCTCAGAAAGGTCAAACCCTGTTGAAGGAAGTAGAGATGGTGGGGTGGTTGGCTGTGGTCTTTGCACTGCAATACCACCGGGGTGCAGCAAAGGCTCAGATCAGGGCAACATCACTAACAACTTACGTTCTCTTTTAACACCAGAAGAAAAATATTTGAAGGAAACATGAAGTTAAGGCCTTCAATCATTTTGCAAGAAACAGGAACTCAGGCTATCGTTAACATGGAAACTCAAAGGCAAAGGGAACTCATACCTGTGTGGTTCATATGTCTAGAAGCAGTTTCACAGAAGTATTCATGGGGCTTTTCCCTGATAGTGAAGTCAAGGGCCCCAGTCCTGATGTAATGTAGGAGAGATCTGAGATGTCTGAGGGGATTAGGGGAAACCTAGTGACCTTCAGAGGAATATAAATTTAGGAAAAACAGCCTGAGTCACTGAATCTTATCCAGCTTCCTCAGGCAGTCATGTCATGTAACCCCTCTCATAAATGTTTAAATGCCATCTTAAAAGTAATTAGGTTTTTTGGCCCTCTTCCTCATTTTGAAAAGCCTTCTGGAATCTTAACTGCTCTGATGGTTCAAAACTGTCTTCTAATTTCCAGCCTAAACATATTTGTAACTAGTTTATATCTATTTGATTTTGTGCCAGCATTATCCCCTAATTTAAATAGTTCTTTTCCAGCCCTGGTGTCGGTCCCCCCTCTCCCCTCCTCTCCTCTATGTATTTATAGCAAGCAATCATATGCCCTGACAGCTTTCATTTTGCCTGAATGCACAAGCCAAGCTCATAGAGAAGATGTCTATGCAGTGCAGTGAAATTTGGTGCAGAGATTCCTGAGCTATTGCTGACTCCAGCTGATATGTCTACCTGTTGTGCTGCAGCAATACCAGCTCAGGGCCAGAAGCAGTTCATCCACTTTAATGCAGTTTAAGATAATAAATACAGCTCATCAGCACCACACTGTGATATATTGCTTCTAGAGCAGATAAAGTCCATGGCAGCTCAGGGCTTTCTGCATTGCTCTTCATTGCTCAGTGCAGACATTTGCTAATCAGGCTCCCTGGCTTGATTCCACAACATCCTAATGGGATGCAGTCTTCTAAATCTGTTCCAATTTGACTTTTTTCCCTGACTGTGACTACTTTTGCACCTTATACCACACTCCAGATATGATCTCCCTTATGTCCTGCCCTATGGCCATAATATTTGTCGACTGTCTGCAAAGACTGTGACTGGTTTCATGAGTTATTCCCGTGGTTGCATCACACTGGTGACTCACAGGCATCTTGTGAAAAGCTAGTATATCATGGACCTACTTGTTCTTCCAGTCCTGTGATCAGCTCTCAGCTCATCAGTAATGAGGATGGGGTGTAGGAACAGGTCAGTTTATCACCCAGAAGATAAACTAGGAGTCTTTCTCTTTTTTTCCCCCTACATTATGGGGAAGAGGGGAAAAAGATAAATGGGCCATCATTTTAAGAGTTAGCTTTCAGTGAGACAGCTCCAGGGTGTGTCAGGGTAAAGATGCAGATTCGGATGCAAATCTTTTTTTTCTGGGAGGCAGGTTAGAGGATTTATATGCCAGTCCTCCCCTTTCCACATCTTTTGGCTTCCAGCCATGACTGAATAGAAGAAAAAAAAAAAAGCCGTGTAAAGGGCAAAGGAGAAAGAATGAAAGGCTCACAGGAAACATTTTCTTTATGATCTTCCAGAGGTAAAATATCTCAAGCATTTACCAAGTCTTGTTCCCATCTTTGCAATCCGACAGTTTATTTCTGAGTGATTTTTTTTTTTTTTTTTTTTTTTTTACCCCCTGCAGTTGGATTATATTCAGGCAGCTTTGTTGGGACAGAACTCTGATGAAAAAATCAGCACTATATTCTATAATTTCTTTCTGTTTGGGTCAGAGAAATCACATTTTTCAAAGCCCATTCTCACTTCTGGTGAGCAGAGGTTTTTGAACACAAATAACACAACAAAGAATTTTTAAAGTTTCAGTAGGTGGGGTATTCTTTTTTTGTTCTGTTTTCTTTTTAAATATGAGTGGTGAAGCTGAATTAATCAATGGCATTACCTTTTTTCCTGTGCATAAATGAACTCCTGTGAGTCGATTTATTTTGACTGTTGTGTGATCAG
Source organism: Athene cunicularia (assembly GCF_003259725.1). Lineage (NCBI taxonomy): Eukaryota > Metazoa > Chordata > Aves > Strigiformes > Strigidae > Athene > Athene cunicularia. Next base: position 110,138,045 of record NW_020799095.1, read on the forward strand.
TCTCAAGGACTTATAAAAACAGAAGTGCAAATTTATACAAAATCAACAACAAAAAAAATTGCAGATTTTCAGGATTAACCTCAGATAGGAGTCTGGGGAATTATCTGAAGTTATTAATAGCTTGTGCAAAACAACATTTTATTTTAATGAACTGGAACATTAAATTTTAAATTTATATATATATTCAACATTAGCTTGAAAGTATGAGTTATGAGATGTTTCTATATAAAGAAAAATAACTTCTGATACATAATACGTCAGACTGCCTCATAGTAAATACATAAATCTGGCTAAACCTAAATCAAATAGAGTTTGGTGGCTGTATTGTAAAATGATAGATGGCTGTTTAAACTGGTGTTACACCCCTGCCATTTGGCCACTGAATGTTACTGCAGCTGAGCCCATGAGCAGATTCATGTGAAGTCTATTGAGTCCACTGGTCCAAGCTGGTGCCATCACCTTCTCAGAGAAAGGCTGTCCTGTTCCTGTGTCCTTCACAAAAAGGCCTGAGTCAATCTGATCTTTTCTAATTTCAGGGAGGGAGACTTCTGGTCTTCCATTCAATTTTTTGGGGGCAAAAACACTGGCCTTACAAAACTGTGCAAAGATGAGAGACAACTGTGGTGTCATGGGCTAGTTCAGGAGGGCTTCTACTGCAAACTCCCATGCCCCCAGATGAAAGGGGGTTAGACCATTGCATCAATATTTTTTTTCCTAATCATAAAGTAATTTTTATAATTTGCCAGTTTTATAATAAATAGTGCCTAACGTTGGTTTTGGGAACATTGGCAGTCTTCATTCCTGCGTGAGAGGGTCAGAAAAGAAAGAAGGTATTTTTGTAAACTCTTTGCTGTTAAATACTAAACTTTAATAATATGATTTCTATCTCTATAATTTGAATAAAACATGTTGTGTTTTATTACATGCTAATGTTTTAATTAATATAATTTATGATATTGCTATTGTGATTTTTGTACATTTTGCCCTCATATATCTGTCCACCTCCCCTTCTGAAACAAGAGGTTTTATGGGATAGCTTCTGGATTTTTAGTATTTTCATTCACTTTTGTGAAAGGATGTTATATTCCGCTTAGACTGGTTTAATTACACACAGTTATATTCTGAATAGTGTTTGAAGAAGGGAAGGGGGGAGAGGTAGGGTGTTTTAGTAAGAACAGGTAAAATTATTGCTGCTCTCTGTAAAATTATAAATCACGTTTCTTGATGTTTTTACTTTAGATTAAAAAAAATGTCAATGGGACTGTAATTTCTGAGTTCTGATCCTTATTGTATGGGTTGGGTTTTTTTTTCCTTCAGAGCTAGACATGTATGTATGTATGTATTTATTTATTTTTGTTGAATCAACCCTGCAAAGTATCAAACTTTATGTGTGTGGAGGTTTCAACTCAGCCGGCAGCCAGACATTACATTGCCAGCCCTTCACCTCCCCTTCACGCTCTGGTAAGATAGAGGAGAGACAAAAGAAGAGAATTCGTGGGTTGAATAAAAAGAAAGAATTTACTAAATGTAACAAGAGAACAAGAGTAACAACAGTGAGTTCAAAAAGAAAATGGGTAAAATGCAACAGTGGCTTACTGAACGCAGCGACAGTCCCCCCCAGCAACAATACTGCCCCACGAGCAGATGGAGCTTTGGAGCCTGAGTGAGAGCCACATCCCCACCTGGGCATCACATCACATGGTGTGAAATACTCCAGTGAAAATTAACTCCATCCTGGTTGAAACCAGGACAATGTGTAATTTACTGAGGCTGAAGTATTGTTCTGAGACCATGTGTGACAACCTGGGACCAAATGAAGCCACAAGATTTATTGTTATTCACCTTATTTCTACTGCTTACTTTGTTTCAGTTATTAAATTTTGTGTGAACATGTGATCAGAAAAATATAACTGGATGTAAAAGAAAATTTAAGACGATCTATTCCCAAACCTGTGCGCTTTTGTGTGTTTTGCTGAATTTCAGTACCACAATGGCCAGATGAAACTCTCAAGTTCCACAAGACAAGAAGCTGCAAATCTCACACTTTCGGAATCTCTTTAGGCAGTCTCTCTGGTTTGCATTGTGCTCTCAAATAGTCCCTGGACCCTGGCAGCTAACTTATGTTATTTTCATTATACCATTTTCCTACAGATATTTATCGTGATGACATACATGACTCCATTTGCTAGGTTTTCTTTCAGCAATAACTTCACCTGGGCTGTGAACTTCTTTTAGCACTTTTCTGGGTTTTGTAGTGAGTTTTTGGTTGTTTGGTTTGTTTTTTGTTTTGTTTTGTTTTGTTTTGTTTTTTCCTAATGTATTGCTCTTTTCAATATTTTTCTTATTAATGGACTGAACTTTTGTACACAGGGATACCAGGGCAGATGCCCATTTCCACTGGAAAGAGACTGCTTTAAAAATAATGTATCTAAAGTTAATACACTGGTGAGGTGTCATAAGCTTATACTCTAAAATCCTCCAAATCCTATTCCCATGAAAAAAAAAAAAAAAAAGTTTCCAACCTTATTTCAGATAAAGGCCTCTACTCTTTTCATGAAGAAAATCTCTCAAGAAGCAAGAGACTAAAGTATTCCTTATCTTTAGATTCTTTTAAAACACTAAAAAAACCTGGGGTTTGTTTTGGTTGTTTTTTTGTTGTTGTTTGTTTGTTTTGTTTTGTTTTGTTTTCCAGTTCTGTGATGGTTACAATTAAAAATAAGCATTTTGCTAACAGAGTTCCCTACAAATGAGTAACTTAATATTTTGAGATTCTAGCTGTACGGTATCCATTGACAACTATTGACTTTTTTGTTAATGAACATTTATTTGTATTTATTTAATCCACTAGCTCCTTGGATGTCATCAGGCAATGGTGGGCTCTGGTAAAGTGCTTTGTGCAAAGTCTGTCTGAAGTTCCTTATTTCTATAATTATTACTTTCACTGTCTTCCTTTTCTTTATTTGTTGTTTCTTGTTAACAGCTGACTTTTTGCTGATTTCTTTACCCTTAGCTTTTACCTCTTCTTAAGGAGGGCTTTGAGATTTTTGTCAGTCACCCAGTCCTAAGAGAAAATCTGTAAAGATGGGAAATAAGATTATATTTAAAGATATTTCATACTTCTGCACCATCCAGAAATGCTGTATTGGTGATGATGGAAGACATATCCATGCCTTGACTGTTTAGTACATTTTTTAGACCTGTTGTCCATGAAGTAACATTTTAAATTTACCAATATTTTCTGTTACCACAAACTCTTGTGGCATTATATTCCATCAGCTCATAATATGAAGAATTCTTCTGTATGTTTTAAACAAAACTAATATTAGTTTGATCAAAAGCCTGTGTTTCAGCCCAGGTGGATTTGGTTTTGAAATGACCTTGTCCATCACTTCCATGATTTTGTAAACCTTGGTCATATTCCCAGCCCAACTTCCTCCTTTCCAAATTGAAGTGTCACAGTCTCTTCTCAGACAGAAGCTGCTCTATCCCTCTCATTGTTTTAAGCATTCTCCTCTGTATCTTATCTAACTTGATTATGTCATTCCTGAGATGTAGAGGCTGGAACTGTATACAATGCTATGGTCTGGGACAGCAGGATTTCATTTAACAGCAAAATTACACCCTCCATTTTCCTCTCAGTATCTGCCCTGAGCATACTCTGTTCTGCTACCTTTGTTTCTGCTGCTGCAGGTGGAGCCAGTTATCTAGCAAACATTCGTCTTTGACTCTTTCTTAAGTTCCAGTTCCAAATTCATCCTCGCAGAGCCACAATTTAGACTATTTTACCTTAGATAAATTACTTAATATATTTATGGCCACTGGAGATCAACTACTACCTTTTAGTCTAAGCATTTATTTGATGAGTTCCTTTTCAGTACTTTGTCACTAGCATGGCATTTGACTACTTGCAAGAGGTTAATATGATGTCCAAACTTATAAATGCACTGCATAGCCCCTTCTTCGTGTCCTGCAAAGTTAAATAGGACTGGTCACTAGAGGATTCAACTGCTGACTCTTCTCCAGCAGAGAAAATACTTATTAAGGTCTAGCTTTTGCTTCTTATCTTTAAAACATCCTTTTCTCCAATCTGGTGATATCTGTTTCTTTAATAGGCTTGGGTGTGGAACACCATCAAAGTCTTTTTTTAAAATCCAGTTATATGATTTCCACGGTTTCTCCTTTTATCCATGGCCTAAGTGACACTCATAGAAGTCCAGCAGGTCAGAGAGGCAGAAGAATCTTCTCAGAAGATTTTTACTCCTCCTCAGCATGCTATTTTATACATATACTCAGTAATGTCGTTCTTTATTATAGACTCATCTGCCTTAGCAGTGAGTGAGACTCAGTGGTCTGCAGCTCCCAGGATCTACTCCAGAGGGTTTTTTTTCTTGTAGATACGAACATGAGGAACCAGAGATGACATAAGTGCTGGTATTTGTCTCAGTGGCAGTTTGTAGTGATATCTGACTTTGTGGTAGTCCTTCAGTTTTACAACTGAGTTCCTTGGGTGATTGCCATCTTATCCTTGTGACACCTTTTTGGTTTCACACCTGAATATTTCTCTCAAATTGCTATTGCTTCTGCAACATATCTGCTACCACCACTGCATTAGGTGTGGGAATCTCCCTCAAATATCCAGACAGACTCAAAGAACTTATTGAGTTTCTTTCTTACCTCTGGAAGTAATATTTATGTCCTTGTCCTTAACTGTTTGATGAGAATAATTTATTAAATTGTAAATAAATTCTGGACCTATTTTTTATTTATATAATACTTTACTTTTGACCACAGCCTAAAATGTTTCCTAACATTGCAAACACATGTATAGAAATATTTTAATACTTGTTAGCTATCAGACTTAGACCACCTTGAGTAATGGAAATAAAGTATACCTTGTACTACCAGTGAATTCTATTTCTTGGTAGTCCTAAATGGCAGAAATCCAGAGTGAACAGTGGTGGTGGGGAAGGTAGGTAAAAACATTTATTTTCTGTTTCCACTTCTCTTACTTGAATTCTTCCTACAGGAGATCAAAGTCTTCTCATGGTGCCAAGCTCCCAGTTTGATAACTGCTGTTTTACACTTAAAGCAATATGAGGTGTAAAGAAAGAAAAGAAGACACTTCTTGGAAGTCCTCAGTAGTTTATTACAGACTCTTTTGCTTTACCAGTAGTACCTTGTATGATTTTTAATTTTTTCTCTTTAGGATTAAATTAAAGCTGACAAACACCAGAAATGAGAGTTAGATGTTTTTTGAAAACAAAACAAAACAAAACAAAACAAAAAACCAACAAACACCTTTTCCATCTCATGATGGTCAACTATGTTGTCGGAATTGCAATTGTGGGCTTAGGAAAATAGGAATGTGTTTAGAATAGAATAGAATAGAATAGAATAGAATAGAATAGACAGGAATAGAATAGAATAGAATAGAATAGAATAGAATAGAATAGAATAGAATAGAATAGAATAGAATAGAATAGAATAGAATAGAATATTTCAGAAGGAAGGAATCTACAACGATCGTCTAACTGCCTGACTACTGCAGAGATGACCAAAAGTTAAAGCATGTTATCAAGGGCATTGTCCAAATGCCTCTGAAACACTGACAGGCTTGGGACATCAAACACCTCCCTAGGAAGCTTGTTCCAGTGTTTAACCATTCTCTCTGTAAATAAATCCTTCTAATGTCCAGACTAAGCATCCACTGCTACAACTTTTAACTTTTCCCTTATATCCTGTCAAGGAGATCAGCACCCCTCTCACTACCTCCCCTCCTCAGGAAGCCATAGAGAGCAATGAAGTCACTCTGCAGACTCCCTTTCTCCAAACTAGACAAGTCCAAACTCCTCAGCCACTCCTCATATGACATGTCATCCAGCTCTTTCATCAGCTTTGTCGACCTCCTCTGGATGCATTCAGGGACCTTAATGTCCTTCTTGAATTGTGGGTCCCAAAACTGCACACAGTACTCAAGATGAGACCACACCAATGCTGTGTACAGTGGGCTGAATACAATGAGATAAATCTTTTAACTTAATTGCCATTGGCAAGTTATTTACCTGCCTTATGGCTTAATTTTCTCACTTCAAAAATGAACATAACAGCTTCAAGTATTTTGAGATCTATTGAAGAATAGTGATCATGCCTACTTAAGTGAATGGACATATATTACTTCAAGCAAGTCTATCATATCAAAGTTACATAAGTCAGAATGATGTATTCAGAGAAAGATTATCTCTGCCTAAAACATAACAGGATTTTGTATTAAAAACATAAAATGCTGGTGGTGCTTTCATCGTGAAAAAAAACTTCCTTATGAATAAAATTCATCATCTTCTGCCCTGTACATATTTGTTCATGCTTCTTTTCATAAAGATATTTCAGCAAGCTTAGAGGTTTGGATCCTTAATGATCTTGAAAAAGAAGAAAACAGTTTTTCTTTAACCTCTTCCACTTTTAAAGAATTAAGGAAAAATATTAGTATCTCTGTATTTTAAGCTTTTAGAAATATGTTTATATATCGGGGGGGTATATTAATGACTATTTATATATATTATTAATATAGCCACTAATACAGTCTCCCTATTAAGCATAAGGAGAAGTATCTTTACTCAGAAGTGGAAGATTATGAATCATTCTGCTGAGCTACACTGTCATAAAATGAACATCTGTTTTAAAAATAATTTAATAAGCTAACATATTACAAGCTTCTATAAGGATGCAAATTGCATTTTAATAAATAAAAAATAATTTAGTTTTTAATAACTCACAGTTTTGCCAAGTTCAGGTCTCAGTGGGACCTTTAAAATTTAATTTAACTTCAATGTATCATTAATTTTATCAGTAATATTGGAATAACTGACATTATAAAATCTATATGTTCAAAATCCAATGAGAACAAGAGAGTATGGTGTTATCTCTGACAGCCTACTCAAAATAAAAAGCATGTAAACTATAAGCCTTTTGAAGAACTCAGTTTCTTTCACAGAATCACAGAAGCATCTAGGTTGGAAAAAGCCTTGAAGATCATCTGGTCCAACCATAAACCTAACACTGACAGTTCCCAACTACACCAGATCCCTCAGCACTATGTCAACCTGACTCTTGAACACCTCCAGGGATGGGGACTCCACCACCTCCCTGGGCAGCCCATTCCAACACCTAACAACCCGTTCTGTAAAGAAATGCTTCCTAATATCCAGTCTAAACCTTCCCTGGTGCAACTTGAGGCCATACCTTCTTGTCCTATCACTTATTACTTGGCTAAAGAGACTCATCCCCAGCTCTCTGCAGCCTCCTTTCAGGGAGCTGTAGAGGCTGATGAGGTCTCCCCTCAGCCTCCTCTTCTCCAGACTAAACACCCCCAGTTCCCTCAGCCACTCCCCGTACGACCTGTGCTCCAGACCCTGCACCAGCTTCGTTGCCCTTCTCTGGACACGCTCGAGTCATTCAATGTCCTTTTTGTAGTGAGGGGCCCAAAACTGAACACAGGAATCGAGGGGCGGCCTCACCAGTGCCGAGTACAGGGGTCAGATCCCTTCCCTGTCCCTGCTGGCCACGCTATTGCTGACACAAGCCAGGATGCCATTGGCCTTCTTGGCCCCCTGGGCACACTGCTGGCTCCTGTTCAGCCGGATGTCAATCACACCCCCAGGTCCCTCTCTGACTGGCAGCTCTCCAGCCACTCCTCCCCAAGCCTGTAGCGCTGCTGGGGGTTGTTGTGGCCCAAGGGCAGCCCCCGGCATTTGGCCTTATTGAAACTCCTCCAGTTGGCCTCAGCCCATGGCTCCAGCCTGTCCAGGTCTCTCTGCAGAGCCTCCCTGCCCTCGAGCAGATCAACACTCCCACCCAACTTGGTGTTGTCTGTAAATATCATCTTTTACTATTAAATGCTTCTCAACAAGTCACCACAGATTGTCACATTATAAGCCAAAATGGTAGAAATTGCATCGTTAAGGCAGTCAGTTAGCTAAACCTTAAGTCTGAATGGAGTAAAATTTGGGAAGATCAACAACTTCAGTCTGATATCTATTTATTAATATAAGTTATGAAATAAAGAGTTTTCTGAATCCAATCGTTCTGGATTCTGTATCTGGAGTTCTGAAGGCAAGAAAAGGATTAAGAATTTTCCAGATTAAGTCATGCAGATATTTCTGCTTCACATCAGTGGTCAAACAGGTTATATACACATTTTGTACTTCTCTACAAGCTTCTGCCAGACACTTTCTGTCATGCTTCTTTGATGTAATATAAACAGATGTGTCCCATGCCAATACTTTTTTAAAAATTTATTTATTTCTGAAAAGAAATGGCTTTTATGTTTTCCTTTTCAGGTCATCCTTTTCATGAATGCCCCAATGTTTCTGTAAATGTGATGCTGGAGGTATGGCCAGATAATGACAATAAAAGGCTTGGTCCAAGGACATGCAATAAATATTCCCATAGCTTTTCCCTCATGGCCCTGTATAACTTCTTAGATGCCTTTTTTCCTTCTCAGGTAGCTCAGCTCTCTCTTTGCTATTGTAGTTTAAATTGGATTAGGAAAATGTTTAGAAGGCACATAGAAAAAAAGAACTATGAAGGAACATAAAGGGATAGCATTAGTTCAGGAACCGTTTACTCTCTTTGTGGGAAGATGGCAGTTTCCTAGATATTAGCAAATCTAGAGGCAAGATATCTCACCAAATGTAGTGAACAGGAAGGATGAAAAATTCTGTTTACTTGTGTATAAATTGGAGGTGACGGGCAATTACTTTAAAAAGGGATGTGAAAAAGGGATTGGGGGACCATGTCTTTCCCATTTTATGGGAAGTCTGAGTCTTTGAAGTTGGCAGAGAAAACTATACTGAATAATATTGTCTCATGCTTCAACAAGAATATTAGAGAGAGAAATCACACCTGTACTACAAATATAGATCCTGTTCTTTCTGTGGATAATCTAAAGCAAATTTCTTTATATGGTAGTTTTGTGGATATGTTTTTTTTCCCAGTGTTGTGAAATACACTAATCTCAGAATTAGGGCCACTTTCTTAAACTGGAAGAATCTCTTCTTATTTTGTGTAAGACTACAACCCAGTGCATTTTGTAATGTTTACATTTCTTGCCTTCTGTTCCTGTGTCTGCTGAGGTAATCCAACATCATTCTTAAAGCAGAGTGCTTTTATTTTGATGTAACCAGAATGTTTTATAAAAATTAGGGGTTAGAAGATATCAAATAATTTATATGCCTCTTTTCTTATTTCATTCCTTTCCAAATGACAATCAATCATCAGTCACTGAGAGGAGCTGCTATGCAGCCAGCCCAATCTGCAGCAAAGCAGCAGATCTTGGTGCACAGGAGATTTTCCTGAGGCAGGGAAGTGCAAGGGGCATGGAGAGACCCGCCAGAAGCCAGGAGCTCTCATGGGAGATTCTGATGAGGCCTGAGCATTGCCAGAGAAACTGTATCTACCCACACACCTATAAAAAGCAGCCTAGGGAGCACCAGCAATCAGAGCGGGTGAACAGCCAGGGTATCATGCAGCAGTTTGCATGGCAGTGAGCATGGAAGGGCATGCAGGAAGGGCGTAATCACCCTACCAGATCAAGAGGTGAGTTCTGTTGGTGATCATCATCCTTTCACTGTGGTATCCACTCAGCAGAAATTTATGTCCTCTGCACTCATCAGAATGGATGTGGCAATACAGACAGGGCCCACATGAAAATGTGCAGTCATCTGGTCCCCAGGCTGCAGGGAGTGCCAGAGCAGTCATGAGAACAGTTGTGTGAGGTGTGACCAGGTGGATGGTCTGAGCAGCCTGGTGGCAGAAATACAAGAGGAAATAGAAGGGTTAAGGAGCATCAGGGAGTCTGAAAAAAGAGATAGACTGGTGGAATCCTCTGCCCTTCCTGAGACAGAAAGAGGAACAGTCACCAGGAAAAAAAAAAAAAAAAGAT
>NW_020799095.1:110153912-110186844 GCF_003259725.1 Athene cunicularia
AAAAAAAAAAAAAAAAAAAAAAAAAAAAAAAAGATCAAGAGGATCCTGTATTCCCTCCCCCCCGCCCCACCCAGGCTGAAGGCAGTAGCTTAAAAGAAAGAAGTGAATGGAGGCAAGTCTACACTCAGGGTGCCAGGCAAACCCTCCCCTTGCCCACCTCACTTTCCCAGGTGCTTCTGTACAACAGGTATGAGGCTCTGAATGTGGAAGGACAATCAATGGATGATGTGGATGATGGCCCATCTACACCAGATGTTTTGCCAAGGTAATAAATGTCTACGCCTTGTATCATGACCACCTCCATGAGGAAGAAAAGACAGGTTATAGTTGTAGGCGACTCCCGTCTGACTGGAACAGAGGATCCAATATGGCAGACAGACCCTCCCCTTAGGGAAGTCTGCTGCCTCCCTGGGGCCCAAGTTAAGGTCATCGCTAAGAAATTTCCTAGCCTGGGGTGGCCCTTGGCTTGTTACCCATTACTACTCTTCTATGTGGGTGGTGGTGAAGCTGCAATGTGTAGTCCAAGGGCAATCAAAAGAGACTTCAGGGCCTTGGGATGGTTGGTAAGGGAATCTGGAGCACATGTTATTTTTTCCTCTCTCCTTCCAGTCATGAGCAACGACACTGTAAGAAACGGATGCACACAGCCTATTAATACATGGGTAAAGTCAAGTCAGGACCCTGAATTTTAGGAAAGCAAACTTTCAGCTGTTCAAGGAGTTAGTCAATAGGACCCCTGGGAAACTGCCCTCAAGGACAAGGGAGGGAACAGTGCTGGCAGATTTTTAAGGACCCATGGAAATTTCCACAGAGAGTAAGAAGTGTTGATCCCCAGGTATAAAAAATCAGGAAAGGAAGACAAGAGACCAACATGGCTGAGTTAAAATCTACTGGTCAGACTAAAGGGCACGAAGGAGATGCACAGTCAGTGGAAGTAGGGACGGGTATCCTGGAAAGAGGAAAGGGTTCCTGCCCAGTTGTGTAGGGATGGGGTCAGGAAAGCCAAGAAATGGACAGAGCTGAACTTGGAAGAGGATGCAAAGAATAATAAGAAGGCTTCTACAGGTATATCAAGCAGAAAATGAAGTTTAAAAAAGCATACTCCCACTGATGAGCAATGCTGGCAAACTGATAACAATGGAAGAAGAGAAGGCTGAGATACTCAACAGATTTTTGCCTCAGTCTTTGCTGGATTCTGTCTTCCCATGCGTCTCAAGTGGATGGACCTCAAGGCAGGGACTGGGGGAGCAAAGTCTCTCTCACTGTAAAAGAAGATGAGGTTCATGACTACCTGAGTAACCTGAATAACCTGCACAAGATGCATCCCAGAGTCCTGAGGGAATTTGCTGGTGTAGTTGCCAAGCCACTCTCCATGATATTTAAAAAGCCATGGCAGTCAGGTGAAGTCCCTGGTGAGTGGAAAAAGGAAAATACTGCACTCATTTTTAAAGGAGTAGAAAGAAGGACCCTGGGAACTACCGACCTGTCAGCCTCACCTCTGTGCCTGGGAAGGTCATGGAATAAATGCTTCTAGAAGCTATGCTAAGATACATGGATGAAAGGGAGCTGAGTCAAGACAGACAGCATAGCTTCACCAAGGACTTGTCCTGACCAGCATAGTGGCCTTCTGATGGCTTGATGATGGAATGACTACATCAGTGGACAAGGAAAGAGCTATAGATGTTGCCTAACTGGACTTCTGAAAAGCTTTTTGCACTGTCCCCCACAAAATCCTCTGTCTAAATTGGAGAGTTATGTATTTGATGGGTGCACTGTACAGTGGATGAGGAATTGTTTGGATGGTCACATCCAGAGGGTAGTGGTCAACAGCTGATTGTCCAGATGAAGATTGGTGACTAGTGGTATCCCTCAGGTTTCTGTACTGGGACCAGTATCGTTTAATATCTTAATCAATGACATAGACAGTGGGATTGAGTATACTCTCAGCAAGTTTACAGATGACACCAAGCTGAGTGATGCAGTTGACGCTCCTGAGGAACAGGATGCCATCCTGGACAGACTCAAGAAGCGGGCCCATGTGAACCTCGTGAATTTCAACAAGGCCAAGAGCAAGGTCCTGTAGCTGGCTCAGGGCAGTCCTTGGTGTCAATGCATTCATGGGGATGAAGGGATTGAGAACAGCCCTGTGCAGAGGGACCTGGGGGTACTGGTGGATGAAAAGCTGGACATGAGCCAGAAATGTGCACTTGCAGCCCAGAAAACCAACCCTATCCTGGGCTGCATCAAGTGAAGTGTGGCCAGAAGGTAAAGGGAGGTAATTCTGCCCCTCTACTCCACTCTCATGAGACTCCACCTGGAGTACTGCATCAGCTCTGGAGCCCTCAGGGCAGGAAAGACATGAACCTTCTTGAGCAGGTCCAGAGGAGGGCCACAGAGATGATCAGAGTCATGGAACACCTCTCCTATGAGGACAAGCTGACAGAGTTGGGATTGTTCAGCCTGGAGAAGGCTCCAGGAAGACCTTATTGAAGCCTTTCAGTACTTAAAGGGCGCCTACAGGAAAGATGGGGATGAACTTTCTAGAAAGGCCTGTTGTGATAGGACAAGTGGCAATGTTTTTTAAACTAAAAGAGGGTAGATTTAGACTAGATATAGGGAAGAGATTTTTTACAGTGAGTGTGGTGAAATACTGGAACAGGTTGCGCACCGAGGTGGTAGATGCCCCATCCCTGGAAACATTCAAGGTCAGGTTGGATGGGACTCTGAGCAACCTGATCATGTTGAAGATGACCCTGCTCATTTCAGGGGAGCTGGGACTTGATGACCTTTAAAGGTCCCTTCTAACCCAAACCATTCTATGGTTGTATGATTCTATGACAATGGCTCTGTAGGTCATGAGAAGGCCTAGCTAATCCACACACAATACTACATTTCTGTATTATCTGGGAAGACTCTTTCCAGTCTGGATATCAAGTCATAGCCCCAGACAATGTCCCTTTGAATAACACAAATGTGTCTTCATTGTTTCATCTGTGTTGGCAGGCTTTTATCTCCCCTTAGGTCAAACCAACACCTTAAGTCAACAGAGGCCAGAGGTATCAAATCTAATAGTTCTGGCATTATCTCTTAATGACCCTTTTGTGGGCTATCATGAGTCATCTCCTATTTTCTGCTTGACCCATCTCAGACAATGCCAAGTAAGAGACTCTTAAGTTAAAACATTTATATAGAAAACACTAGATCAGCCTACAGCATTATCAAATTATTTCACAGTAGCTCTAGGTGAGTCACAACAGCAACAATGCATTGATGAATCCTGCAGAAATCAATAGCTCTCTGCATCTGCTCAGCAATCTATATAAATAGTCATTGTAAACTCTAGAACTGGGGCCAAAATTAAAAATTATATGTGAAAATTTACTTTGATCTTACATTTGATCTTCAAAATGTAATAGTTCAGCAATCTTTTAGGTGTCAGTGGGAGTCGCACAAGGATAGCAGCTCTGAGGCAAAGTCTTAAAAGATTGTTCAGCATGCAGCAGTATCTCCCTCAACAACCAAGATGGATTTCTGTCTAACATAAGGGACCATTTGAGGACTGGTTGAAAGAAGGGTTTGAATCCCTTTTTTCTCCTCAAAAGTTTAACTGTAGGTTTTGAAACTGCCAAAACTTCAAGAAACCTTCTGCTTCTCAGTCAAAGACAAAGAAAGGTTCCCTGAGTTGTAGAGGAAAGGCTCCCATGATTTAAAAGCAGTTATTTACTTCTGCCTAGACTTCTTTTCGTTATGCATATTGCCAAGTAAACCTCTGTGATGTTATAAACAAGTACTCACTGTGTTATGATGGTAAATGGCATTGTGCTATAACATCTTACCACAATTTTCAGGACATATGGAACAGTATATATAATAATAACATGGAATGATAGCGAATGTTGAATTTAATATTGTCTGTGCATCAGCGGCAAAGTAAATGAGCAAGAAAATTTCTGTAGTCTACTTCTCCAAGGCTACAAATGTTGACTCCAAAACACAGATTCCCAAACTAAAATATCAACTCCCCCTTGAGAAAAGCATGTGGGATTATAAATCACAAATCAATTGGATTTTATTTTGGGAGAAAATCAATTTAATTAACCGAGTATGTCATGGGATCACATAGTGGTAACTTTTCTTTATTCCAATGAACCCAGTCATTAGTTTAATTTATCCCTGTCTACTAATGTTTCAGTGTGTTTACGCAGTAAACCAGGGACTGTCTGGTCATTGTTCCACATTTAAAAATTGTTTAATTTTTTTAATAAAATGTGTTTATTGGAATAAAAATGATGTATTTATCTGTAAGTATATTCATTAGCAGAAAATGCTGGGGGATGACTTTTTTAAGAATAAAAACTGATTTTGCCAATTTGATAAGATAGTGCTGCAAAAGTACTTATTTATCTTTTTTTTTTTTTTTTTTTTTTTTTTTAATAAATATCAGCATATCTAAAAAATAAAATTTCATGGTAATATATTTGACATATTCATGTCATATCACAACATTTGTAAGCAAACCAGACATCTGATGTGACACGTATCCCCTTGTCAAAGGGGCGGTGAAAATTCTTATGTCTTCAGGGGAACACAGTTGGCTTCAAGTTTTCTGTACTTTGAATAAATGTCTCTGCTTTTTTAGATATTTATTAAGAAGTGGTAGAGAAAAAACATATCTAGTATAAATGGCAGGTTGCTCAGCCAACAAAGAGGAAGTTTCTCAGCAGAAGTGATGCTGGTGATGTAAGCAAATTGAATCTGGGGAACATTCCTGGGCACTGGAACTGAATTGCTTCCACCGTTCAATTGTTACAGTCTTATGCTCCTACTTATGTTGTTAAATGATTGATTAAAATGATCCCTGGCACACACTTGGCCCAGGCTGTCTCCAAAGCAATTCCAAACAGGATTACAGAGTGAACACTGAGCAAGACCATTAACCATAAGGAGATCAATGTCGTCACCCTGTTCTGAAGGGTGAGAGAGTGCAGTGGTATGTGTGAGAGCTACTCTGTGCCAGCTTGTCTCAGTGTCAGGAAACAATATTGGGCGTGTTTAATTTAGTAGAATAGATATAGCCTTAGAGGTCTTTTCCTGTGTATTTACAGAAAATCACTTCAGAAATCAAAGGCTTAATTAAGAACCAAGTCATTAGTTTAATTTATCCCTGTCTACTGATGTTTTAATGTGTTTACGCAGTAAACCAATGACTGTCTGGTCATTGTTCCACATTTAAAATGTGACTGTTACTGTCAAGGCTTACAATATGTCTTCTATTATGAAAACATTAGGTCAGACCTTTCTTATGGGGCATCATCTAAGTTTTGAATTTTGTCTCTCCTGCTGCTCAAGGAGCACATAAACATTATATCCATTTGGATATATCAAATGTGCTTGAAAACAAAGAATATCAAGCGAAGGAAGGGACCCTGGTCTTTACATTAGAAGGGTCTGTTGCACCATTCTGGAAGATGGAGCAGCCTGCGTAGTCTATCTGGGAGCAGAGCTTCAGAGAAAGTCTGCTATCCCACTGGAACAGAAGATAAATAACACTACAGATGGCTCTGATAACTATGCTATCTTACCAGACATTGGATATGATATAACGATAATGTAATCATGGTAGAATTTATATACAAAATTGTTTCCTGGTCCCACTGGATTATTTTCAAAGAATTTTAATTACTCAGCCAGGGAGATAAGTACATTTACTGGAAATATAAAACAAAACTCAATCACAATAGATTTCTTCAGAATATAAAATGACCTTATGTCACTTGTAATGGAATTAAAAATGTTATCAACTATACTGTAAATCTTCTCTAGTTAAAGTTGTTAAAAACATACAGTAATTTAACAGCTTTCTGCAAGACAACTAATCAGTACAACTAGCACAAGAAAAGTGAAAGGTGGTCAAATGCAGCCATGTGTTTCCAGCAGATAAACTATTTCTGCCTAATGAGAAAGCTATTAACCTTTCTCAGGGAAACTGTCACAATATAGATGTGATTCATGTCCTTGTACATATATTTTAAAATGCATTATCCTAAAATAAATACTGGAGGTATCATAGGGAAAGGCATGTCAGCTATGGTCATGGTCATACCAGATGAGCAAATATATCTCAGGAAAGTCTGTACATAAACTGGTTTGAAAATCTGTAATAGAGTTAACAAAAAGTGTGACAGCAGCTGGTAATTAGAGTTCTCTCATCTGAAAAAAAGTTCAGTGAATTAACATCTACCATCATATTTGGTTTCCATTTAGAGAAGATACTGCAGCCTTCTGGAAGCTTAATGTGGAAGGGTATCTAGTACCTAGATCTCCTATTCATGTCACTGTCTTATGATGTGTTACAGGCCGATTTCATTTGAGAACAGCTGAGAACAGCTCTAACATCACAGCAGACATGTGGCTAAATTAATATGTCAAGTTTCTGGAAATCTGAGCAGCAAGTTATAAGCTCCAAGCTATAATTTTGTCCTAACTAGTCTACTTTTTGGGTGTTAGCAGCAAACCTAAAGGGCAACGGTTATTCAAGTGAATAACAGAATCTTCATGAATAAAATTTTAAATGAGCACAACCGAAAAATAAACCAGCATGTGTTATGAGTGGAGAGTGCTCTAGTAATTCTGACTTAACTTTGAATGTTTGGTTCAGAGTTTATAAACTCAGCTACTTCCAAGCACATTGTGTCTTTTAATTTCTACTTGCTTTCAGGGAGAGAGGTACATAGGGCTTTGTGGAAAAACATAAACATGAAAAATAAAAATAAAACCAATGGGCTAGGGAAATTAGGCTTTTACACAGTAGATCTTTTTTAAATGTTTATGGTGCTCACAATAGGCTCGAGATCTCATCAGCACTTTTAGGGCACTTCTGTAACCAGTCCCCTGAGGCAGCAAAAGTGGAAGCATTAAAGGAGAATGGCTTTTGGCAGTGGCAGCCTGCTGAGACTTTCCCTTTTCATGGCAGAGCCATGGTGCTACAAATGCCGACAAGTCGAAGCAGACAAGCTCATCTTTCGCCACTATACAATTCAAAGCCTCTTTGGATGCTACCTGTGACTAACAGGTACCAAGTAATGAGGACTCAACATGCCCTATGTCATTATTCTTTTCCCCACTTTTCCAAGGCAGATTGAAAAGCAGTGAGTGGTGGTTAGTACAGAGTTCAAGCTCACGTAGAGTGACTGACAGCTGGAAAGTCAGATTCTGTCTGCCATTACAGTAGGGAGAATTTATTAATTAGTATTCTTCATCAATAACTTGTATTGCTTCTTTCTTCTTTCTATTCCTAAGCCCCTTTGCTTGGAAACTAAATCACACCTTCAATTATGGCACCTGGATTTGGAGCACTTACGGTAGCAAATCCTAAATGTTTGTGTTGTGAGATAAGATAGGACGGGCATAATTAAGTAAATTTACTTGAATTTCCATTTTCTGCAATGTACTGTAATTTATGCTCTGAATTAGACAATAGATGTACTTTCCTGTTGTCAAACATATCTGCATTAATGATACAATAACATTTATCCTTTTTTCCCCTGAATAGCTGATCTGCAGCCTATATGTGAAAAGTACTATGACAGTTCTATCAGTAAGGATTTTAACTGGTAATTTCAAGGTGTTTAATGGTATTCATGGTGGTACAATTAATGGAAAACATGAACTTCTTGATAGGTTCAAAGATGTGTCTGCTAACTTCTGTAAGAGCTTGACTTCTGTGATGTGCCTACTTTTTTATTTGCAACAACTGAGCATAATTAATGTCACTTTGTATGCTCACATAAATATCACCTTCATAAAATCACATGCGTTCTTTAACCCAAAATAAATATAAAGGAATAGAATTAATTGAAATCTGAAAAATAGGAGCATAATTCACAGAATCAAGACTAAAGGTAAGTCTGGTACTCTAAATGAGGTTCCCAACAAAACATTTGTCATTATTAAAGGATTTTCAGTTTTAATGTTTTTACTTTAAATAAGACAATGATTAGAATCAAAAATTCACCACTCACATTTGATGTCAGTCTTTCGGGACAGTTTAATAGTCTGCAAATCTGTAAGTGCTTGGGCTAGAAATGTCTTGCATCAGTCATGAGTACGCTCACTCAGGAATTTGGAAACAAGCCACTCATAGTGTCAGAAACACAAGAAAAAAATAACACAGAAATGCACTGTACTGGTTTCAGTAGCCACAAATGAATGGTATCAGAGACAGAAAGAGACTAGTCCTTCAGTCATAAGTAATTTGCTTGAAGGATAAGACCATTCTTTCTTTACCATAAAGGTTATCTGATTTGTACCATTTTGTTCCACATCTATAGCGAAAGAGGCATCAACTTTGCAGACAGCTTAATTTTCTAAACAACACTGGTTTACTTATCATGGGATGAAGCTACAAGAAAGCACTGCTCACTAAGAGAGATCTTGACTGCATCTGCCCATCTCTAACTTATTAGATGATTCTGGTAAGTGCTGAGAAAACAAGGTGAGCAGAGATCATTCTCATGGGAGAGGTTTCTGTGAAAAAGCTGGATTATATGTGCTCTGTTCTAATGGTTTAGTTTTTCACACAGAAAGAAACAAAGAAGTTACAGATGAACCCTTGGTGACTTTACATCCACCTAACATGTTTAAGGCAGGACATGAGAAGGTGTCAGTGAGCCGGGTAACAGCAGCTCATTGATTAGGTACACAAAAAAACAAAGAGATTGGCTTGGGGTGACAAGACGAACAAATATTGTAATAAGAAGCACTTTTTTTTTTTTTTTTTCGAATCATAGAAAGATTTGGGTTGGAAGGGATCTTAAAGATCATCTATGTCCAATCCCTACCATGGGCAGGGACAGCTTTCACTAGACCAGGTAGCTCAAAGCCCCATCCAGCCTGGCCTTGAACACTTTCAGGGAGGGGGCAGCCACAGCTTCTCTGGGCAACCACTTCCAGTGCCTCCTCACCCTCACAGTAAAGAATTTCTTCCTAATATAACCTAAATCTACCCTCTTTCAGTTTAAAACCATTGTCCCTCATCCTATCATTGCACTTCCTGATAAGGTCTCTCTCTCTAGCTTTTCTATAGGTCCCCTTTAAGTACTGGAAGGCCATTATAAGGTCTCCCAAGAGCCTTCTCTTCTCCAGGTGGAGTTCCACCAACTCTCTCAGCCTGTCCTCATAGGGGAGGTGCTCTAGCCCCCCAACCATCTTTGTGGCCCAATCCTGGAACAGCTCAAGCAGGTCCATGTCTGTCTTATATTGGGGCCCCCAGAGCTGGACATAGTACTCCAGGTGGGGTCTCATGAGAGCGGAGTAAAGGGGGAGAATAACCTCCCTTTACTTGCTGGCCACACTTATCTTGATTCAGCCCAGGATACAGTTGGGTTTCTGGGCTGTGTGTGCACATTGCTGGGTCATAGTCAGTTTTCCATCCAACAATATGCCCAAGTCCTCCTTTGCAGGTCTGTTCTCAACCCACTCATTGCCCAGTCTGTGTTTGTGCTTGGGATTGCCTTGATCCATTTTCAGGTCTTTGCCCTTGGCCTTGTTGAACCTCATGAGGTTCATATAGGCTCACCCCTTGAGCCTGTCCAGGTCCCTCTGGATGGCACATCCCTTCCCTCCAGTGTGTCAACCACACCACACAGCTTGGTGTCATCAGCAAACTTGCTGAGGGTGCACTCAATCCCACTGTCCATGTCACCAACAAAGATGTTAAACAGCACCGGTCCCAATACCAGCCCCTGAGGAATGACACTGGTCACTGCTCTCCACTAGGACATCAAGCTGTTGACCACAACTCTTTGATTGTGACAACCGAGCCAATTGCTTATCCATCAAGTGGTCCATCCATCAAATCCACGTCTCTCCAATTTAGAGGCAAGGATGTCATGTGGGACAGTGTCAAAAGCTTTGATGATGTCAGTTGCTCTTCCCTTACCCACAATGCCGTAACACCATCATAGAAGGCCATCAAATTCATCAGGCATGATTTGACCTTAGTGAAACCATGCTGGCTGTTACCAATCACCTTCTTATTTTCCATGTGCCCTAACACAGTTTCCAGGAGGATACAATCTGTTATCTTGCCAGGCACAGATGTGAGTCTGAGTGGCCTGTAGTACCTGGGTCTTCTTTTTTTTTTTTTTTTTTTTTTTTTCCCCCCTTTATAAAAACAGGGGTTACATTTACCCTTTTCCAATCAGCAGAAACTTCACTGGATTGCCATGACTTCTCAGGTATGATGGATAATGGCTTAACCAGTTCCCTCGGGAACCACGGATGCATCTCATCAGGTCCCATGGACTTGTGCACCTTCAGGTTCCTGACATTTTATGACATTAATTATTCTGAATACACTTCTGAAAAAGATATCTTCCTCTGAATCTTGTCTCACATAGCAGTACTGTCTGAAATGATACAAGCAGATATGAGAACTTACCACACGTTCATATAGCTGCATTAAAGCTTTGTCTGTATTATTCTCTAATCTATTCATTTTGTTAATTTTTTTTTTCATTTTTTTTACTTTTAATTTTATTTGCATTCTGCTTTTTTCACTTAGCTGTCTATTGCAATATCCAAGATTAGTCCTTAAGAATTATTTTAAGAACACCGTTCCAAACAGAATACTTGCTTTTCCCTTTGCTGAAATCCCTTGCTGGCAATTTTGCTTCCCAGAAGGCATTTCTTTGCTAATTGATTCAAGGGATTGGACCATGAATCCCCATATCCCATTCATCTCCCTTATAGCTGTATGTTATTTGAACATCCATTCCCATGTCTTGATCATTCTCCTGACTTGTACCAAGGATTTTGTTTCTTACTGACTGAGCCGTATATTAGTGAGGTCTCATTTGGGGGTTCTGGGGGTGGTGGTGGGGGTTGGGGGTTTGGTTGGTTGGTTGGTTGGGGTTTTTTTGTTGTTTTTTGGGGTTTTTTGTGTGTGTGTGTGTTTTCTTTTTTTGTTTGTTTGGGTTTTTTTATTTTTTTCTTTTTTTAACATCTTTGGAACCACTTAAAATTACATGTTGCTATATAAAGAAATCTTAAAATTAGTGACAGTATTGTAACTTCTAAACTGTCAGCAGCGACTTCATGAGCAGCTGGTGTGGAAATAGAGACCTCTGAGAGGGAAATGAGGAGAACAAGTGAAACAGGAACTGCAATTACTACCATCCATTATTACCATTGGAGTACACAATATGGACATACAGATATGAATATCAACATGGTATGCAAAGTCCTGGATACTGATCTTCCTCTACCTTGGAACAGTGAAAACGGCAGAGCACCCTTACTTCCAGGCTATGAACCTCAGTGTCACAAAATTGTCTAATTCAGAGCTATTGGTAAACATTTTGGTTCGGGCATTTGGAGTGCAATCACATCCCTATTGCGTAAGAAATGCTCAAGACCCCGGAATTTTTAGTACATATTCAAGCTGTGGGATTCATCAGGGCTTCTCAGCTTCCAGGAAAGGTTACCAGACTTCAAGTGTAGCTTGTCCAGACTGTATTGTTTTGACTGTCAAAATGTATAATTTCTCCCTGTCTGTTCCCACCTTCTCCTTACCCGGTGTCCCAGTTTCAACTGGAAGCAAATGCATATATGTCAGGGAAAGAAAGATGTTCAAGGTAATAAGAACACAGGAATTGAACATCCCACTTAAACAACAGTATTAAGTACATTTGAATGGCAAAATTAGGTTGGAACTACACATTTAGCATTCCACCTGGTATCAGAGCACTTTGGCCAAACCGAACCTGTGGAGCTTCAGCAATGAGCAATCTGGTGCTCAAATCTCAGTTACCCTGGCACTGAGTTGAAGTCCTCTGGGCTCTTCTTTTATATGTAGGAGCATGTAAATAAGGTTGAACTGTAAAGATTTGCATGTTATTTTTTATTCAGACTTAAATATAGTATATCATTGACTAATTAGGTTGTGAGTCTCAAAAGTACCATATTAATTTCTGTATGAATAGAATGACACAAACAGAAGACTCCTCAGGACTTTGTGGGGAAAATATGCCTCTTAGGAGGTAGAAAGGTGGGAATTCTTGGATAAACCCAGAATATTTCAAGATGCCTGTTCTTGAGGAATGGCTTTGTGATGACCTACATGTCCTTAAAAATCATGCTTGTTTCCATGGAAACAAAAAGAAAGCAGAAACACCAGGTAAATTTGAAAGATGGGAAGAAAGCTGTTTGTGTAATAGTTATATAAGTGCAGTAGATGGAAAATGTCAAGCAAGTGAGAGAAAAAAATTAATTTTATGATGACAGGCAATGATAATTATGACCTAAAAATAGCATATATTATTTATATTTGAATAGAACAGAATAGTTCAGTTGGAGGAGATTTGCAGTGATCATCTAGTCCAACTACCTGATCAATTCAGGGCTGACCAAAAGTTAATGCATGTTATTAAGGGCATTGCCCAAATGCCTCTGAAACACTGACAGGCTTGGGACATCAAACACCTCCCTAGGAAGCCTGTTCCAGTGTTTGACCACCCTCTCTGTAAAGAAATCCTTCCTAATATCCAACCTAAATCTCCCCTTGTGCAATTTTGAACCATTCCCATGTGTCCTGTCACTGGATACCAAGGAGATATGCACCTCTCTCTCCACCTCCCCTCTTCAGGAAGCTGTAAAGAGCAATGAGGTTGCCCCTCAGTATTCTTTCCTCCAAATTAGACAAACCAAGAGTCCTTACCCACTCTTCATAGGACATGCCTTCTAGCCCTTGCACACTGCTGCCTCATATTGATCCTGTTGTCAACCAGTCATCAGATCCCTTTCTTCAGGGAATCCTCCCTCCTCTCCCAATTTATACTCATGTCTGGCATTACTCCATACCAGGTACAGAATCTGACATTTGTTCTTATTAGATTTCTTGCTATTGATGACTGCCCAATGCTCCAATCTATCTAGATAGCTCTGCAAGGCACCTCACCCCTCAAGAGAGTCAACCTCAAAATTCAGTATCATCACCAACGTCCTAATGGTGCATTCAACCCCTGCATCCAGATCACTGATAAAAATACTGAACACAACAGTCCCTAGAAGTGAACTCTAAGGAACAGTGATGGTAACTGGCTGTTAGGAACTGAAGGAAGAAATGCCTCAAACATTCATCAACACAGAAAACCTCAGGGACAAGCTGTGGCTTTTGGATTACTCTAAGGAATGTCACCCAAGGAAGCAGGAGTGTATTGAAGGATGCACCCCCCAGTTGCATTGACAAAACTCCCTTAGGTAACCTCAAAGGGGGAGACATGGACTGAGCAAACCCAAATGTTTATTACTGGCTCCATCATGTAGCCATTTGTGACTCTGTTGTGCAAGACAGACACCAAGCTTGTCTTGCCTAATGACTTGCTAATGTCTATGGTGCCCTCACCATTGAAATGGTAACAAGAACTGGTAAGAGGTGATCATTTCTGGGATGACTGAAAAGATCTCTGGGAACAGAGGAAAAACCAAAGCTGGGCAGCAACTATTGACTCAACTGGAATCCATACTCCACCTTTTTCTTTGTCTCTCATGGAAGTGAATTTGTGTAATACCTGCCCCTCCTCATCTAGTAACCCAGTCAGCTAATAAGATGAACTTAAAAGTGCAACAGAAACTTTGTTGTGTGTGCACTCACCACCCAAGATTACTGGACCTGAGACAATGCTGGATCCAGGGGTGGTCATTGGAATTTCTTTGACTCTTTCCCTTCCCTCCTTTCTTTTTCTTTACTTTCTTTTCTTATAGATTTATGAGACCACATTGCTTATTATCCTTTTCCAAGTTTAAATTGTTCTCTATTGCAATTAAAATATTTTAACTGGTTATTTGGTGCTGTTTCACCTTAATTTAACCCAAGGGGATCACAGAACCATTAAAATTCTCTGGGCTTCCAATCCAGGTCATGACACTGGACACCATTCAGATGTAACCCCATTCACTATAATCCTTTAAGCTTTACCCTTCAGCCAGTTCTTCACCCAGTGATCTATGTACTTGCTTATCTCACAGCTGGACAACTTGTTCAGAAGGATGCTGTGAAGGACTTTTTGTAGGTCAGAGTGCAGTGAACAGCAAATGTGTTATTACAGGCTCCAAAACTTTAGATTCAGAACTCTGTGAGCAGCTGAGACAATCCTAGGGAGAAGAGTAGAGAGGGATCATGTCCAGAAGACAATCCTGCCTAGGGAGAGCGAGAAAAATACAATGTGATAATAGAAGCATAATCCCTATGTGATCGTGAGTGTTCAGTTCAGTCCAGACCTAGACAAACTGCTCTTAACGGCATAGTTGTAGAGACTGAAGTATCACTTCTTATTCTGCAGTTAGGTTTACTGCCATGTAAACTACTTGCACAGGTCAAAGTTCAGGAGCTGCATTATTTATTTAGAGATATTATTGTAATATGCCATATAATTGTTTCCATGTCTATTGCATTCCTCATCCAGCAGAGAGATATTGTTATACAGGAGCTCTAAACTCTAATATTTGGCCAATAACTTGCTGAAAAAATCTTGGTTCCCAACTAATTTTGGGTCATTTTTGTCTCAAAGCAAAAATTTTATTCTGAGTTTCTTATCATCATGAATTACTCTATGCACATCCTCACACCCACACAGTGATTTGTTGTCCTTCAAGTAGCCCTTAGGTCTCACAGATGTCCACTCTCTCCCATTATCATTACAGGAGATGAAGTGAATGAAACCAAAATTCTCAGAACAAGTGGCACAACAGTGCAGGTCAAAGCTAGCAAAGCGAATACATGGAGAGAATAACATATATAGGACATATGAAGGTTCAAGTGTTCGTTTCAGCAGTGGTGGCTTTCTCTGACATTTTCCTTCAGCACACAGTATCTCGGCCCATGTTTCAAAAGATCAGAAAGAGCAGTGTTCAATTTGGTAGATCCCCTGGAGATGGTAATGATATGGTAAATTTATGTCAATGAGCACCATGAGGGCCACACTTGATCCTTAAAGGCTCTTGACAACTTTACCCAGAAGCAGATTTTTATTTCTAGAACTAGTGTAAAACTATGCCTTTGGTAAAGCCTAACTGCTTTCGCAAGTTGCTTTCCTAATGTAAACTGCTGTGCAATGCTACTGTGTATTAAATGGCTTTCACACTTGGACAGGCAGAGTTTAACTTCCCTGCTATGTTGGTCTGCTAATTTCCAATTTGGCACACGGAAAATTCCATGCACACGGTGTACATTGGTTAAGCTTTTGAAATCAGTTAATCTTTCTTTTCTAGCACAAACTTACCATTAACAAAAAGTTACAGGCAAGCTGTTGTAGTATTAAACTAGGATAATAGCCCTTCAAATGCTTCTCAAGAACTCTAGCAAGTAAATGATCATCTATCTTTCACTAGTTCATGTTATAAATGAGTAGAAGGGTGCGTTTAAATGAATATGTGTCATAAAGCTCTTTGTACATTTTTTGTAGAAACTATAGACTTTTCTAGTGCAAGAAATAATTTTTCTGGTTATCTTTTCTTAGCCAGAAGAAATTATATTGTGTTATAGAATTGATATATTTTACATATTTAGTGCTACCCAGGTGGCATCCTCATTTTAGTCAATATATAAAAAACATGTTCTTACATGCTCTCTGGGTACTAAAAATAGATTTTCATCCTGGATATTGCAACTGACAGTTTTCAAGGACAAAAAAATGTATAACATGTAAGAAATTGCCTATTCTTTGAAAATGAAATGCAATTCTCAGTCAGTGAAGCTGAGAGAGATGAGTAAAATCCTTGGAAAATTATATTTTTACAACAGTTTATTTCATTTTTGCATTCTTAACAACAAAGGCAAAGTTTTTAGAGTAACATCTTATATCTATACAATTTGTTCTCCTTGACAAGTACTTCCCACACCCCTGAAATGCATTTGGCAGTAATTGAATTACTTATTCTCAAAACATTTTTCATTGTCAAATATACTAAAAAAAAGAGTAAACAATGGTTTCCAGCATTAGCCCTTCTAGTTCAACATTTTAATTGAATTGGCTGATGAACATGTCATTCTACACTTCTATTTGGCAAAAATCCTTCCTTTGTTTGTACAGCAGAGTTGAGAAGATTGCTAAAAAATTAGCTACCCGTCTGCCCCAATTCCCAGATTAAACAAAGGAATAATAGAATCAGAAATATGTGCATTTAACAGTTAAATGTAATAACTGTCATGGTACCAATCTAACACTGTGCTTTTAGCTGTTCTGGACATACCTTCCCTTTTGAGTTCCCCAGCTGCTGAAGTATAGTCAGATGTAGAGGGTGTAGAGGGTCATGGGGCTGGAGGAAGGAAAATGAAAGTGACTACATGATGGGAGAAAGCAAAGCCAGGTTTCTTTCTCTGGATCCTAAATGAGTCACACAATTTTACAGTAGGCAGCAAACAAACAACAAATCCTGGAAACAGATTTAAAAGTTGTGTATCACATTTGGAGTAAGTACTTTAACAGTGAAGATGTAATTATGTTCTTCTGTGGTTTGGTTGTTTTTTTTTTTCTCCCTCTGGCTCCATCACTCTTGCTTGCTTAGCACAATGACAGCCTGAATAGAAAATGTTCCTTTTTTAATCTAACAGTAGGTTTAAAGGCATTCCCTAAAGAAATTAGAGGTATAAATTCTGATCTCTCTGTGCAGACACATAACCTTAATTCAGGTCATCCAGTTTACCAGACAAGTAAGTGTTCTTGGCCAGCAGGAAATTATGCAAAAATGTATTGTTTTCTTCAATTCTGTTTTCAGCTCAACCAATCCAGAATTACAGATTAGGTTTATCATGAGACTATGCTGTGAGGTCATTTAATCTGTGCAGTCCTTATAGTGTTGTATGTGGGGCCAACAGATTGTGAGCTCAGCATTTGTAGTAGCCAAAATTAAAATACTCAAAAATATACAAAGAAGCTTTTATGAAAATATCATGCAGACACCTAAATGGAATTTTCCTCATTAGAAAGACAAAAAAATGCCAGAAGAGGAACACTTCAAATAGATAATTGTTCTTTAGAATCACATGTGCGTGTGTTTTAATATTCCTGGAATGTCATAGTTTGTTTTCTACTACACCAATGAAATGACTGAAAATTAATTGTTCTAAAGAGTGATATACCTCCAGCTAGTTCAGAATGTGAATGGTTTGAATTCACCTCTGTGCATTTCCTTGTAGAATTACTAAATCTGTGTATAATGTCTGGTTTGCTGTATGTTAGATGGGAGAATTATACACTGCTAACTGGCAATCACCATAGACCAAACAGAGTGCCACAGTTAGTCAGGAAAGATAGAAGAAAGTGCATCTGAAATCTCACTGCTATTCTGAACCTAGGTGCCTAGAGAGAACTGGGAACTATTTGCACAACTTGTTTTGATAGCTCATAAACCTTTCTGGACTTAAGTACTTAGAAGTCATCTTTTTTAGATATATCACAAAGATGGATAAATTGTTCTCCAAAGAAGTTTACAGTCAAGTATTTGTAAATATTGAGTACTGGAATACTAAGCATCAGAACACTGTATTTTAGTATTTCTAATGAGAAGACAGAATTCTATTTTAATAAATGTCATCACCTTTTTGATGTTTGTTGAACTGGGTGTTTAATTGCAATGATATCTTACTGATCTTACATGATGGGCTGTCTGAAAAGGAAGAAGAGGATGAAGGGAATTGAAAGATTTATTTTTCAGAAAAAAAACCCACACTAATTCTAGTAGTTTTTTTATTCATATGCAGTGACAGATCACTGTTGAGATCACACTTCCACCACTGATGATGAAAATATCGACCTTTCCTCCTTTTTCACTTCAGATTTGCACATTTCCTTGTCTAGGCTTACCCTCTAAGTAGATGTCAGAGGGAATTCTTCTATCATGAATACCTGGCTTTATACATGGTTCCATCAGAAACTGCCAGGCTTACCAGTGATCTACCTATGTTGCAAAGCAATAGATAAAAATTAAGAGTCTGTTTTTTCCACCTTCTGAATAGTGATTGGACTGGCCTGTCACTTTTCACGGGTGAATAAGCTCACACAGATATTGGCAGATAGGTAAAGAAGTTGGGATTGGTTTGGTTTTGTTTTGTTTATCTGTAAGTGGACATTTCTTTGGGGGGAGCTGTGCTTTCTATCCGTTATGTCAGTGACCATACATTGCCAATTTTCAATGCAACAACTAAACAAAATGTGATAAAGCTTCCCATTAAATTTTCTAGATAATGACATATCATTGTTACTTTGGAGAGGTTATTAGGATGATCCTTTACAGCTAACATGTGGTGCATAGTTACAACTGTTGTTAATTTTAAGCAAGCACTATTTAGTGCCTACCTATGAAGGCTCTGCTGCAGTCTCTTGCACAATACTATATTGAAGTCAAAATTAGAAATATGATTGAAACTTTAGTGAGACACTGTCAACCCATATGACTCAGATGTGACAATTATCTGGAAAGAGACAGGTCAGGAATGAATTGCAAAAACCACTGCCCAGACATACACTTCTGACAACACTTTTAATGTAAATGTGCCTGGTAATTAACCATATCATGACAGCATTATATCTTGGTTGTATGTACATCACTATCCTTCTTTGTAAAATAGGGATTATCTCTCTATGCATATATACACACACACACACACACATATATTCAGCACAGAGTTAATGATAAGTACTCAGATTGTGCTCTAACAACAAAGAACCAGACAAGGGAACTTGAGTAAAGTGGTTACAAAATAATAGAGGTTATAATCTTTAAGAAAGGAAGAAATAATGACAGGAAAATGAAAAACTATAGATTTCAGGAAGTCAAACTTCAATAAATTTGGAAAACTGTCAGCCTCAGTTGAAAATTTATTCAAAGGGAAAAAGAGAACTGGCAGGTTCTTACAGAAATGATACTGAGGTCACAAGTGCACACTATCCCAATGTAGAAGAAAAATAGAAAGTGGATAGGAGATGAGCTGGACTAAACATGAACTCTTATTTCATTTCAGAGAAAGCACATAGTCAAGAAGTAAGATACAGGGAGCAGAAACTAGGTTACAGTCAAATGTGAATGTACAAGATGAGAATATAGAGAAAAAATAATCACGATCATAAGTTAGTGGGAACAGTTAGAGGGAATGGTATACTATCTACAGGTGATATGAAGGAAGTCTAACAATCTTTTTTTCATTAATCCTTAATAAAATGGTCAGTTTTGGTCAACTGATTTATAGAATGAATTCCCACAATAAAAGGTAAGAGCTCAGCCTTCAGTAAAGACGATAGAGCATACTGGGTGCTTAGATAAGATAGTTTTAAATCAAACAGGCTAGAAGAATTTCATTCTAGGGTATGTAAGAAATAGTTTCTGAGTTCTCAGAATCTTTATGGGTTATCTTTGAGCTCTCGCATAGATCAGGCACCAGGAGAATGGAAAAACATGTCTGTCCTTATTTGAAAAGAGGAAAAGGAGGAAATGTAGGCCAGCCAACGTTCAACACTACTACAAATGATCAAAAACCTATTTGTGAGTCCCTGGAAGGGAACAAGGAAATGAGTAGCAGCCAAAATGGATTTGTCAAGAGCAACATATGTCAAAACAATTTAATTTCTTTCTGTGACAGGACAGCAGGTCTTATGGTCAGGGAATAGCCAATAGACATCATATATCTTGAATTTAGGAGAGCTCTTGACATAGTTTCATGACATCATTGTAAGCAGGCCATTTGGTCTATAGAAAAAAATATTGGAAAACTGTTCTTACAGAATCAGAGAATCATAAAATCATAGAATAATTGGGGTGGAAAGAGACTTCTTGAGATCATCTAGTCACCCCACCATTATCATCTCCTGCCACTCCCACTCAATGCTCAAGCAGGATAAGATTTAACAGATTACCCAGGACTACGTCCAGACAAATTTTGAGTATCGCCAGGGGTAGAGATTATACAAACTTCTTGGGAAACCTTTTCCAGTGTCTGATCTCCCCCACAGTAAAAATGTTTTTCCTTTTGCTCAGATGGAGTTTCATGTCTTTGAACTTGTACCCATTGCCTCCTGTCCTGTCAATGAGTGCTAATGAAAGGAGTCTGGTTCCCTCTTCTTTATTCCCTCCCATCAG
Source organism: Athene cunicularia (assembly GCF_003259725.1). Classification (NCBI taxonomy): domain Eukaryota; kingdom Metazoa; phylum Chordata; class Aves; order Strigiformes; family Strigidae; genus Athene; species Athene cunicularia. The sequence goes on from NW_020799095.1 coordinate 110,174,046, forward strand.
ATGTATAAACACAAAAATAAACTCCCCTTGAGCCTTTTCTTATCCAGGCTGTATAAAGGACATAAAGGAAGCTCTAGCCCCTTTATCATCTTTATGATCCTTTGCCAGACTCACTTGAACAGGTGCTTGTCTTTTCTGTACTGGGGAGCCCAGAACTGGACACAGCACTCCAGATGTGGCCTCAACAGTGCAAAGTGGAGAGAGAGTATCACCTGGCCATCTTGGTGACCTCCAGGACCTCAAGGTTCTTCTCAGCAAAACTAGTTTCCAGCCAGTCAGCATGTATTAGTGCATGGGGTTATTCCTCTACAGATGCAGGAATTTGCATTTCCCCTTTTTGAACTTCATGAGATTCCACTCTGACCAACTTCCAGACTGAAAATCTCTTTGAATGGCAGAACAGGCATCTGGTTATCAGCCATTCCTCCTAGCTTTGTATCACTTGCAAACTTGCTGATGGTCTACTCTGCCCCATTGTAAGGGTCATTAACAAAGAGATCTAACAGTATTTGGCCCCAGTATTGATCCCTGGGATACACCTATGGTTACTGACCTCCAGCTGGACTTTATGCTGCTGTTTACAACACTTTGGGCGCAGCTGGGTTTTAGCTTTGTTGCTTTCCTTCAGGTCTGGCAGACCAACATTCCTTCTGATCAGCAGTAAGATCACAAGAACGTTTATAGAACCCTTCATGAGATGCCTTTAGTAGCATGTTCTCCTGTCCTGTAATAAAATAAGAATTGTATCATCAGCACTGAAATTGCCTTAGAAAAATACATTTCACTTCATATTCAATTTTCACATTCATTTTCACTCTTGCCATATGTGAAAGAACAAGAGTGAAAGGTGTGCTCCAGGGATTTCTAGAGAAATTGAAGATGTCTTCAAGAACTCTGTGAAGATGGAGTAGAGATTGCATATCTTCTTTATTTTTGCTTCCTGTCATTTTTGTTCATAATCGTGACCCTTAGTTTCTCATCTATCTACCTGTAGCCAGGTTAATTTCCTCTAAAATGTTAGTATAATTCCAAGAGCCTATGGGTTAAGATGGGAACCAGAGAGCTAGGTCCTATAAAGTGCACCAGGGCATGCCTAGCAATGTTGTGTCTTATTTTGGTATACAGGTAATCTGGGAAACCTTTTTGGGACCGTGGTTTTAGAGGATCAGTGTTCAAGCCTGTACTGCTCTCTGCAGAACAGAAAGCTGTATGTATTCTACACTGAGTGCAAAATTCTAATGGTAGTCTTGATCAGTATATAGAATGTATAGATACAAACTGTGGATGTTTTCATGCTGTTTCAAGGCTTTTGCCTGAGATTCTCAGATTTTGTCTCTATATGGAATCATACACATTCAAGTACTGAGGTCCTGTGACAATCTCATTGCTGAATAAATCTCAGTTAAGTGGAAGGAAGACAGAAACAGGCAGAACAGTAGTTTATAGAAACTTTACTGTCTTTATCGGTTCTATTTTTGTACGATTTCATTGCCTATAAAAATCGAGTTTGCATGTGCTTTAGTCAGCACTTAATTCTCCTCTTACCAAATGTGTATTCAAAAGTACTTTGTGAGAGTACTTTGTGTTTATGTGTATCTCATTAAAAATTAAGGGAAACTAAGAGTCAAAAGACAACTGAACTGAAAATATCACTTGCATCAGTTTCAAAGGTTTTATCTTGCTTCTTCATCTGTTATCTTAAAAATGTAGTTTAGAAATTATTCTTGTAGATTATCAAAGGTAAGCACAGGACCAATTATATTTTGAAGTGTATCTTCAAAACAGGATAATTTTTCCCTCTCTGCTTAGGTACTATTACATAGTCAGTATTTAATAGGCTCTATGAAAAAAATACATTTGAATCCTGTTTATCATCAGATTACAACACATTATCAACTGTCTTAATTTCTAATCAATTTTATTATTTTTCACAAATTCTTTTTTACATCTTTTATTATTGCCTAGGTTTATAGATTACCTTTTCCCATAAGAAGCACTTTCTTTTGAGTCTGGCATTGATGACATCAAATAATGCTTCATTGGAATGAATAATGATTCAACTCTAAGATTAAAATTAAAAAACTTTCAGTTTCAAGATTTACATTATTCCCATTGTACTAGTGAAAGACTAGATGAGGGAGAAAATTTATGTACATTTATGTTTTTGTTTTGTGATCTCAAATGCTGAATCTTTTCAAACAGAAATGATCAAATGCTATCAAGTAACATAAATATTTCATGAAAATGTACTAGCTCTAGATGTGTACATGCTTAGGGAAGTCACAAATGAATAAAGCATTCACATTAAATTCCAGACCTGTGCTAATAACATTCCAATCAATTCAGTCACTCAGTTCACTCCAAGCAGAGATAAAACAAATGATACAAACAAGATATGTTGAAGATCTTGTTTCTCAGACACGTATGCAGAGACACATGGTTTTTCAAAGACATCTTCTGAAAGCATGTCACCAAATGGCCAACTCTTATCACAATATATACACACCCCCTATTCAAATTCATTCCTACCTTTGAGACAGATGATTTCCAGATTGTATTTGTTGCAGTGTACCATTTGAGGAAAAATGTGTCTTAAGTACTTCTGTAAATGTGAGAGCAGCCTAGCTGTTTCCATCTGGCACTAAAAAGTGTTTATTGCAAAAAGATCTAGCTCTGCGGAGAATATTCAACACTATTTAACAGTTTGCTCTAAGAATAAAACTACACAGTTCAGTGGCTGCCCATGGAAATATCAGAATCAGATTTAAAAAATACTTCATTAAATTCGGGAATCAGTACAGTGCATTATTAATTTAGGACTCAGCTATAGCAATTCTCTGCTAAGAAGCAATGATAAATCCTGCACACTTGCTTCTAAAGTACTGATAAGTTTTCCAAGCCCTGTATTTCTGACTTACATATCTCTATTTGAAAGTTTTTGACTCTTGATGGAGTAATGTGCCACGTAGGCATTGCCTGAATTTTCAAGACAGTTTTGTCTTTGCTAACAAATTGCTCTTCTGATGATTCAGATCTTTGCATCTGAATTCAAAGTTACCAAAATTACTGACACTGTGGAAGGACTTCCACAAGCTCCTAGTTATTTTCAGAAAACTGTTTTTTCACACAAGGAAGGAAGTAATAACATGAATAGATTCTTATTAAAAAGTCAATATGCACTGAGTCAGCTGTAAACTGTTTAATAGTTGTAACTAAATGCATAACTACAATTGAACATTTACCGACCTATCAGACCTTGTTGCATGTTCACCAAACAATTTGCTGCTGACCAATTGAATGTCAGACATTGATTAAGTTTAGAGAGATTTTGGCTGTAGTTTTGCTATGAGCCTAACAGCATAATTTTATAGGATTTCAGTCCTATTTTATTAAATACAGGGTGTTTTCAGGCTTCAGAGCTCATGCAGCGTATATGTTAAACTGTGAATGTACCAAGTTGTAAGGAAAAGCTGCTCATATGCAAAAAACACATTACACTGATTATTTCAGGTATTGAAGACTGAAATCTGCAGTTATTTTTGTAGCAGTCATTTTTTAGGGTCCTGTTCTCCCTTCCATTTGGTATATCAGACATTACCTTCATATCCTCCCCTTCTATTGTACTTTACTGATTAGCCTTGCACCTCAGAGCATGTTCTTCACACAATTAAGATTTCTTAAATAAAGAGATGCATTAAAGAGAAAAATACTAGTTCTAAAATACATTTATAACTAGGCCAACCTAAGTAGTATATCTGTTATTTCATACAGAACAGAAGCAAATTTTCCTGCTAAATCAAAGGGGAAAGATCAATCTGCTAGAAATAGCTACAAAATGCTATTTTTTCCCTAAAATAACCAGTAATGTCTGCTGCTGTGTTTTTCATTCACAATGGGCAAACATGTACTTACAGGTCAGATTACTGGTATTTTAGATCGAATGAAACAACAAAGAATGAATAAATTTGTAAGGAATATACCTGCAAGGGTACTTGGGCAGAACGTCTTTGCTCCATTGTGTATTAACTGAAAATAAACTTTATTTTTTTTTTTTTCTAACTGAGAAATTGCTATGTCATTTTGGTTTGGGTTTTTTGTTTTTTTGTTTTTTTTTTTTTTTTCTTCAAAGATGGCATTTCTCTGTTTTTTATCAGCATGCCTCAGAGAGGGGAAAAGGAGGAAACAGAGGGAGAGTGCTGAATAAGATGTTTAGGTGTTCATCAGACTGATTCATCAGTCTATACATTCTAACAGCAATATAAATTAGCATATTATAAGGAAAAATAATCTTCAACTATTAATAACCTGTCTTCCATGGCAAAGAAATAAAGATTAGAGAGAAATAAGACTACTAACTGATGTCAGGTAGTTAAAATTTATTTCATTTCTTTCATTAGATTTAAATAATAATGACATGACATCTACTCAAAGCATCTGGACATCCCAACACTTAATTTATAATACAATGATGATCACAGTGAAATTGCTAGAGATGAAAATAACTACTACCCCAGAAAGTCTTTAAATGCAAGTTGAGAGAAGGGGTGCTTAGAAGATAGCATGTGACAGACACCTTCTCAGAAGTCAGAAGGAAACATGAATAAACAAGAGGAAAGCAATAAGGTGGGGAGGTTGTAGAGAACATTGGGACTGTGACAGTCACGGAAGGAAATGAAAGCAGAGATATAAACCAGGATAAGACTATGTGAAAGTTTTAAAGATGAGGGTGTCCTAGAAACCAAAATACATTACATTGAGAACAGTCATCCATTATGAGATTTTTATGATGAATAATGGAACTAAAAGAAAGCAAGATAGGTATCTACCTGGATGCATTTAGTGGGAAGGAGCATTTAGCACTTAAATTTGCAGTATTCATCATGCAGCATATAAGAAACCTATAGTTTATATATGCAAATTTATTTTATGACACTTCAAAAAACATCGGGTCAGCTTTATGTTATGATACCAAGACAGATTTTAAAATCTGGACCTAGATCCTAAGAAACACTACAGAATAACTGAAAAATTAAAACCCACCAAAAAGCCCACTGAGTGGGAAGCTAACATATTAAGAATAAATTTATTTCAATGTAAAACTCCAGTGAGCAGAAAAGTAAGAACAGCTAATTAAATTGTTGGAATTAATGAGGGAATAATCTAGAAGAATCACAGTTTATAAATTTTCTCAGTGATGTAATATTTATTTTACTTATAAAATCCTAAATGTTTCTCTAGGAACTTTGACCCATAATTACTAAGAGCACATATGTGTGGCCATACACCTACAGACAGTTGTTTGTTGGGTTTTTTTTTGTCAGTGAAAAACTGTTTCAAAGCAGCACCCTCCAGGATATGTTTCCAGGATACCGCTGAGAGCTGCCCAAGGACCTGGGAGTCTGTAAGGAAGGAGAAGACAAAATAGAAGCTTATCAAATGTGGGAGAAGGGTTAGCCCCAGGGTTTCCTTTCATAGTTCATTCTTTGTTTTCAGTTTTAACTCAAATTATTGAAAACTTTCTATAAATGTCTTTCCTGTAAGTCATTCCACATGATTACCTCTACAAGCAGAGTGACTCAGTCCTAACATAGATTTTAATCCATTTTGCAATTGGCATCCAGATTTAAACCTTAAACTGCATTCACCTGAGGTTTGTTGGAAGCAAATTAGTGTAATGTATATACTCTTTCACCATGTGGAAGAATATTCCATCAGAATTAATGAGCAAAGTCTTGCCTGTTTCCCTCTGGCTATTTTACTTAGAGGGTTCATCTATTTCAAAAAATGCAGAGCAACCCATGGGTAAAACTACACATTACTGAACACAAGCTTTTTAATGTTCTGTTTTCCTATTTTGGTCTGCACTGTGCAGAATTCAAATTACTTCTGACCTCAAGTGCACCCTCAGAATTTATCAGTGTTGGAAAACTGAACTGTGGCTTTTGGAATGGGTCTTGGGTCCTCAGTATAGAGCTGTGCTATGTTATATGAGTCAAGATGAGCACCGTGATAGGTTTTATGATACTTCATCTGACTACATTCTGAGAGTCCTCCATACAGTAATCCTCAGAGATTCTTTCATCATCTCAATTACACTGCCACATTGTTTCTGTGCGGTTTTGGTAATCACAGTTGTTCTAATTATATTTTTCTTTTAATGTGACTGATGCAGATTCACCAAATCATATTGCAAGTAGGTGCAACCATTTATATTTTTGAAGGCACAGATCAGCAGAGCAGTAAACATGGTGTTAAAGAGTGTCCAGCTAATAGATTGCTCTACTTAAGTGTATTTCCAACAGCAAGCTTATTTTGTAAGTATCCTTGACTGAGGACATACGTGTTTTAGATTTGACTTTTCAGGCAGCTAAATTTACATAAGTTCATCATCATATGCAGACCATCTCCACTCATGGAGTCAAAGCTCCCATGAGCCACAAAGTTTGTATGCAAGGTTTGACTCTGCTCATGACATTTTTTCCTAGATTGGCTATTCAACAAAATTTGTATCACTTGTACTGTACCCAGAATAGAAGGCTGATTGATTTTCTGTTCAGGTCTCTGCAACTTCATCAGTGAAAGAGATCAGAATAATTTTGGCTTGTACCTTTCCAAGCAGTTGTCAGTAATGTAATGCCCTGATGATTATCGTACGATGACTGATTTCATTTTCTTGCTCACAGATGGAAACTGATAGCGTCTTTTAAATCTTTTTCCTATGCTCTTCAAGTAGAGAATACTAGTTTTCTTACCAGCTTGTGCAAATCATGGGCTTTGACATTTTCTATTTATTTGTTAGATTTCACAACTGCAGAGGTACTCACTGATCTTGAAAAGAGATCAATTATTGGAAATAGTTTGTAATTATCTTGCGTTCACCTTATACCAAATGACCATTATGTTTAGTATGTTAATGACTGACCCGTTTTTCCAGAATCATTGTGTGACAGTTAATAGAAGCCACTTACAGACATTGTAGCAGGAGTTTAATTTTCTGACTACACACCATACACAGCTTTCAATTCATCAGAAACAAATGTAAAGCTATTTTGTCAGCAACAGCTGAAAGCTGGAAATCTTCAGGTGATTTTTTTTTACCATTTTTCTTTCATAAAAATTTGATTGCCCATTATTTGGAATAAAGATATTTTGCTTCCCCTGCAGACCAGTTGTATTTGTTTGTCTGGATGGTTTAGCCTTTCACAATGCTGAACAGACAATCTGAAGACTGGGTGGTAACTATGAATTTCCTGTACAGAGATATGACATATTCGGCAAAAAAGTTCTGAAAAACAACAAATACATGCTACATCACCCTGTGGTGGTTGTTTGTTTCCTGCTTGGTTTGTCAAAACTGTTGTACAAAGAAAATAAAACCAAAACAATACAAAACCACACCACATTTGGCTTGCTTTTACTGTGTTGTCTAAAATCCTAATTAGTAAATTCATTTTTAACTCTAATAATTTAGAGGATATATTAAAATACTGACTTTTGCCACCCCAGGACAATTGTGGTTTTTAAGTCATGGCAGTCAAAAATTATTAGAAACTTTTTGGATCTCTCTTTACACATTATTTTATAGGACATATATATAGCCTATTAACAGTAATAGACTGTTGAGAAGTTGTAAAGGTCTTCTATAAAGTTAAGACAATGTAAAAGGAATTAAATTAAAATTAGCAAGAACTATAGCAACATGTTGTTTAACAGAGTAGTTGTTTGCATCACTTTTGGTCTGACTTTTTTTTTGTTGTTGTTTTTATTTTTAAATCACATTTCTAGTTTCTAACTGATAGAAACGAGAGATGTAAACTGTAGACCAAGCAGAAAGCAATACATCTATTGTCCCTGTTTCTGCAAAGAGTTACATACAGATTAATTTAGGCAGTCTCATTGCCAATCCAGTTTTGCTAAGGTCTTTATAAATATGAAGCCATTTTTTAATAGATATTTCCACTATTGATGGGGGCAAAGAAGGGAGGCAGGGGCAGGAAATCACTGGATTTTCCTGATATATATATATATATATAATAAATCTATACATCTTATTAAATTTAGATCACTTCATTAATGTTTTCTGTTAATTTTCAAATCTATTCTTCAATAATTGCAATCATCTTTACAGGAAAGAGACAAAAAGAATCATAAATTCAAGTTCCTTCTTTACAATACAGTATAGTTGAAACCTAACACTAAGACTTTGCAGTCGTGTGAAAGTAGCATAAAACAAAGTTATATATTTTGAAGAGTATTTTATTTTTCAGGAATGCTGTATTTATTGCCAAACTTTCTCTGACTTATATGAAAAAACCTTCTGCTGTGCATGTTAATTTTAAAGGGAAACTCTAGTCTTCAGGCACAATCTTGAGCAAGAAGGGATGTATGACATAATTTATCCAAAGTGTAGCTCTAGGAAACTATGACTGTTGGGCACATATTTGAATCATAATCCATTCCTTGAATCTTTCTTGTCGCCAAGAGAGGGAACTGTTGGGGTTTTGAAACATCATGCCACCTATCCAAATATCAGCAATGCAATGGACAAAGAGAAACAAACTAAGCAATGAATGAGTTTATTCTTATGTGCCTAATACCATTCATCCTCTGGTCAGCATGTGCAGGGGTCTCAGGGTCCTTCCATCTGTCCTCATCCTGATGAATAACCCAACTGTCACTGCAAGGGAGTAGCTTTTAGAGAACTTCTTATGTTTATAACTCTAGACAGGGCATGAATGATGCCCTGGAACCATTTAAAGCAATGCCTGTATTTCATAGTTCCACATCTATGCAAATTATCTCTGTTTAGGGCTGTTTCTGATCTAGAATATAAAGATTCAGTGCATGTAAGGACTAACGAGAAAAACAGTTATCTGTTCATTTGCAAAAACATAGTATTACATTCAGATATTGCAGTTTTAATTTAACCCTTGAATGTGAACTTATTTCAAACTATAAAAGTAACATTCCTTCTAATGTAGCTTATATTCTTCCCTCATTTCAAATCTTCTACAGACACCTTTTAAAGACACATAGGATCTGATCCTGTGCTGTGCTGAGATCTCTAAACTGCAATTTAAGTTGTTGAGAATTAAAAACATTCCACATTACAAGATCAAGTTTATAACTTTTCTATAGCTTTGCCTTATTCTATTCTTTGAGTTAGGATGATTTCACCACTAGCAAGTTAAACAGTTATTCTCATGGAGATGTGAATTTGAGTTGTCCTGGCTGAGTTCATGATAAAAGAATCAGTATCACAAGGTTCTCAATTGTTTGGAAATCTTGAAAATTACATGGTGAGCTTAAGAATTTTAGACCAGTGTTCACTTGACAGTCAGTTTCTACATTCTCAAAGTACTTCATGCTTCATCCTTAGCTTCCCTAAACAGCAGTTACTTGGATACTCTTTCTGCCGTGTTCTGCATTACTGATATTACCTTTGTATTTCACCAGGTAAGCAATAGTATGCAATTATTTTTTTCCTCCCAGTCATAAATACTTTGTGAACAGCAAATTGTGCTTTATGTCTTTTCTTTCTCCTTTTTTTTTTTTTTTTTTCTTTTTTTCTTTTCTTTTTTTCCCCCCAGGCAAGGAATATACAATTAATATTTCTTGGTATTTGGACTACATTTAAACATATAACACCCTTAAGGCTTTTGCTTAAAGCTTTTGCTATCAGGACTACCTGAAGTAGTTCTTCCACTTAAAAGAAGTTTCTTTTAAGGGTTTCCTTTTAAATTTCTAAGTTTTGTTGGTTTATATTCTGAGATTGTGAAGCAAGGAAACAAATGGCAAATCAGACATTTAGTAGTATTATTGCAGTTAGAAAGGCCAAGATGGTAAGAAGCATCTTTCTAACAAACAAGATGATACTGTTGTAAAAATGGACAACTTTCAGGCACATTAACTTTCAACAGGTCTGGCACAGAGAGATCAAATAAGCAGCTGATGACAATAGCCTTAACTTTGAGAAAGGAAAGTATTCAGCCTCTGCACAAACAGAGAAAAGGGGTGGAATCTCCTTGACAACCAGGAGTGAGATGTCAGAGATGGAGAGGTATTATTGTGAAAAAATTTATTTCACTAGTAATTGTGCAGTCTAAATTCTACAGATAGTCTGTAGGAATTTATTGTGGTATGCAGCAATTTCACTGGTACAGTCTCTGTTAATTCACCTTTCTGAATGAAAAGAATATGCTTATGTAGGATCCATGAAAATTAGCAGGGATATCCTGTCATACACAAATCCCCCCAGCTGCTGCTATAGATGGACTCATGCCATTAACTTATAAAGGACAGGCGCACATAAGGAGCAATCAAAGAATGTTTTTCATATAACAGCTATGCTATCTATCTCAACCTTCAAAATTTGAATCTTTCCAGGAGATCTGCAGAGCAGCTTCAATAGATGAGATGGAGAGTAAAATTCTATTAAATGTTAAAAACTGTGGACATAATATAGATAATCCTGAGATTGGAGGTATGAAAAGACCATAACAGTGTTCCTGTTTCTCACCTGCTGATAAAAGTTCATTCTCTCACAAGTGCAAAGTGCTTGTATACACCCCTGCTGAGCTTGCCATCTTTTTGCTTGTTTGTATCCCATTATACCATGCTATCACTAACTAATTTTCTACCTCTAAAAGTATAATAGATTAACATAATTCACAGGTTATTGTTCTCAACCTGGTCTTGGACTAGCTTGATTATTTCTCTGTCTGTCAGAACCAGTGTGTGGCTCATCATGACAATTTGTCCATTTTTATAATCTTATCAGTTTCTCAGCTAAAGAAACTATTTCTTCATACAAACCCTACCTTGGTTATATTCTTAGCTATATCCAAATATACAGTCAGTTTACTTAAACATCTGCAACTTAGTGTGGTCCTGCAGTTCAAAATGCTCTCTTTCAAAATTAATCATTTCACTAATCCTTGAAAACATAGAATCAGGGGATTTGAGGGTTTTGCTTCATCATGAAGCAAAACTTTCTGAGAAAACATAAATTTTGGCTTCTGTTTCGTGTTGGAGACATAAGGAAAAGCCACAGAAATGGAGTCTACATTAAAATGAAGCAGAAAATTTTAAACACTTGTGGGGTAATGGCTTCTGAAAAATGAACTGGAATTTTCTTAGAATTTTAATGTTTATAATTCATTATCTCTGATGTTCATAACTTTGTACTCAACACTGAGAAAACATATTGTCTGTGAAGGATCTATTTTCATATAGATCTGAGTGTAAGCATAACCATACAAAATGATGGCTAAAATTAAATAGGATTAATTTCCCCATGTGGCAAACAAGTCTTTTAAAGGAAATTCTATATTTCTGCCCAACTAATACAGTTACATCATGCTTTACTTTAATTTTAAGAACCATTTGCTTCATGCTGTAGTTAAAACTTAGGTTTCATTAACAGTGTATCTTTTACAACACTGGAAGACTCAATAATAGTGTGAATAAAGCTTGGAAAATCTGAAGGACTGTGGCATTTCTAAATATTTCTGGAATTTCGAACAGACTGCCTGAGTGACAGAGCAGAAAAAGGCAGATTTCTAAAGGAATCTATATAGATTAGAAAAAACTTATATATATTAGTTACATACAGTGAAAATGCTGAGCTATAAATAAGCTAGTATTACTCCAAGAATATCTCACAAGTCTTGTGACTAGTTTGATGAAAAATGTTGGTTCAATTATCATGTTCAGCCAACAGAATGTTAATGGTAGAAATTACTTTATAATATGAATAAAAAGGAAAATACTATTACACTGTTGTATACACTGTTTAAGATTATATTCAGTCTTGAATACTTTTGTGCTGGGCCTCTACCCCAAAAGGTGAAAAGGTATATAAAGGATTGAGCCTTTATAAAGATGAGATGGCACCTATATTAGGAGACATTCAATAGACTATGACACCATCTCAGAACAGAAATGATCAGGAGAAGGCATTATGGAGGTTTTAAGTTGGGGGATGTAAGTAAATAGAGAATATTAATTTTCTTCTAAACATACAGGAACGCACCAAATAAAATGATCAGACAGCATGTTGGAAACACATAAAAGACTGTTTTTCAAGCAGCAAACAGTCAACAGCTGAAGTCCTTGCTAAGATGTTTACAAATCAAAAGCATAAATAAATTCATAGAAGATGTAATAAATACATGGAAAAAATACCCCTAGAAAGTGCTATTTAACACAGATCTTCTGGCTGAGGCAGTCAGCCTGCAAATTGCCAGAATTTTTCATTGCTCTGCTGTTAAAAAGTTTTCCCTAAACAGTTCTGACCCCATTCAGAGGTAGGATCTGACCTAAGGCACCTATACATATGTACTTACACTGTCCTAAAAAACCCTAGCTGAATTTGAAACCATGATTCCAGCAAGTACTTTGATGTGCTGCCAAGCTCTAAACATTTTGCTAAAGTATTACCCTCCACAGTAATATTTCACCTTTTTGTGCCGGATAGTATATTCTCTTTTTCCATCTCTATTTTTGATTGAGACAGTTTACTCTAAAGCAGGGGTTAGAGCTCCATTAACTCATAGGTCATTTTTATTTAAATGGTAACATTGAACCGTGTCAGGTGAATACTGTGTTGTAACTGGGTCCTTCTACTAGGATGTACAGTTCAGTTGAAACCTATCAGTAAGTGTCATTGCATCAAAAAAGAAAGCATGACATCTAGCAGCCATCCTCATTAAATGCAAAAAAAAAGACATCAAAAATAAGTGGACAGCTTCTCCACTGCAGGATTTAATAAAGTGAGTAGCACTATTGAATGATGGGG
>NW_020799095.1:110186894-110263376 GCF_003259725.1 Athene cunicularia
GGGGGGGGGGGGGGGGGGGGGGGGGGGGGGGGGGGGGGGGAGCTGTCAGTAAATGTCTTTTCATATATATAAAAAGAACACCTCATTTTGCAGAGGGAGATTATTTGAGTTTCGAATTAAATGCTTTCACTTAGGATACAGTATTCCACCAGCTTCTAGCACAATATGACTGAAACAGATGTCCCAAAGTTCAGATGGGTCTTTTTACTTAATGGACAAAGAGACCTGCCATGATCTGCCCCACTGTTGTGTTGACTCCGGGAGATGGATTACCTTTGCTTACCCCTTATCCCTGTCCTGAGCCATCATGTAGTTTCAGTCCTTTCCCCCAATAAACTAAGCTCAGCACTCTTTCCTAATTGCAGCCCAAGTAATGTTTTTCAACACTCAAGATTTTTTAAATGGCAGGGCAAATGGTACAATAGAAATTGCTCTACATGGCACAAAAAACTCACTGTAGGGGCCAGAGACAGAAAGATAAGGTCTTTTTCCTAAACCTGTTACACAGTGATTGTGGATGTAGTAAGATTTTGCTGTTACAGTGTTTAATATACTTCCAGCAGAACTGAGTCAGAATGTGCCATTGGCTAGGTATTGCCACTTTTGAGTGAGTGAGCACACTTCTGTATGTGTCTCTTGCCAATCTGACAGAGGCTTATATCATTGGGACAATTGGTTCTATTCAAATCAGTCACAACAGGCTGTGTCATGCAAGTAAAAATAAATAATTGAAGAGCCAAAAGGGAGCTAAGTGCTGAGAACTGGAATGTAAATCCCTGTGTCACTTCTGAAATGTCACATAGACTCTTTAGAGATATGTGTACTTTTCACAGTTTGTCCAATGTATGAATTATTTGAGCAGTTTGCCTTAAGATTTCATTGGGGACAATTAAAAATGTATTTACGGTATTTAGGTCTTTTCTTTTTTTTTTTTTTTTTTTTTTTTTTTTTTTATGTAGAGGAAGGGAAGCTACCACAACAAATCACAATGCTGAAGGATCACCTTGTCAAAGAGAAAAGAGGAAAAAAATCTAGCTTTGCACCTTCTGTTCAGTGGCAATGAGAGTCTTATTTTAAACACCATTTAAGACTTCTGCCAAAGCCTAGGTAAATAAATAAGAGATAAGATAAAATGAAGATATTTAATATATCTAACAGGAAAAAAAAAAAAAAGTGCTTTTCATCACTGTAAATCAAATAATTGAAATGAACATACTAAAACATCAGAGTATCTCTTAAGATTACCTTTACTTCCAGAGGAGTAAATTTAGTTCTCTATAGTATAGCAAATACATGTGGTACTTTGAAGTCATTAAAGCAGAAGTAGATAATAGATTGTTATGGTCTGTCCACAACCTGTGAAGAAACACAATTCAGATCATTTCTGAAGGCTGTTTACGAAGATAGTGTATAAAGCTAAACAGATGGACAGTGATTCTTGATTTCTATAAAGAAATTTGTCAAGGCCAGGAGGGCAAGTTTGCTGGCAAGCTCTGGGGAAACGCAGAGACACACACAGAACTAGGGCTGATAAAGCCTTTAGCCCCTCATAATTCCTTACATATTTTAAACTATTGACAACCAAGTTGAAGCCGTGATTGTTCTTTGAGCTCTGAGACAAACACTGCCTTATTTATGACAAAAAATCAACGTACATTTTAAACAATAGAAAATTAAGAGGATGCTCTGTAGACTCTTACAAGATTAAATTCTGTGGGAAATGACATAGGATTGGGTCTGGGCCTTTTAATGATTATTTTTACATGATGCAAAACCAACCCCAAATTCTGATGCTTCTGTCTCGGAGAAGAAGAAATACAGTACTAAAACTCTTCAAGGGTCTGGTGCTTTTGGAAAAAGCAAACTCACATTGCATGTTTTGGAATAAAAAGCAGGGGCATTAAGAATTCCTTCAGCTGTGAGCAGGAGCTCTGTCATGCAGCAGCAATCCCAGGCAAACAGCTACAAGTAACTAATATGTTTTACTGGTGCATAAAGGCGAAGGGCATTGCACTAACCAGGTACATCTGCCTGAAGTACAGCCCCTTCTTTCAGAAGAGTTGCCAATCATGCTGCCACCTGGTGGCTCGTATTTAATGCAGCTGCCTTGGCTTAAACATTTTCTTAAAGTGGCTTTTATTCAAAAGCGAGCATCCCTCATTGGGCACTTATTTGCAAACTGATCCAAGCAAGGAATTTAAGCATTAGTTGCTATCAAATGGATGCTTTTTCAAATATCAGTTGAATGATTTATTGACGGTTCATTATGGCATCAAATAAAGGACATGCTGTGATATAATTTCTCTGATTTTATGAATGTGTAATTGAAAGTGAAGGCTGAAGAAAAATGCTGAAGAACTTGAACACTTTATTGTGATAACTTTGATGGTAACACTAGTCTATAATCCATTCTAAATTACCTGGAATAATGAGGATAACAAGGGTTAAGCAAATAATCAATAAAACAATACATAAATTAACCCGTGAAAACATAAAATGAATATAGGGACATAAACCACCAAAAAAAATATTTCACCAATGGTCTACTGTAATCAAGTGCAGCCTGAGTCTGTAAGGTCACAGAGTACAGCACAGTTTATACTGTGGAGATATATCAATCCAGTCTGCAGTTAGGCTTCTATAAAATGGTTTTGCAACGATTATGCCACCATCAAGAGTATGACTAAAAAAAGGAATCGTTCACTCAGGTTCTAGATATTAATTACTCCAGTGATATTCTTACGATGTTGTCTAAACAGCTTTGGTAACTAAAAATGTAAGGATTAAAAATATTTAGCTCTGTCTTTGCAATTGAAATAGAAATCAATAGCTTTTATACTCTGTTAGTCTGATTATCATAAGACCTTTTCTCATTATTCCGATGGGCACATGCAGGGCTTGATTTAAGTTGGAGTAGAATTAATCTGCTACAAACAGTTGGAGGAAAAGAACATTCTAAATATCAGGCTGTACTTGATTTATCATGAGCAGGCAAAGGTGCAAAAGACACTACTGATTTAGTGTGAAACTTTCCTTTGAAATCAGGTGAACATTAATTTTACATTTACATTTTAGACATGCATACTGACCAAGCAGTTTGCTCACACAAGCTCTAGTACTTTGAATGTTACTAGGAAATCAACACCAATTGCTCATTTTGCTGAAATAGTTGAGAAACTGCACTCTTCCAGTTTATCATTTAATCCAAAAGTGAAGCATATCACTATTCCTGCATCATCTATGAAAGCAAACATTAACAAGGTAGCCTATAATTACCATATATTGTTCAAGTCCAAGATTTTAAAAGAGCATTACTTCACACTTTTTTTTTTTTTTTTCTATTTTCTTATAAAGTTTTGAGCACCAACACGCATCTATCTATCAACCACATTCTCTGAAGAAATACAGCAGAAGATAATATTCTGTGTGAGACTGGGGCAAATCAATGCACAAGGTTTTCATTCTACCTTATTATACTGTTTTGACTACTATGCATCTTTTGTTTACATTAGTATTAACTTCACATGTCTTTCTAATATATTGCATGTTGACACAGAATGACAATCTGTGCAAATTGCAGTTTCAGTTGACTGGTTGCAAAATGATTGTCAATAAAGTAAATCTATAACTACTGAAATGATACAGCTCCAACAGCATGCAAAGTAACGTACTTTCTCTGTTGTGTTTAAAGACTTAAATATTTTTACCTTTGAACATATACAGCAAGTTATGGAGGACTATAAAGCTTTTGTGGCTTTTTTGTAAATATTATAATTTTATGCAGGAAATATTGCCACTGAATAATATTTCCTTTTCCACTTACGGAAAAATTGCTGTTCAGGTACTAAACTGAGTATAACACTAATGAAGAGGTTACTATGCCAGCAGCAGTTTCTGTACAGTTACACCAATGGAACCTGAGAATAAATTAAATCTGTAAATAGTAGAGCATAAATTAAACTTTTTGACCAATTTCTTTGACTTCAGTCAAAGTAGATAATATCAGAGCTTGAATTCATATTTTTAATTTACTCTGAACTTAGACCTATATTCTGGTCATATTCTGACATGTCATTGCTTTTAATGAAGGTTTGTCTATGATTTTTACTTATTTTTAAGACTTGTATTTACCCTCTCCTTCCATAAGGTTCACTGATTTCCTCCTTCTCTTCCCCATACCTCTTATTCTCCTAAATTCAGTGAAACAAATATAAATAAAGTGGCAGCATTTTTTCATTAAGAACTGCTTAAATAGAGTGAGCCACCCTGGTGAAGGGGAATTTTTTTGCTATTAGCTATGATTAAGGGTACTAGTATGAATGGAAATAGTCTATAGGGCATCAGTGACTATGTCTTTGAAACATTCAGACTGACATTTCATATTAGGGCTTGTGATCCAGTGCACTAAGGTAGTTATTTAACTAATGTAGATTAACTGCCTGAGACCTTTATGTGTCACTGGGACAAAATAACATTTTCTTTGATACTGCAGAAGAAAGTATTCCCCCTATGGCTGCTTTTCTCATATTCTTTTGTCAGCTCAGTCTTATCTCTTGCTGTATTTCTCTTTTGAGTAGGAGTTGCCCTAATGTAATTTGTGTAAGGCACCACCTTGATTTTCCAAGACATCAGACCTGGATGGAAAACTGCACACCAAACATCAGCATTGTCAGTGGCTCGCCAGTCCTTATGCAATGTGTGTTCTAGTGTTAGCCACAGTCAGTGTGACAAATTGTCTGGGACTAGGGACACTGAACTAGTCACCATTGTTCATGTGACATACTCTCTGGTATAGAAGGAAAGAGAGTGATTATAAGAAACTAGTTAAGAGTTTGTGTCATGAGTCCAGCTTTAGGCTGGGAATGCATTAACAGAAGTTTTTCTTCATGAATGCTTTATTTCTGCAGGTACTGAGGCAGCTTGCCCAGGAGGCATATAGTAAATATCAGGCAAAATAGTTGTGTAGCTCATGAGGATACAAGAAATGAATATTATAGTGCAACGGCTGAAAAACTGGGACATGGCCTGGCAAGAGAGCTGTTCATTATGTGACTGGCTGTTGGCTGCCTCCAGTCTTGGTCCATCTGTTCTTCCTCCATCCTCTCATGAGCCCTACAGCTCCCACTGTCTTCAATGGCAGTTGATTATGGACTACTTGATGGCAATGCAATTTTAAAGAGACTGTGTAATAATGATGCCAGAATCTGAGATCCATTAAAAGCACATTGCAGTAGTGATATTTCTCTAAAAGATATATACATAATGATATACAATTTTCTTTGTAGTGGTCTGCATGAGTTCCAGTTATATGCAGACACACTACATGTTTTTATTTATTATATCCCCATTGAAAATACAGAAGATCTGTGAGTAATTCAGGGTCAGCCTCTGGTATTCAGCTGCTGATCATTTCAGATAGATCATGACATTTTCTATATCCAGCAATGAAAAGCGAGGCTGTTAGAAAGACATCAAAAATTCCCAGCATCTTTGTTTTTTTCACTGCTTTCATTAAAAAACCCCAAAAGTTACCGTTATGATCAAGGACTCCATTTACTTCTCCCTAGGACTGAAACGTGTTACAAAGTCTATTTTTTTAGATCTTATTCAGACTGAAGAATGACAAATAAAACAGAAAATAAGAAAACCCTAATTCACTCCATGTTTCTTCTCAAATTTCTGCAGGTAAAATTAAGTTACTGCTATTCTGATTCTTTTTAGGTTTGTATCTAGGAAATGTGAATTAACATAGAAAATGGAAGACAGGTGCCTTTGAACATGTTTAATTAGATTTTAAAATTTATATCTGTATACATTTTTTCATGCTTATGAAGGCTTTCTCTGCATCATTTATTTCACAAACATGTACTTAAAGACAGAATTTGAGATCAGTTATTCATTATTAAAAGATATTACCATCAAATCTTGTCTCACTAGTAATCTTTAGGTATCTTCTCAGTGTGATCTTCTTAACCCTTTTTACAGACCTCTACAAATAAATTAGTAAACTGTGATGGAGTTGATTTTCAGCCTGTGCTGAAAATGAGAGTGAGTACTATGCACAAGATACTTGTGATTGGGGTCATTGCTATAATTATTTTATCAACATAATTAAGTCTCAATCAATTGCAGTCACTAAGCACTGTAACAAACACTACAGTACAAATAACTGCTGAAAGTAATTTAGATAATCATTCTTGTTAAATTCTACTTCCACTGTCAGCTGCTCTAATAAAAAGATATTTTCCTGAGAGACCTTGCTTTGAAAAGGATTTTACTTTTTCTGCTCCTCAAATACAATAAAATTAAACCTTACCTATGGCCAGCAAAGCTTCTAGAGTGCTTGTAAAGCAGTTATTGTTTGTGTTTACACTAAAAGTCAATAAAAAGGCAAGCATACTTAGAGAACAAAAATGAAAAAAAATTAACTTGTCCAGTCAACATTTTTTCAAGTGTTTGTTTCAGAGACTGACGCTCAAGCAATTCTCTTCTCAATCCTTTCTCAGAAGCCTGCATGAAGTGGATCAGAAGGTTGAAATTCAGCCTTCAAGAATGTCTCACAGCAGGAAGAATTTAGCTTTTGATCTTTTCCTCTGTTCCATGTTGTGAGGAAAGTTTTTCATTTTACAAAGTATAAAGGTATTTAAATGTTGAAAATCTATATTTAATCTCAGAGAAAACAACCAAAAATACACTAAAGAAAACACAGAAAAAAACCCAAACAACTTTGAAAATTAACTAGGAAAAATAAAGGATTTATCTTTTTTTTTTTTTTTTTTTTTTTTTTTTTTTTTTTTTTTTAACAATCCTTTCCTCCACTCTCTGTTTCAGAAGACTATTTTCACTAAATCGTATCATAGCAGATTAGACAAATTGATATAAATTCCTGATGTATCTTTATGGAAACATCTATTTTTTCACCTTCAAAGTTACGTTTTCAAAACTTTGTATGCATACATGTATAAATTTAAGATATAAATATCTAAATAAGGTGAAAGATATTAATAAATATCATTATAACTTTCACTATTTTTGTATTTTTAATTATATTTTATATTCTTCCTATAAAACATGAAACAAGTGTTCTGTTTTGCTTTTTAGAGTGTTGTGGTTTGAGCCCAGAGGGAAACTGAGCACCATGCAGCTGCTCACTCACTCCTTTCCCCTCAGGGATAGAGAGGAAAAATACAGCAGAAGACTTGAGATCAAGATAGGGAGAAATGATTCACTAATTATGGTCACAGGTAAAAGACAGACTTGATTGGTGAAGAGAAAGAATATCATGCTCCAGCATGGGGTCCTACCCGGGCTGCAGGTGGGCATCTGCTCCGCCATGGACCCCCATGGGCTGCAGGGGCACAGCCTGCCCTCTCACCACAGGCTGCAGGGGACCACCTGCTCTGGCAAGCCACCTCCTCCTCCTTTTGTCTGCTGACCTCAGTGTTTGCATAGGTAGTTCCTCACAACTCCTTCTCCCAAGTTCCTCTTCTTAAATATGTTATCACAGAAGCACAGCCACTGTTGCTAATTGGCTCAGTCTTGGCCAGAGGCAGGTTTGACTTGGAGCCGGAGAAACTTCAAGAATCTTCTCACAGGGGCTGCTGTTATAGCCCCCTCCTCTGCAACCATAACCCGCTGCACACACAAATCCAACACAGATAGAAATTAGTTCATGCTTCCATTTCATGAATGTCAACCTAACAGGGGAAGAGGGGAGTCTGTTCTGTTCTAGCGATATGATGGCTTACAGAGCTAGTGGTTTTCTGTCCAAAATTGTGTTTTGTTTGACTGGAAAAAGCAGATGTTTTACATGGTGCTACTATCTTTATGCTTCTGCATAGTGACCCACAAGCCGAAAGCAAAATGTATATCCTTTTATATTAGTTAGCCAATATTACCACATATGACAATGTTTCAATGGTTAAATTGAATGTAGTTTCAGGCAGACCAAAACCAGAAAATATTCAGGACAGAATTCTTGACACTATAGATACAGTGTTCACAGCTGGGATTGAAGTATACATCTGGTTTCAAGTGTCTCGTTTTCTTTTTGCACTTTTGACTTTCCTCTGCAGCTGAGTTTCTTCTACATCAGAGCCAAAGATATGTGTTGAAGAAAGCCAAAGGTGTAGTTTGTGACTGAAAACAAAAAAATTTTTCAGCTTCATAGGAATATTAAGCTGCTCAGTCATAGATGATAACAGATTTTTTTTGCCACTTGTAAGAATCAAAATGTTTGTTATTGACTAGAAATCTTCAGAATGGAACGTGAGAAGTGTGTGTGAAAGAAGACTCTCTGTTGTAGTGAGAAAGGCAGAAATTAACAGAAAAGTAATCTGCTGCTTTATAATTATGCTTTGCTGTATTTGATTAATTAGAAGAACCCTCCTCCCTTTCTTGTCCCAAATTGTTATGTCAAGGGAATGTGATATTAATTGAAAATTCTCCTTTCCCCTCAGGTATCCAAATGGTCATATGGCAGGATTAATCCTGTTAATTTGATTACTAATAAAAAATTACAGCTTTTATTTATTGCTCAGGTTAATAATTAATTTCACCCATCTGACAGCACTTGACTATACCAAAATAAGAATTGTAAATATTAAAGGCTGATGGATTTGTGCTTATTTATGTCAGAGTAAAATTGGTCCTGTGCACAAGCACTGTCCCATTTTTGCTGGAAATACTGTTACCCTATGTAAACAGTAGAATGTAGGACACCTGTTCTGGGCTCATAAAAAAAATATCAAAAGTAATGTTGAAAATCAACACAAATGGAGTTCAGTACAGAAATAATTTACCCTACCAATTTTTTTCGTGAACTTAAAGAACAAGTTAAATGCCCACTTTATCAGTTCACACTCTGAATAACCTTTTTCTTTGCCCTAATTTTAAAGAAGCTTGTCTCTACTAAAAGTAGAAAATTAAGTCAGTTTAACAATATATCTGCTCTAGGGAAAATGTACTCATAAGGCTTTAAGAGTATATAGAGGCTATATGTATAGATACAGGTTTACCTCCATATCTATAGCTATACAGACACAGAGGCATACATATGTATATATGCATATTCACACATACCAAAATTATATGTACTTATTTCCACAGACACAAGGCTCATATTTTTCACTTCGTACATCTGGGGTAACTTGTAAATGATGGGAAAACATTATTTCAGTTAATAATAGATGTTTCTTTTGAATGTTATGCTACTTTCATATTCACAACTAAACTTGACTTTACCAAAAGGCAAATGAAGTAATATAGTATGCCAGCTTTTTCACTGTTCAAACAGTGTAAACATATATAAAAGATTTTGGCAACAGTAACATTAAAATATACACAAAAATGAAGACCGAACTCATATATTTATTTACATTTACTCCAAAGTAGAAAATTCATTAATCTTGGGTGAATACAGCTCATAGTAAATAACCTCTGTACAAAGAATTTTCATTTCGAATAACTAATAGAAATAGGACTCAAAGTCTAAGACAAAAAAAAAAAAAAAAACAAAAAAAACCAAAAAAAAACAAAACAAAAAAACACTGACTCAGGTCTAGATCATCAAAAAAGGCAGCAATAACACAGATGGAATATGTTTTATGGTTGTCTTTCATTTGAGAAAACTGAGAACTTTTATATTTGATACTCACGCTTTTTTTTCCAAATACAACTTACCTCTTTCCTCCCCCGCCCCCCCAAAAAAGGAGGAAGGAGAGTATAGTTAACTTTCTATTTAGAAAAAAATGTAAGACTGAACAGAAATTGTACTGGATACTCTGAATATGTTATTAGTATACTAATCTTAAATAATAGCTTCTTAATTACTTTTTTGTTGAATTAATGTTATAATTATTTCAGGGGAAAGTCTGTTTTAGTCTAAGATCAACTTCCTATTCTTAAAATGATGGGGCAGCTACCTATAGTTTGGGAACTGATTATATAAATCTTTAGGAAGAGTAATACCAAGCAAGTATTATACTGAACCAAATTTGTTTTGAGAGGATCTAATCCAAAGTACTCATTCAAGAGACATGTAATTTTGGGGAACAGTATTATTACTGAACTAGCCTAGCCTACGGAGTTCTTTCCATTTCTGCAGAGCCAAAGTCAATTCCATAGAGAAATTACATGCTTGTGTGAAGGGAAAATGCTGATCCTTCATCCTGAATTTGGAGGAAACTGAAATAATCCTTTGAGTTTGTCATGAAAATAAATCAAATTTTAAAGAAAAAAAAATGCCTAAAATTAAACTTAATGTCTCTGTAAATCCTTGAATTTTGAGTCTTATAATAGATGATATAGACAAAGCCCTTTAGTTTTCACATCTATTTGCAATGAATTTGTTATGAAAAAACTAAAATGTAACATATGTAAGTATTTTTATCTAATTACCTTTTAAATCTTCATTTTATAGAGAAAATTATTTTCTTTCAGTCACATGGTGGGTGACTTTATAATTCCCTAGTATCCTCTTATGAAAATTTTTCTACATCCTTTCATTAAGAGATTATGTTTGTGTCTTATGAAAAAAAGAAAAAAAAATTACCTTTGCTAGTTTATTCAGGTTTCATTTAGCTTACAAAATATCTTCTAACAGCTGAAGTTTCTTTGAAAGTACAAAATGCTATGCTCACAGAAAAAGGTTTGAAAGACGTCTTTCCATTCAATTATACGTGCTCAGTGGAGGAGTACAAGTTTCCTACCTGTATATTCTAGATAAATAACTGCCAAGAATCAGTTTACCATATTTTTAGGACAGTACATCTAAACATAGTCAACTGCAAATTAAAGGTTGATTCCATGAATTTCACTGCAAATTTTTGGTTTGGTTTAGTTTTTTTCTTTTTCTTTTTTTTTTGGTTGTTGTTTGTTTATTTTTTGGGTTTTTTTTAATATATATATTCTACTAAGAATCAGAAAAGAAGTCTCATTGGCTCAAATCAGTAGGAAAGGAAATGTAGAAGAACCAGACATGCCATATCAGATGTTAATCTTTGATGCTGAGCTGACAGAAAAGTATTGAAATATCCTGCTGGCACACATGAAGGAACAGAGAGATTTGTTTAGACAAGTAAATACTTTAAAGGATCTGATAGTATCATTACCTACATGCCACATTGTGTGAAAACACAGACTGTGCCATCAACCACTCTTCCTAGCACCTCAGGCAACATTTGTTCATCACATGCTATAAAAGCATGAAATAAGACATTAAATAATTCTACAAAACAAAAAGATCCTTCCAGTATCAGAGGTGAGTGAATTGGGATGTTGGGAAATATTTTTGACCTCATCCTTGTTTAAATGGATATGATGAGAGTTATTTGTGTTGGTAAGCGGTAATAAGGGTTTAAGAGAGCTGTATTGATAATTCAGACTAAAACTGACATAATTGAGCACCTTACATAACATTCCAATTGGGCAGCAAATGAACATAAAAAGAAAGTCTGGGTAGCAAGTAATGCTGACGAAAACCAAACCAGATTATGAGCACAGTAATAAAAGGTAAACTATACCTCCAAAAGTTTCAGTGTTTCCTAAACAGATACTGCCTGTAAAATATAAGAATTGCCATGAGAAGGGAAAAATAAAAATACTCCAGGTGGTTAACTATGCTTAATGATTGCATTTACACTTGGAAGATTACATAGCATTTTTCTTTTGCATTGTTTCAGAAATTAAAATGGGAAACACACAAAACCAAAGCAGAGTTTACTTGACACTAGAAGGTGAATACAGGCTTCTTTCAGTGCAGTTTCATAAAATTTTGTGAGGGTGAAATGTTGTCAATGTGTCCCATATTTTTCAGCTCTTCTCTGTTCCCCCCTCCAGAGGATGGTTTGCATGTCCCAAATGTATTGCTGCAAAACCCAGCATAGATGTGCCCTATACTCTAGTGGCAAGGAGAATCACAGCAACATTGCTCTTCCTTTTTTAATTAAAATTTAACGTTTTCCATGAGAATTAGTTTCAAATTAAAGTATCCCCTGACTATATTATTCTAGTTACCACAAGCCTAGAGACTCTTTTAGTTTATCTTGATAACTGATTAATTTAGCCTACAAAGGCTGAAAGTGATAACTACTATCGTTACATATGCAATGCTCAATGATAAATAGACTCTTTCTGTCCAATATTAGAAGCAAATAATTTCCAAGATAAATAGAAAGAAATATTTCACTGACGTAAGTTAATCATTAAATATACAAGATGTGAAATTTATACTCACTATATGTACATATTTATGTATGTGTCTGTATAATACACAGTCACATATCATTTCAGCTCATTTGCATCAAATATTTCACATTTTCTGGCTACCCATAAGCTTAAGTTTTACAGTATTTTTGATTCATGTGTACATTTACAGATAAACTTATAAGGTGTATGGCCAAAAGGAAGTCTCTTTTGCGGTTAGAGTTGGATAGTTTAATAGAATAGAATAGAATAGAATAGAATAGAATAGAATAGAATAGAATAGAATAGAATAGAATAGAATAGAATAGAATAGAATAGAATAGAATAGGTTTCAGCTAGAAGGGACCTATGGTGATCATCTAGTCCAACTGCCTGACTGCTTCAGGGCTGAACAAATATTATTAAGGGTATTGTTCAAATGCCCCTTAAACACTGCCAGGGTTGGGGCATTGACCACCTCTTGGAAGCCTGTTCCAGTGTTTGATCACCCTCTCAGTAGAGAAATGCTTCTTAATGGTCAGGAAGAGGACTCCTGAGATGGGTACTGCAGGACAATAAAGAAGTTACAGCTGGTGTGGTCTGCGTCTACAACAGCTCTCTTCTATACTGAAAGTCTCTGAACTTCTCCCAGAGAGAATTAAAAAAAAAAAGAAAACCAAAAACCAACCCAGGATATTTTCATATTTGTTTATTTATTAAAAAAAATAAATCTGTCTTTATTAAAAGTAGAAAGGAAGAAATTTTTTTCCCCATTTGCCAAGGGAGTTTATTATGAAAGAAATTAAATGAATTCATATGTTTGGTTTAGTCACAAGAAGTAAATTGTGTACATAAATTAATTTGACTTTTTCAAATAGGAAAGAAATTGTGCTAGAGTTAGTGTTCAGTTTTCCTCTTTATGAAAATCTGTTCATTTGACTAGATGTGACCTAGCAGTTCAGAAGATGCTGCAACATTGATCCTTGCCCATTAATGACCTCCTTAGAACCTCTGACTAAATTTCTTTTAATAATTTATTATTGCAAGGCTACTGTACAATAGGCTTTGTTGACTCCATCTTGTGACTTCTTTGTTTTTTTTTTTTTTTAATTATTCATTGAGTTTTCCATTATATATTATCCCTCTAAAGCCTGAAGTGAAATCTAGTAAATATAGGCAACTGCTTGTTATACTAAAGGACATTTACAAACAAGAACATGAAATCAGATGCCACAGGAATACAACAGGATTTCTGCGAATCTACACTGATCACTGGGAATTTACTAGGAATTTATATAAATGTATACATTTATATGAACCTATCTATCTATAGAGGCCTTAAGCCTTCCTCTTTTTCATTAAAAATATATAAGTATTTTTAGCTGATTTCAGTGCTGCTGGGAAGAAGTTTATATGAACCAAGCAGTATCTCGTGTGTAACCTTTTTCCTACACAGCTCTCAGCACAGCTGCCTGTATGACATTTCATAATGTCACAGGAGTCAATTGTTCTTTTTAAAAAATGATAATCAGGGTGACTTCTAATCTCAGCTCCTCATGTACATTCACCCATTTACATTATTTCCATCTGCTGTTATGGTCCATTCCCCATTTTAAGGCAATATGGTGATATTTCTCAGTAATGTTGCAAGAGCAATAGTAAAGAGATTGCTCTGTAGTTTAATTTGGGCTTCCCACTACTCATCTTGCATTCTTCACACATGCAAGACTCCTGCTAAAGTTGGGGGAAGCTTGAAAGCCTGAAGGATGGAAATTAGACCTTTTGCCTGTATGCGGCAAGTGGAGCTTGACCACTGAGTGACAGCTGCAGCATGCTGGATACAGTTTCCTCATTAGCAGCTTGTGATTGTAGTTTTACAGATATTTTGTATGGGTTCCTCTTATCCTAATTGAATTACATTCACTGGGACACATTGGACAGTTCAAGAACAAAGAAGGGAAACAATAATTTCATATGCTCCACATTTTTCATAATTAATGTACTGGGGATTATATGGAGACTACTCCTAAGAAAAGTCTCCCGTATTGTAACACTGTGCATTAAGCTGCTGGGTCTCCTATGGAATCAGATCTCGGAGGTAAAAAAAAAAAAATAAAAAAATACAGGCCTTCAATAAATTTATCACATTCACATTAATAATTAACATTAATAAAAAATCATGCTCTTTCACTTTCTCACTCTGTGCATTTCAATGAAATATTTGCATAATTTAAACTTCTCTGAGGTCTGGGAATGACTTTAAGTACTCAATTTTCTACCATTTTTAAAGTTAACCTAAAATCTTCAGTACTTATGTAAAACAAAAACCAAAAATGAAAAATGTAAAATTGTAATATTATTGTAGATCATTAAAAAAAAAAAGGAAAAAAAAAAGGAAAAAAACAAGAAGCCCCTAGAATTTACACATATCTTTGAATGATTTTTTTTGAAAAAATAAAATCTATCAAGAAACACGCATTTTAATGTTCCGGTCAGAATCACAGGAGAAAATATTGAGTTTGTTGTAAGATTCCATTTTTGGATCATGTTATTCAGCCTTAAGTTCGTTTGCCAATTCTTATTTTAGAAAAGAAAACACTTACAGGTTGATAAATATTCCAATGCCCCACAAATCAATATATTAACTCTATAGAATAGCCTTGAAAACAACACTTTTCATTAAACCAAGTCCTGTAATTGTTCTTCAACTTACAAAAGGATGAACACTGTAATGAGTAATCAGGTGGAAAATATATAGAGGTCACTTTTGGAATTGTAAATACAAATATTAAAGTGCAACAAGCTATCCTGATCAAAATCATTCTATCTTCTGCAAAACTATGTATCCGTAATATTATATTTGTAAAATTTTAAGCAATCCTTTATAATTTGACAGATTTTAGTATTTTAAAAAGGAAGACTCATTGATCTATGCAAAAGGTGTTTTTAGATAAGAATATAAAGATTTAAGTGTCTCATAACTTTCTCCAGTACCTAACTCCAAAGTTTAGGTGCTCAAATCTACTTTAAACTTCTTCATAAACTTTTACTTTATTCTCATAGTGAATTATTGTAGGCCATTAGACTGCTGCATTTTCTTATGTGAGGAAAAAAAAAAAAAAAGTAATACACTGTGCATATGCAAGTGCACCAACAGCAAGATTATAAGAGCTGTACTATACTGAGAAAAGGCCATTCAAAATATTTTTGTGATCTATATATTTCAGAAGTGAGAATACTATTGAAAATATTTTAGTGTTTCATTAAACCCTCTTATTGTGATCAGAATCGTGAATGACAGGGGCAAATACAATATTGACTAAGGAAATGTGACATAATGACAGGTGATGAAAGACAAGAACATCCAGCTAAAATATTTGTAATATATCTGTGAGACAAAACAAAACAAAAACAATACCACCACTGTGTAACAGGAGTGGAGACAGATTGGTGTTAGTCAAAACAAGTACCAAAACACTGAAAGAAAAGTTGTATTGTATATACAACAAAATATGAAAGGAGTAGAAAGTTGTACATGGATTTTGCAAAAACTAGTGATGGTAAAGTATCAAGATGTAACCACAGTTCAAGTTTTAAGAAAATTTTAGAAAGAATACAGAACACTATTCCTGCCCATAAATCTAGAAGGAGGAAAACGACCCATTTTTCCTGAAGTGGGAAGAATGATTTAAGTGAAGAGATAATGTAAGATAGAAACTGGTGGGTATAAACTAGCCACAGAAAAAATATTTTTTGGGGATCAGGAAAATGTTAACTATTTTAAAAATAAATTTTTACAAACTGATAATATGAAATTACTATTCATAATAACAAAAGCATGCTGTCTCACAAGTGCCTTCTAAAGCCATATGCCTCCATAATTTGTTGACTAACAAAACCAGGATGGAACTGCAGAAACTAGCATAGTACACTCAGGTTATACTTTTTTCATTTTCTTAAGGAAGGGTTTATTATAGCAGCAATTTAGTTATGGACTTACTTATCTTAAATATCACTGAAATGTCACAACATATTTGAAAAGAGGTTTAAAGCACTAAAAAGGTCACTTTTTAGTGGAGTAGACTGACTGGAGAAGAAACAGGTTTCAAGAAGAGTTTTGAGAGGGAATTGTTGAGTTAGTCCAGGTACAGATAACTAAAATGCTGAGCATATCTGGACTACAGCTATGATACATGTCTAAATTTTGCAGGAGCACAACATTTCATCTTACAATCCAGAATGCAAAACTTAGATTCTTTGCCATCTAAATAGACCCCACACTGCTATCAGTTAATTGAAATACTGCAAAGGCAAGGGTGATAATGGAATGATCATTGCTCTAGTCCAAGTCAATAAGGCTTGATGCTTAAGGGAAAGTTAAATAAAGAATACAGAAAGAACATGCTGCAACATTTACATATTAAGATATACAGAAAGATGGATCGGAATAATGTTATTTTTCTTTGTAAATATGTCTGAATTATTTTTTTTAAGTAATTCATTAGATTTAATACCTTAAAAAAAATCAAGTACTTCCAAAAATATTGTCAAAAAATGAGCAAAAATTTAATAAAATAGATGTCTAACTAACTGGCTAACATTCTTCTTTTTCTAGTGGAAATTTCGTAAATAGTATGTGACTATATTAGCAGAAAAGATTGGAGTAATGATTTATATCAAGTTGTGTACTGATTATTGAAAGGTACGTAGGCCTGACTGGTTTTGTTATCTTTTTCTTTATCATTATGCCAGTGTAAATTTTACGTTAGTAATGTTGTGTGTTGTGTCTTAAGTCAGTAACTATGAAGAGTAATCTATATCTAAAATCTTCAGGTGATATACTATGACTTGTTAATATCTGAATTAACACTGCACATAGCTATACTTCTGCAACATATAATTTTATAGATATACCAGTGGTATGACTTCTGCTGTATGTTGCAGTGAAGGCCACCTCATTTTTAGAGGTGGTACATCGCTGTTAGCTGACATCTGCTACTATTTCACTCAGTTGTAAATGTTCATTTAGCCGTAAATTCAAGGTCTGTGAAGGCCAGTGTCATAACAAATTCATTTTAGGTTTGAGCCAGTCTTTTTGAACAAGTATTGTTCAAATTATTTTAAATGAGCATCCTGTTGTATTTCAGTACATAGATGTGTTGAGATAAATGTCTTACAGCAGGAGGTATGAATTGGAAATTATTCCACACAAGATTGCCAGCCACAGTCTGTAGTGTAGATGCCAAGAGACTAGTGTTTTAGTGGTTTACAAAAAAAAAAAAAAACCAAAAAAAAACCCAAACAACCAACAAAAACAAAACAGAAAGAAATTTAAAAAAATTAGTTTGAGACCTTATATTAAATTATGAGCAAATATACAGAAACTAGTTGTCCTCATAAAAAAGATTGATCTTCCCCTTCCCTATTTGGTGCTACTTTTCCACATATCTTATTAATAAAAAAACCCCAACCAACCAAACAAAAACCCCAACATTGATTGAATCTCTAAATGTCTGGGAAAAAGATAAAATTACATCATTCTTCCGGAAAAATAAGTTTGCAGAAGTCTGTAATTATATTACTTAACACCCAGTGAATCTGCCCATTGGCTCATATTGTCATGGTGTTACATTCTCAGTTCACACATATTTTCACAGTTTATGAGGAACTTTTTATGTATCAATCACAGGATAACATTCTGTGTGACTTGTAATGCAGAAAATTAAAGAAAATAACCATAATACCTTAGGGATTTCAGACCCTCAGACCTTCCAATCTGTTAAACTGTATCAAAATCTCATTACATAATCCATAATTTAACAAAAGGTTACAAAATTTACAAAACCTCTAGCAAAAGATGAATGTTATGTGACTAAAGATGATATGATTTTTTTTTTTTTCCTTTGGGGGGTCTGATTTATTTGTCAATAAATAAATAAATAAATCTTTATTCACCTAAAAGTACTATCAAAATTCTACTTAAACAAAATTCCCCTAATAGTTTCCAACGAAGAGGAAGAAATATTTGAGTTTGGTTTCTTTTTTGTTTCTTTTTTTTTTTTTTTTTTTTTTTTTTTTCCTGAAAAATAGTTAACTAATAGAGAAAGAGACCTTGTACAGTTCCTTTTACAGAAAAAGACAATGAAGGAATCAGGATTTTATGTGATTTTAACCCCAGGCATTCCTATTTTACTGCAATTCTTTACACAAAATTAGAGTGTTTAGTTGATGCCTGGACTTCTTTCTCTTTGGATCTCACTTTTTTGTTCTTTAGTGAAAAGATTTTTAAATGCTTATTATATATCATACTTCACGTACTTTAGCCACAGAACATAATAACCATTCAGAATCTGATCACATTATTCAACGAGAAAACAACTTGAAATAGGTATATTTAAAGTTCATCGACTTAAAAGAAACCTAGAGAAATCAAGAAAAGATTCATAAAGTGAATCTTATAGTGGCTATTTTTGATCAAGGACTGTGTGTCTACCGAGTGAATAGTGAATATTGCTGGCCAAGTGATTGAGAGGCTTCCTGTTCTGTGTCACCACTAATAAAGGAAGTGATCTATGGAATTAATAATCAAGAAAGACAATATGGTCTTTGAGAGAGAAGTAAGTATCTTCAGAGCATATTTTAAATCTTACATAGTAACTACCTATTGCAATTGACTCACAATTACAATAGCTTTTTTTTTTTTTTTTTTTTTTTTAACTCTAAAAGCCAATATGCTGAACTAATAGTTTCCTGGAGACATTCTGTTTTCTCTCACGCCATTACTCATTTCACTGCTTAATGTTCAGCTTCTCCTACTGAGTCACTAATTGCCCAAGGTGTAGAAAGTCTTATACAGAAATAAATTAGCTTGACTTATTTTTCCACTCAATTTTAATTCTCTTCTTTGCTGTTATAAGGTAGAAAATGAAATGATCTTTTAAAAACCTAAAAGGTTCATCACTAATGTTTAGTTATTAATTGCATTTCATATTTAAGCTTCATAGTAAATTACATTGCTTAATTTCAAGAGATTATATTACTGGATAGGACAGAGATTGAAGATCTGTTTGTGAACAATTTGTAAACAATAACTTTATACAAACAATATTTAGAAACAATACATAAAGTTGTGCCAACTAAGAAATGTGTTGTGTACTCTAACTCTCTCTTCTCATCTAAAAATTGATTAAATCAGCACACTGTCAGTTAGATTCTGGGAACCCAGCATTAGAAGGAAAACTGCCTCTTCCTGCTTATTAACACAGAACCCTTCACAAGAGAGGAAGAGTGGTATTTAAGTTTATGTATAACATTAAGCATTTTAAGCATTCTCACTTGTTCTTTTGGATTTCTTTTACTCTGAGTTTAAATAGTATTTTTCCCAGAGAGATCTGAAAAAAGAAAAGTGTTCATAAATATGCCTGTTTGCATAGACACCATGCATTGGAGGAAAGGTCACAGGATTTCAAATTCTACAGTAAAGTTTAAGGACAAAATAAGTCAATTCAAGCTTTACCGAAGCAGAAAGTTCTCAGCTGTGCACAAGCAATATTTTTTTTTAGTCAAGTATAAAAGCCCATCTTTTGTTCAAACTGGTAATTTTATAATCAAAGACAAGAAAACAAACCCAAAAACTTTCAGTTGTTATAAAACAGAAATTATGCTTTACACCACCGAAAACATATAAAACTAATATACGTTATTAAAAACCCAAGACCTGATTGCAGAAAATTCCAATATACAACTGGAGGTGACTCATACTATTTTCTGAAGGCTTTCAGTTCATAGAATCCTAGAATCATAGAAAAACCCAGGATGGAAGGGACCTCAAAAATCATCTGATCCAACATTTCATGGGAAAGGAATCATAGATGAGATTATCTAGCACCCTCTCCAGTCATGTCTTGAAAACCTCAAGTGATGGGGACTCTGTCACATCTCTGGAGAGATTGTTCCAGTGAATGACAGAGCTCTTATTGTAAAAAGTTTCTTTCTTATGTCAAGATGAAACCTCTCCGGGTGTAACTTTTACTCATTGCCCCTTGTCTTCTCCATGTGACTGCTTGTAAAGAGAGAGCCTCATTCCTCTTTGTAGCTGCATTTTAAGTACTGGAATACTGCAATGATTTTCACTCTGAGCCTTCTCTTCTCTAGGGAGAAGAAACCTATATCCTTCAGTCTTTCCTCGTAGGGCAGGTTCTCCATCCCTCTGATCATAGTTGTGTCCCTCGTTTGGGTCCTCTCCAGTCTCTTTGAATCTCTCTTAAATTGTGTGGACCAGAAATGGACAGAGTAACCCAGGTGCATCTTGACAAGCACTGAGTGGAATATTCATGCCTATCTCTGCTCGAAATACCCCTGTAGATGCAGCCCAGGACCTGATCGGCCTTTGTTGCTGCAGCAGCACACTGCTGATTCATGTTCAGCTTGTTGTCCACCATGAACCCCCAGGTGTCTATCAGCAAGGTTTCTCCTCAGCCACACAGATCCTACCCTGTGCTGGGGTTTTTGGTTATTCCAACTCAGGTGCAGGACTTTACATTTGTCTTTGTTGAACATCATACGGTTCTTGCTAGTCCACTCTTACAGCCTATCTAGGTCTCTCTGTAAGGTGGCTGTCCCTTCTGATGTGTCCAACTCACTACCCAGTTCAGTGTCATCAGTAAACTTGGTGAGTGTGCTTTCATCCCCATCACCCAGAACACCATGGGGCCCCGTATCAATCCCTGGGGGACCCCACTTGTGACAGGCTGTCAGTCTGAATAAAAAACATTGATCACCACCCTCTGAGTGCAGCC
Source organism: Athene cunicularia (assembly GCF_003259725.1). NCBI lineage: Eukaryota > Metazoa > Chordata > Aves > Strigiformes > Strigidae > Athene > Athene cunicularia. The sequence continues at coordinate 110,207,876 of NW_020799095.1, forward strand.
TGTTTGACAATTTCATACCTGTGGGAGACATCGGCCTGTCAGCCCTACACAGCCTCTGAAAAACAGCTAGTCTTCGATGAGAAACAGGCCTTGGGAGAAAGATAAGAAACTGCTGAGGTGTGCCAAGGCTGCAGGGGAAAACAATGGACAGCTGCAACACTGAACTGTGGAAAAGTACCGAACTGTGAGAAGTTACCTCTGCATGAACAGCACGTGAACAAGAAGCTGATTGATCTGCACTGTGCGTGTTAGAGTGGTCTTATGCTGCTAGGAGAAAAGGTTGATAGTTGTCTAATTGCTGATTTGCTAATTATGAAGTAACAGCTTTGACAAGAGCATAAGTATGTAGTATTTGAAAAAATAATGGCTTTGCTTGATATATAACTCTCATAGGACTGTGCAGGTCCGATATCCTCCCACAACACCTACCCATCTCGCAGACCACCCATCCAATCTGTATCTTGCCAGTTTGTTTAGGAGAAGGCTCTAGGAAATAGTACCAAACGCTTTGCTGAAGTCCAGGTAAACAAAAGCCACTTCTCTCCCCATGTCAACAAAATTTTGTTTTGTTGTGGAGGAGTGCAGCAGGCAGTGGAAGCAAGCAGCCGATTCAATGTGAATGATAGAGCAAGCTTCAACTTTATTGAAAGAAATCACACCTTATATAAGCACACTACAATAATCATGCATACTACTCACAAATCTATTGGACACATGTAAAAGGCTACGTTATAATATCCCAGCCCCTTGTGGTATCTCAGGCATGTCACAACATCTTCCTTCTTCTGGCCTTCTTCTTTCCCAGGGCTGTTTTTTAGTCACCCCCAAGGCCATAATGTGCCACAACTTCTCTCTTTGTTATCATAACAGTCCTTGTTAGCATCACTGTACTCTGGGTTTTTTCCTCTGTTTACCTCAGGTGGCTGCAATCAGCTTCTGCAGGGAGCTATGGCTTTGCTCTCTGCAAGCCGTTCTCCAACAGAGGAGTATCATGTTAGTCAGATATGATTTGCCTTTGATAAATCTGTGTTGGTTTTGCCCAGTCACCTGCTTTAACCAAACCATAGAATATCTTGAGTTGGAATGGCCCCATGGGGATTGTGGAGTCCAACTCCTGACTCCACACAGGGCAACCTGAAACTTGAACAATATCTCTAAGAGTATTGTCCAAACATTTCTTGAACATCAATAAGCTTGGGATCACGGCCACATCCCAGGGGAGCTTGTTTCAGTGTTTGACAGCCCTCTCAGTGAAGAACTTTTTCCTAATTGCCAATCTAAACCATTCCCTTGTGTCCTATCAAAGGACATACTGAAGCTTTTCTGAAATCCAGTCTTTGTCCTATTATTGGTCTTTCGTGTGCACAGCAGGATCTTAAATTCCACAGTGGACACACATGATCACTGTGTCCAAGGCTGCTATTGGTAGTTATGCTGTTAAGATTGTGAGCAGCAAATCTAGCAATATGCTGTTCCTAGTCAGGATATTCAGGATCCATAGCAGGAAGCAGTCCTCAGTACATTCCAGGAACCTGATGGACAACTTGTGCACTGCTGTGTTGCTTTCCCAACAACCCCCCAGGTAACTGACATCACCCCTGAGAACAGGTTCTGTTGGTGCGAGATGAGGTAAGGTTTCATCAGACTTGTGAACCTGATTGGGAGGTCAGTAACAGATACCTAACAAAAGATCACTCTTGGTCATGATCCCTCTAATATTGATCAAAAAGCACTCAGGAGAACTTTGTGGTCTTCATAGCTCACCTTTATACATTCAATTTCTCTTTTACATAACAACTCTATCTCCTCTTCTTCCCTTTCTTTCTGAATTTGCAGCCAGCCATTGCCATGTGAGTTGTCCCACTTAAGATTCCATGATTCCTGTGCCATCATAACTCTCAGACTAGGCACAGAGCTCAAACTCTTCCTGTTTGTTGTGTGTTGGTCTACACATGACAGACGATGTGTGTTGGTATATACGCACCTGAAGTAGCTGGACTCAGTGTTCTTGCCCTTGGAGAAGGTTAGGAAGCAATCGCCACTACTCTGATAGGTGCACTCATCCACCCTGTTCCTCATGAATATGAAGATGTCACAGCCTTTGGACACTACACCTGTGCTTCTTAGTTTAAAGCACAATCCACCAAGTCAGCCAGTTCTTTATCAATGTTGAAAGGTATTCACACACACCATTAGAATTACTGCTGTGGTGATATATATTGACCTCTGCAAAACTGTCACTTCAGTGCTTTAAAATCCCAAACTGTACTTTTGGAACTCCCAACTGCCACATTCCTATTAAAATTTCTTGCTAGATTTTTATGATCATAATTGACATGAACAGGCCATAGATGAAAATGCCAATTTATTAGCTGTGTCCTGTCTCAGATATGTAACTACTCACCGTTGATTTTTAAAGTAACGTTCCTAGAGTACAGTGTTGATAACTGTATCAATGCATATGGACATAATCTGTACTATTACTGTTATATTGTTTTAACCTGTGTAGACTATATTGAATGTAACAACAATTCTTTTGTCAAATCATACTAGCATCACTTATTTTACTCAGTGTTCTTTAAAGTAATGTGTTCTGACTGAATGCACACACAAATAGATTATTCATGTCAAACTGAAAGTATTTCACTTTACAGTGACTACTGTTAATTCAGCCTTAAAGCATAAAATAAAAAAAAAAAAAGAACTCACTGTGCTCAATTTAGAATAAAAGGCCAGATTCTCACATAAATAAAAATCCTATAAATCAGGAGTAATTTAAATGAAGTCAGGAGACTAGCATTATTGTAAAGCCAGCACAAATGAGAGAAGATTCAAGCCTTTCAAGAAATATTTCCATTTTAAATACATTTGAAAAGAAAACTCTGCGAGACAAAGTCATGAATGTATATAGGTTAATCGCTATAATTTAAAAAATGTAAGATACCATATTCACCTTAAATATATAAGCAAATGAAATGACTATCACAGGACTTGGAACATTGGAAGGAATCTTAAGTTGCTTTTCAATATCCTAGGGAACAGCATCATTTTGAGCTATCCCTCGGCTTAATGTTGTTGCATTATCTGTGCCAGCCTTTGAAAAATTATGTTACACTACAAATGCACTTCTGCCCAGGAAAGCATGAGTGGCCTCAAAATCTTGAAGGATATGACAAGTCTTTTGTAAACCTCCGGGGATTTACAGATTTAAAATTGTATTCAAAGTTTTAATAGCTGAAAATTTGCTGCCTTAATAATAAAGTTTATCTCTGTAATCATATGAATCCCAAACGTAAGTTTTAAGACAAACAGAAAACCTTACATCTCTGATAACTAAGACAGGAGTATGTAACTAATTCTCTCTTGCTGCATTGATCATGCTGCAGCAACAGTCCACCGATGAGCAAAGATTTACAACTGTCATCAGTTTTTAGTCTGTTAGTGATGTGTTAGCAAATCAAGGTAAAACAGGTAGGTACAGGAGGGCCACAGGAAGGAGGGGCCTGCACTTAGGTTAAATAAGAAAAAAAAAAATTGACTATCTTCTCTCCTCCCAAGAGATATTTTTAGTCTTTATTTTGTCCTTCAGTAATAGCTTTAAGCCAGGTTTAGAACTGACTTTGCCAATTGTTCTGATGTTTATTAGTGTACTGGACACAAAGAGAAAAATCAAAGTCACAGTCTGAAAAGGTTAATTTTTTGGTTTGGGTTTTGTTTTTTTTTTTTTTTTTTTAAATAGTGATCTTAGAGGACATTTTGAACTCCATTCACAGTTAAAGAAAAATATGCATTTGTATCCACTGAGATTAATTTAAAGATGTCTTTCCTAGATCTAATAGTTAAACAATAATTATGGAATCATAACAGTTACTGAACACAGAATTATTTTTCTAACACTGTGCTAATGCAATGAAGTTAGATTTCTAGTACATTTCCCAGCTACAGGTTTGGTTGTATACTCCTGCTGCCTGACGATTCCATTGTGGGCTGGGAGCCAGACATCCACTATTCTTTGTCTTTTTCTGCCTGGGGGGAAAATCAAATACTGAGGGCAAGCAGGAGACAAAGGATTTGTCTACATTAATGATTAAGAACACAGCAAGGATTGTTTTTTACTGGTGAGTCTGGAGTCATGTTTTATGCATTGAAGTACAGTACCTTTACAAGAAAACCAAGCTTGAAGTCATAGACTAGGTACTTCTGTGAACACCCCACTTTAAAGGAGAGTCCCAGGGGAAATACATCTCTCCTCAATAGTCCTCCAGTAGCTTGGCTCTACAGGTGAAGTGCACTGTTAGTGATAGCAAGGCAAGCTGCATTGGCTGGATGAAAACCTATTTCATATCTCTCATGAGGTACAGACACCGGGTAGAAATCTAGGTAGGGCACCTGGAACAAATTTTGTTTCTGGTAAACAAGTAACGGGGTTATATGGTCTCAGAACCATAACAGATTTCATCATGCTCTGGTCCTTCCCTTTTCAACTGCACAGAGATGGACCCATAATGTAATCAAGCTGGGTCCCAGTCTTGTAAGTCACAGGGAATTTCAGCAAATGCGTTTGTTAAACAAATTATCATTTAGTTTTGACTACAGTAGAAGTTATATGCTAATGTAAAGATTCAACATCTAGTCTGTTCTCCTGTCTTCTAGAAGAAGAATCCCTCTGGAATTTTTCTAAACTAGCTCTCAGGTAATTTTTAATTATATGCTTTTTAGCAACATAAACAATTCTTTTGTCAATAAAATAATTAAAACAAGTAAGAAATTCCTTTCTAGCACACTTCTGTTCTTGGTGACAATTTGAATTTAGGTTAACTTTGACTTAATAAATATGAATTTATGACTGTCCACTTGTTAGAGTTAGCCTGAAAAGTGAGTGCTCTGTTATGCCTTAGTTTACGTTCAGTTGTTCATCTCTTATTGACTGATAATTAGGAAAACAAAAGGCCTAAATATATTTAGTAAATCTACTAAGTGGAAATTTCTTAAGTGGAAATTTCTTCTAGAAAGGTACTGTCTGCTCCTCATTGTGGTGGTTTAAACCCTCCTGGGACCAGAGACCACGTTGCTGTTGCCCCTCCCCCACCCTCAGCCGGTCAGGCTGGCAGTGAGGCACAAACCCCGGGTTAAAATAAGAAGAAATTTAATACAACAGTGTGATAAAAAATTTGAACAACAACAGTAGCGATGATAACAACAATAAACAGCAATAACAGCGAACAAGACAAAAGATATACAGAGAAATACCGGAATGGTCACAGAACAAACCCAATGTGTGCTTCCCGCCACCAAAAGCCACCAAAGAAGAAGTTCCCGCCCCTGGACCTGACTTCAGCATGGTATGAATAACCCGGCTGGAGATCCCTTCCCCTTCTCTCTCTGCTTGGGAAACTTAACCCTATCCTAGCTGAACCAGGACACTCATTATGCCTCAATGAACACGTTTGAACTTAACATCATTATAGCTAGCCTTAATATGTGGGTAAAAATTTGCATAACAATAATAAAAATATTAAGGTGGAGGTAGATCTACTACAAGCAGATTCTTTAAGGCACATGTATAAAGGAGACACACTGAGCAGAATCTTACTGAACAATGTCTAATAAAAGAATACAAGCAGACACAGAAGATAATAAATATAAGCAGCCTTCTGCACATTCCTGATACTGAGTAAGAACTCTGAATTAACTGTAACAAATAAGAGCCTTTATATTTGAAGAGATCTGCCAAAATATTAACTCCATTGAGATATGTACATTTATTATTTATTTTGATGGAAGTGGTGGCAGTGTTGAGAGCATACAGAGTTACACATCTTCCAACATGGAAGCAGCAGGACCGAAACACTTTTACTTTCTCTGAATAGCAGATACTCAGAAAAATGTTGAAATACATCTCCTGAAATGCTGAAATCCTACTTCCATTGCTAATTTTTCTAATATATTGGAAAAATGTTGGTTTTGTTTTAAAACTTAGTAAAGTTTGAGTTGACTTTTATCACTATAAAACAACAAAGAAAAATACAATTGGCAAAAAGTTTAAATCTATGTAGTACTCCACAGACTGTGCATATTTAAATTTAAAAAGACTGATTAATGTAAGATTTGCTGGAGCAACGCAAGAAATGACAAGAAAAACATGTATTCTAGAACTACACTTGAAACGTAACACAGTAACATCATTATTATCAGTTTCTATTCAATGGCAGAAATTTATGGAACAGTGGCTACATACTGCTTTTAGTCTTTGTTAAACTAAGCAAAAAGGATATTTCACCAAATTCTGGTTATTTAATGAATTGAATCAGAATTTAGGGCGAGAGTAAATTTTATGGGAATGTCTCAACACCCAAATCTGATACTGTCTGTAAAATGCCATGTGAAAAGGTAAACACTGGTTTAGTTCTTCTAGAATTCTGAAATGGCAACCAGATTAGAGGAAGCTATTGAGGTTTTTATTATCATGAGTGTCATAATACATTTTTGTTTGAACAGGTCCAGAGGAGGGCCACAATGATGATCAGGAGGCTGGATCACCTTACTTATGAGGACAGGCTGGAGGGTTGGGGTGGTTCAGTCTGGAGAAAGCTCTGTGGAGACCTTTTAGTGGCCTTCCAGTACTTAAAGGGGGCCTACAGTAAAGATGAGGAGGGAATTTTTGTCAGGGAGTGTAGAGATAGGATGAGGGGTAGTGGTTTTAAACTGAGAGTGGATTTAGATTAGACCTAAGAAATAAATTCTTTACTGTGAGGGTGGTGAGACACTGGCACAGGTTGCCCAGAGACGCTGTGGCTGCCCCCTCCCTGGCAGTGTTCAAGGCCAGGCTGGATGGGGCTGTGAGAAACCTGTTCTAGTGGAAGGTGTCCCTGCCCATGAGGTTGGAGCTAGGTGACCTTTAAGGTCCCTTCCAACCCAAACTATTCTGTATGATTCTATTACCCACATTCAGTACTTCTTATCTAGGACACATTTTTCATAGTCATCTCCTCTGTACCCAGGAATGAGTTTACAGTGCTGCAGATTAATGTCAATGCAAACTGAAACACTGGAGCTGGTCTCTGTTCAAGCGTCTTTGTCTTCTCAAGGTTTTTTTATTGAAAATGTAACAAACTGGTTTGTGCAAAGAGAAAGCATTGGTCTGGCAAGGTCTGCTAGAGGAGCGTTAAGAATCTGCTACACCTAAACTGGATACAGGTGGAGACACATACCAGGACATACTTCCCTAATTCTATGAGTAAATATTCACTATCTTAATTGCCCCAGTCCTTCTTTATCTAGGATAACAGGGCTTCACTTTATTTTGTAATACATGCAGTATAATTTCTGGGTTTTTTTATTTTTATTTTTTCTTTATCATGTTTGTTTCCTCTATATTGCCTGCAATATTGTAGCCATCTGACAACTATCAGTACAAACTGACATAAGAAAGTTGTCATCTCATACCCTAGGGAGTGGTTAATTATTGTTATAAAAAAAGCTCTGTCTGCCATCTCTGTTCTCTATTGCTTAATCTGAAGATTTTAAGACTTCACAGTCTCCATTCTACAGAGAAGACTCCTTCTTGGGACATAACTGTCAGTTCTAAAGCATTTAAGGATGTATGAAACTGTTTTAGTTGAAGAGTTCATTGTGAAAATAATGTCCCTCATGGTAAACACAATCAAGTTATTCTGAATTGAAGGCTATGTATACATATACAGGAGCCATAATACATAATCCTATTCTTTCTAGTCCAAAAGTAAAACTTTACAGAATGTCATAGAAACAGGATGTTCTTTAGAAGATGTCCTTTGTGGTAAGCATACCTGAATCACATATGATACATCCATTTTCTTGGGGGAAAAGAAAATTATTCAGTCTTTTCAGGCCTCGGTGTTTGAGAAATTCATTTGGGACTCCAGCTTCACCCCAGCTCCAGAAGTCCCAGGTCTATGCCCTAAGAACATAGAATTAATGTCAGACTTAATCCTATGAAGTTCACAGAAAATATATAAGAGAAGTTTTCTGTTAACTGAGCTGCTGCACATATTTTTTTCTGTCAGATGAGGGCTGGAACTCATTGAGGATTTTTAGACTAGAGGGAAGGTGCAGTTTCTTTTCAGCTCTTTCCAAGCCAAGAATATTTGGATAATTCTGGAAAAATTTATTTTTCTAAAGACCAATAAATTCTTCTTATACCTGAAAATAAACTGAGTTAAAAACAAACAAACAAACAAACAAACAAACCCAAAACTATAGTATGTCTAGGTTTGAATCCCCTGGCATCCTCTGTTCCTCTTGCCTCTCCTGTCATGTAAGGGAACTGTCCAGAATGATCTAGTATTTAAACATTCACAACTTGAAGTATTTTGTAACTTTTCTATAGTAGAAAGTACAAAGATGAGGATTAAGATATCATTACTCCAATGGAGGAAGAAAAAAATCCCTTGTTGCACATTAGTCCTTAAAATTTCTAAAGTTTTTCATTCTGTCTGGTGAAGAAAGTGGGATTGCTGTCACTCTCCCTTTACATGCTTAGAGGACACATGCACTACAAGTAGCCTTGTGGCTGAGGACATGGGAGGGTGGGTTTCTTGTGCCATCCTGCCACAACCCAGAGTACTCTCAGGCAAAAAAGAATTGTCCCATGTCATCCCTCTCTCATTCACCCTCAGTCTCCCACAGTCCAAGTCATCGAGTTCTATGTCTCTTGCTCTCATCAAAAACTCCATCACACTCTAAAATAAAATTTAAAATTAATAATGAATGTCTTCCTCAAATGAACTCATTTTGTTTGAGAGTGTTCATTTTGTCAAATTATACAAATATGCATATATATATATATATATATATGTAGTTAAAATTAAACTGCTGTTCATTTGAAATCTTCCAACAAGTTTAATTAATTTCTAAGCCAATAATATGGCAAATAGAAAAAATGATTTAGTTTTGTCTCCAGATCTGTAAGTCTAGCCTTTTGGAAATAACAGTGCCTCAGCCACCCTGTGTAAGAACCCTTCTTGAATTTCATTGATCTGTGTTTTATAACTGGTCAGATTAAATGCTTATAGTTATCTTTTATGACCTTCTAACAAAGGAAGGAAACACCTTGTGCTTTAGTTTGTGCCTCTGCTGGGATCCTTTCATAGGAATACTCTGAAAAGTGGTTTCTGTGAACACAGAGGAATTTCAGAGCAGCTCATCTGTCCCTGTGCTTGTGTTGCTGGGTATGAGATTTGTGGCAGAAGAATAAACTGGAGTTTATCAGGATGGGGCCCAAAATTCTCCATTTGCATTTTGACTTCCACCAAGTACTGAAGTATAATATCTTTTCCCATTATACTGTGAAACCCTCTGCAAGCCTGAACAAGTTACATTTATTTGAGAGTGACTGGTTAGAATCATAACATATTTCTACAGTTTTTATTGTGGAACGCATATTCCATGTTGAGTACAGGATACTGCCAGAATTCCAAATTATCCCTCAGTAATTAAGGTATTTCTATTATTTATTAGATTCACTGATTATTTGAACAAGAACGAAATCAACCATTAAAACTCAATTAACTGATTATTTGCATCTTTAATTATCACTAGACTTACCAGTTATATCTTAATTTTTGGACTAGCAGATGTTTCAGGAAGGAAGGAAGGAAGGAAGGAAGGAAGGAAGGAAGGAAGGAAGGAAGGAAGGGAGGGAGGGAGGGAGGGAGGACCTGGAAAGCATAATGGTTTATTTATGCTATTGCTTTTATCATATATATTGAAAAGAAAAAGATTTCAGGAAGACCAGATGGTTGAGTATTTAATTTTTGTTTGTGCTGAAGTCTTTCCCTGTGGTAAGTGAGCTTTATTCAATGAAAATAAAAATATTGTTGCTAGCCTGTAATTATGACATTTACATAGAAATTTCATTCTTTTCTCCAACATAATGAAATAAGGGTAGTTCAAATATTAAACCAGAACATTTCTCTCTCTCTCTCTCCCCTTCTTTCTCCTTCTTAAGAGGCAAAAACATCCTTTAAGCTGTAGGATACGTAGTCATTGCTTTTATTTTTTTTCTAGTTTTTAAACTGTTCTTGTCACAGGTTTTGAAGGAGACTATTGTATTTTCTTGTGTCCAAGTGTAAACAATTTATTCCAAACTGCATGAGTGTTAAAAGCTGTTCCGATCTCCAAATCCTAAGCAAAGATGGAGAAAATTATTAAATATAGCATTTATTCCCTGAAAGACAGGATCAACTTGACAAAAAGAAACTAATCCAACAGACTAAGACAGAGTTTAAAAAGGGCAGGAGGAAGAATTTCAGCATCACGGTCAAAACCTGTGATCCTTAAAACCATTTCTTATCTGTCACATAATCTTGGCAAGAATGAAAAGTGCACATGCCAGCAGTTTATAAAGCATGTTTCCAATAAGGGAAAATAGAGGGTCTAATTTTGGGCAAAACCAGCTCAATTTTGGCAAGCCTGAGCAATAAAGCTTAGCCAAGACCTGTGGTTAGGTTCCTACTTGTAAGTCTGCTAGGTCCTAGGCATAGTGAATGCTCTTACAGTTAACTCATGACATGTTGGCAGGATCACATGCAAAGCAGTGGCTGCTAGTGTTGCTTTTCAGTGACACCTTTTCATATGACATGCTGGAGATTGAATAGAGTATGAAAAACTCTACTTCAGATCCCTTCTTTGTCAGTAGGTTCAGAGTCGTATGTCCCACTTTGGAGAATGTATTGGGTTAACATGGCAAGGTTTTTGTAGTGGGAGTGTTGCACCCATATGGCCTCTATGAGAAGAGACCAGGGCTGCCTAGTTCCAGACAAAGCCAGTTTCAGCTGGCTCCAAAACAGAACCACCACTATCTAAAGTGATGCTCATATTTAAGGATCTGATAACATATGTAAGAAAGGGTGAAAAGAACTGTGCAGCAGCTATGTGAAAGAGAAGTGAGAAAAATATGAAACAGCTCTGCAGACGCCAAGGTCAGTGGTGAAGAAAGGGGAGGAGGTGCTCCGGGTGCTGGAGCAGAGACTCCCTGCAGCTCATGGAGAAGACTGTGGTGAAGTAGGTTATACCCCTGCAGCCTATGGAGGATCATGGTGGAGCAGATATCTACACTGCAGTCTGTGGAGGATTCCATGCCAGTGCAGGTGGATGTGCCCTGAAGGAAGCCGCAGCCTGTGGAGAGGCCATGAAGGAGCAGGCTCCTGGTAAGAGCTGTGTGGCCCATGGAGAGGAGTCCATTCAGGAACAGGTTTTCTGGCAGTACCTGTGGTCCACAGGGGATCCACACTCGAGAATGGAAGCATGGGTCTTTCTTGAAGGACTATACCCCATAGAAAGCACCCATGCTGGAGAAGTTTGTGGGACTGTATCTCATGGGAGGGACCCATGACTTTTTGGTTTGGGTCTATGCATTTATTTCAATAAGATTTGCACCAGGTTTTAAATCAAGGCATTATAAATGTCATTGGGAAGAGAAACAAAACCAAACAAAACTCATTTTTACCTTCAGTATAGACTAAGAAATTTCAAATAAAAAAATTTCAAATAGTCGTTATGCCACAACAATTTCATCAGGTTCTTCTATTCACCACTTTTTTTCAAGTTGCATCTTGCATAGGACCACTACATACAAAAGTGTTTAAAGAAGATATCTTCTGTACTTTGAGAGAAGATGAATTTTAATATGTAACAAAAATCATCTACAGACCAGCCATTTCCCCTTTTTGAATTCAGCTCTGCTTTATGGGTTCAGCTCTGTCAAACTGGGAGATTTTCCTGCTTTCTCTGGAATATATAAACTTCAAGTTTTAATGTCTGCAGGTTACAACAGAAGTTATCTGTATTTAATGAACTTGAAAAGAAAGTCATTACCATGCAGATAAATGCTACCCAGAGTAAATATCAAAAGCATACATAAATATAAATTAAAGCATTTGTAGAGTCTCAAATTTTTTTTGCAGGTTCATTCTCCATGTTTGAAAATGTATGTAATGGAACAAGAAGTATTTAAAGTTCCAGATGTCACACACACAATAGCAGGAAAACTCAGCATATTTAGCTATGCTTTTAAGTGATGGGTTTTTTCATATTTTTCTTTACCTAGCATTACTGAAAGGTCTTTGTTGCTTGATTTATCTTTGCCTGCAGTAGTGATGCTGACATCATTTTAGCTGTTATAGAAAGACTGTGACATAAACAAAAAATTATTACTCAAAGAAGAGAGGAGACAGGGCCAAATAAGCTCCTTATCTAACTGTCTTGTGATTGTGCAAATGTTCTTGAGCAAACTTTTGAGAGCTTTCCTTAGAATAGCTGTACTAGAGTATTCATCAGGCTTTCTTTTACCTAGGGATTTAATCATATGTCAGCGCAGCTATCTGAAAGCATTTTAGTGCTAGTATAAAGATTTCTACCTAGCTCTACTTTTACTTGACTTTTTAAGGGTTTAACATGACACAAGTTCTAAGAAACATTGTGGTGTGAAGTTGAAAATGTTAGCTTTGCTCTCATACTTGATGAAGTGTCGTGAAACTGTAATGATCAATAAACTTTACATGCACATTTCCTCAGCAACAGTATGTTCTTGCTACTGCAGTCATACAAAGTAAGTCTATATGTGAGCACTATGTGAGAAGAGGTGACTATGAACAGCGATTATTGTGACAGCATTATCATAAGCACATTGTCAGTACTTATGTTAAAAGCGTCAGCTGGTAACTTTAATAGGTTTTGGACTACAAGGGTTGACTAAATGTGTTATATGTATTATTTTAAGAACGTTTAATGTCTGAATTTTTGTATTATGCCTCATAAATGTCTACTCTCTTACAATGGGACTGGAAAGAAGAGTCTAATGACTAATGACTGCCAACAGATTGTATGCCCGCTTCTTGAAAACCACTGGTTATATAGGCTACTTTCAGCAAGAGGTATAAACCTGAACACTTCAATTTATTTTGAAAATATAAAATTTCTACAGGAACAACATAATAATGTAGCAGTGGAGAAATTTTATATAATAAATATGTATTCGTGAATCTTTCTTAATGACTTGATTTTTTGTTCTACTCAAATACTGATTTTAACACCTCCTGTAATCTTTGTGGTCTTTGTCATCCCAAAAATTTGCCTTGGGCAAGACCTTATTCCCAGCGGCATTGGTGTAACTGTATTTAGATAAAAACCCCTCACTTTTTGTTTTTCTTTCTGCATATTCTGAACAAAGGTTTTCTGAACTATGCAGGGAAAATAACATTTAACTGAATAGAATGAACGTGAAAGGTTAGGAACATTATTTATCATCCAAGAACAGAATGAAATTAGCAATATAAACTGCGGGACAATACTCTTTTCTGTACACAGGTAAGTGGTTAATATTCTGAGCCTAATCGTTACATTACTTTTGTCATCTCTCATGCATGCAAAAATCAAATCAATTCTTCCTTTATTCAATAGGCATTCTTTATCTAACAATTCCCAGAGGAGGATACCTAAAGTTGTGGTTGTCCTGGCTGCTCTTATTTTCATTAACAGTTGTATCCTGAAGATTTATTCAGAGTTATTCATCAGGCTGAATAAGAATTTGTGTTCCCCCTAGGAAAAAAGGGAAGGGAAGGGAAGGGAAGGGAAGGGAAGGGAAGGGAAGGGAAATTATTATATAAATGTCAAACTAAAGTGTTGGAGGAGTGTCAAGGCAAAGGTAAAAAGTACTATCTTCTTGTCATCACACCACTATTAGGATTTAGTTTTAGAAGTGAAAATGTTAAATAAAACACACATTTTGGTTATACCACTGTGTCTGTCTAGTTTCTCCATCCCTTATGTTTACATTCTAGTGTACTGAATTTGTATAGGACAGTAGAAGACCTTATGGTTTGAGATTTGATATCAAATATTGAATTTCATTTACATGTGAACTGCATCCACCTATTAACATGTCTGTGTAGTTTGCATCAATTATGATGCCTCATTCATTTTACTTTGTGTCAGTTATTAACAGTTTTGTAAGGATTTATGCATGTTTTACTTAGCTAACATTATCAGCTACTAGTGAAAATCGGGTTCTGTATCCTTCTATTTTAATATGAAGGCAAAGAAAGAGGAGGGAGACCATAAAGCTTATCTAAAGACAGCTCCAATAAGGGAAGTTTGTCTTTATTTTCTTTATGTACTTTATAAAAGAGTGGAAGTTGCACTTAAGTTTGAGAAGAATAATATTATTGGGTCTGCCATGCTTTCATTTTCATAATATGCCTAGCATACATAGGTACCATAGAGATATTATATTATGTTATTTAATAGTACAGGGGAAGAGCTTGTGTATACAAATAGAGTTGTGAATATATACATATGTAGTTCAAATAGCCTATATTTGTCCAATTTGCAAGGAACCTCATTACTCTTTAAAAAGAATTTTTGTGGTAAAACAGCTACTATTAAATAAATGGACATGAATTTAAAAAATAGAACCATTTTAGTTTACTTTTCAGAGAAGAAAATGCTGTTGCTAAAGGGAAACCCTATTTCTGCCAAAGAGACAGCTTCCTCTTTGGAAGAAGATAATCTGATGCCAAGCTTCTGGGAATGCTTCAGGTCGAAATTCTTCATCTCTGATACATAAAAACTTATTGCATTAAATTGCTTTGGGTTAGAATCAGGTGGAAAAAATCTCCGATTTGTGAAACAGAGCCATCTCATACACTGATGCTTACTTGAATCCTTAGAAAGCCTGAGACAATGGTTCTGAAGTGGGGTTTCTCAGGAGCATGCACAAACAGCGATGATTTGAGTATATTATTTTCCCTAAGCTTTGCGTGACAGACCTTAGTTTGATCTCCTTTCCTTAGGGCCAGGCCCAAGACTGTCCTGGTAGTAGGCATGGGACAAAGCAATTTCTTGTCTGACTATAACCAGTTCTCATTCTTCTAATTTTCAAAGCCCATTTAAATACCTAGGCAACTATCACTACTTGAACTATGCACAGGGCTTATTTTCAAACATTTATTCAAGCTGCTAAAGATCAGTCTACATGCATATGCACACATGTCAGCCAAAACAAGACTATGAAGTCACCACATGACCTAAGGAATATTTCTATTGTGCCTGAATACTAACTAAAACTCATCCAAGCACAAACTCAAATTCCACAGAAAGGAAAAGTATCCAAGAAAGACAACAAAATATACTTAAGCAAAGTTTTCAATTCCATGAAGTTTTCTGTAAATAGAGTAATTTAGGATCTCAGATGTGGGGAGACTGGTTGAGATAACACCTTGTGAAATTCCATCTTCCATCTTCTCTCCATCTTACAGTTCACCTTAGATTGTTATGCTTCAGATAATATTGTGCTTTCAGTGAAATTAAAAAAAAACCAAAACAAAACAAAAACAAAACAAACAAAAAAAACCCCTAAGAAGATTGTGTTTTCAGATATTGGCTATAAAATGACTGCAAAATAAAATCTTAACTGTGAAATGGTCTCGAAAGGGAGAAAGGGTTATATGTAACCAGCAAATAAGTGTTTGAGGAGGCTGGAGCAAAAGGGTGTATTTTGGGTGAATGTGTTTGTGAAAACAAGGCCATTGTAATCTTTAAGTCATATTGCCTCAGTTCTGCTGCTTTCTATCTGTCATCTTTTCTTTGTTAATTTAATTCTTGCTAGCAGATTGTCTATTTCGCAAAAAAAAAAAAAAAAAAAAAAAAAAAAAAAAAAAAAAAAGAAAAAAAAAAGTCTATTTTTCTTCCCAGCATTTCTGTTTCTTTCAACTGTAAAAAATGGCTTGTTTTCACTTAGACCTCAGGGTGCTTAATGAAAATACTTCTGGTAGCACTCTCCATGCTCATCTAATACAAGTGGTAAGAAGACTGTCATCCATGGATTTAAATAAAATGACAGCTGTGCATCACCGAGAAGTGATGCTCAGTGTATCAAAATACGGCATTTGGCAACCAGTGTTTCCCGGTATATTTACAGTAGTAAATTCTGCTCTCTATTATTCCAAACAGAATCAAGGGCTTACCTGAAGGCACAGAAAATTCATCCATAATCAAGAAACTTGACATAGCAAGCATGTAAAAACTGAGATAGAGAAGATTCTTTCTCTTTCAATCACAAGCTGAGTAACTGGCTTATGACTTGGTCCATCTGATAAACTGCCTCTGGCTATGATGATATTTCTGTTATGTCCTCTCAAGGCTCTCTGTGACACTGCTATGTAATAACCACTGCAAATAGATATTAACCTTCCCATATCTTTAAAACTAGTAGACCAAAACCTTCTGTCTGAGACTCCTACTGATTATAATAAAAAAGACTTTTTTTGAGTTTTGCTCTTGAAGAGTGATTGCGATTTTGGGCATTTTTTTTTTTTTTTTTACGAGGCAAGATGTTAAGAGATTCTGATCAGAAAAGGCCAGTTAAAATTATTAATATTTAAGACTATACAACTAAGTGAGCAAAAAAAAGTAACTTTAAATTATTTTCTTAATATGTTTGAGACAGTCTCTGATCAGAATTATACATCACTAGATATATACTGTCACATAAATAATCAAGAAAAATGCAATGATGGTTAAACTTAGAGACATGCATATTTAAACAATGATAATTATTATTTTTCATTATGAGTACATTATGAATAGTACAAGTAATGCAGGTGGACAGGCACTTCATACTTCAATATGATTTAATTACTGAAGAACATTAAGTGGATATCTTCCTAATTCAGTGCACTTGTCAGTAAAAATACTCATCTGACATTTAATTTAATTGAGTTGTCAGCAGCAATATATCAAATCACTGGCATGTGTGAGATACCTCCATATTTAGGTAATTTTGCTGATTGGTCCAACATTTTGTGCTAATGAATACACAGACAAATCAAACTGCAGCAGGACATGAATGTGCATAAGCCTTCGGATAACTCTCCAGGTACATTTTAGGCTTCACTTGAAGTAATTATTCCTCACATCTCAGAATCACCTCATTTTAAAGGAAAACACAGAAATTGAATCAACTTGTACATGAATCAGGGAAACTTCAGAATTTGGCACATACTGATGAAAAAAAAAAAAAAAAAAAAAAAAAAAAAAAATCACCTAAGTATACAGCTGACCCTGCTGTTCTATGATAGGATCTTCGCTACTGGATTCACTGAAAACTCCTAATATCTAGAGTTAGATAATGAGTAAAAGACTCAGTTTTTCTGAAATCAAACAGTCTTTCAGATCTCTAAAAATATTTACAGTTGTTTATTGTAACCTGTTATGTGCTCTGATTATACAGCTCATAGCTCATATCACATATTTAATCCTTAACAAGATTTGATTATGAGTAATGTTTAATGTGCAAAACTTATTTTCCATTCCATCATTTATATAATTGAATACCATATGAAAAAATGTAATTACATTGGTTCGCTTATTATTTTTATATATTTTGCTTATATAAGGAAATATAAATCAGTCCTCCATATTAAAATTAAAAGAATATAAATCTTCTTTATGTATTACATTTTAACAAGAAAAAAAAAAGTGAGAATTTATAAATAAATTTTGAAACAGTTAAAGTTGATAGAAATTTGCTAATCCAAGTCTCTGGAAACAGCAGTTTATCAACCTGCATTGGTTAATAGAAGGTGCAATATGGTTTAAAGCTTTGTGTACAGGCTCCTTAGACATACACTTTTTAATGTAAAGGATTGTAGGGACTTGGCAGCAGACAAGAAAGAATAGTATGTCTCTACTGTATAAAAAATTAGGAGTATAAATAGAATATTGTGAATTGTTTTGATAAGAGAATGCATACACAGCTAAAATATGTGTTGTTTGTGTTGGTTTTTCTGGGTTTTTTTTTTCAAAATTTGGACATGGCTGAAGTTAATAAAAGCAATAAATTGCTTATCAGTTTACTCAGGTTTCAGAATTGTCATACTGAAAAAGTAATTTTAAAATTTGTGATTTGTGCAGATAATAGTCCAATTACTTCTGCTATTATGACTGATTTAAAAGCAGCAGATAATCCTGATTTCTACTAATTTAGCAATAATATGTGACTCATTCAGATTTAAGAGAAGTTTTTCTAAGATACTTCACTGACCTGATGAATATCACCAGGTCCGTTGAGATAATAATTGTGTTTTGTGTTATAAACCAAACCAGAAGATTCAGGAGGCACAGTTTATTTCCTTGTTACTATGATTCTCATAATGCCAGGTTGATTTTCTCCGCTTTTCAGTTTTCTATGATGTAAATTTTCCATGGATGGCCATTAACACAACCCATCAATATAGGACATCAGTATTTTGATGACATTTGGGACACTGAAAAATTGTAAATAAATACTTTTTTTAAAGTTTGCTATAACCTGTAAAGTCTGTATGTCATGTTTGGGAAATAATAGATCATTGGAAAGCAGCCTGATTAAAAAATCTATCAGCCTGTATAAAGATTTATCAATGATATAGTTTCCTTTAGGCTAAGTTATATACATGCGGATCATTTTTGTCATTTACTAAGCATAATTTCTTGGTCCATGAAATTAAACCTGTTTTTTTTTCTAGTTATATCACAGCTCCTCCCCAGTCTTTGATCATCACATACTCAATCACAGTGGTCATGAGAAACATTTTTAGCTGGAAAATCCCAAGGTAATATTATTTGCTTGCATTAATATCTAGATCACAATCATGGTGATACAATTTACATTAGTCTTTCTAATTTCAATTAAAGCCAAAAATTTGTCTATGTACTATCTACTAAAATAGTAGTTTACAATGTTTGCAAAATAAACTGATGGAGAGGTTTGTTTTACTTTATCACATGACTTCTTACCATGTCATGTTGTGACTGTAGGAGGAAAAGCCACAGTCTGTTTCCCCAAAGTGATAGATAGCAGAGTATCCTTTCTTTTTTAAAAGCAAAAATCAGACTTCATATCTGATATAAAAGCTCAATCTAACATGAGTACTGGACATGCCTATCACTGGGAGAATTATATCTATCTTCCCCACACCGAGTGCTAGAAAATGAGAAAAGTAGTGTTCATCATTGTGGATTTGTTTTATTAAATAAAGAAGAAATTAATGTTGATATTTCTTTATAGAATGAACAATAGCAAATAACTTTGATGTTGTTTCTAGACTATTGGAGAATGACTAGAGGAGAGCTCAGGGGTGCAGTTCTCACACAGCAAATTCAAGTGCCAGAACCTGGTTTGGCAGCTGACCTTCTCCACATCCAGCAGGAAACAAATGTACAAACCTTGCAGCTGCTTGGCACAAGTCAGTTTTCCAATTTTCCTCTCTGTAGGAGAGTTGCAATCTTCCAAATCCTTCCCTATCTATGTTGCCCCCTCATCCTGTGGCCTGAACACTTCCACGCATGGCAGCCTTGCCCAGGAAGAAGCGTAGCAACACATGCTGGGCTAGGTGCCTGAGCTGATTGCCTGACTGGCAGAGAGCGGGCTGGTGCCTGGATGTGGACATGAAGTGGTTCATGCAGAATGGCTCTGGCTGTCTCTGTATACTCACAGTTCTATATTGATGTCTCTTCAAACTTAAGAGTACTGGCTTCAGACTGAGTTATTACTAGGAAATGGGGTGAGCATCTACTGATTTATAGGTATAGAAGCTTGGACTACAGACAGACTAGACTTCTGTAAACCATTGTAAATAACTGAATTAAGATATCGATAGAGGCAGAAAGGAATGAAGTCACACCACCGTTCCTTCTGGTCTCTACCATCAGGACACTCCCTAGTCAAAAGCATTTTATGCCCGTTCCAGAAACATATGATAGATAATGTAATGTTCCAAAACAAATTAGACTTTCCCAGCATAGAAATACTGGCATTTGAGAACAAAGTTAAAATTGTGTCATCAGTTGATGTCAGCTGCAGGTATCTGGCACTAAAATAAAATATTCTCCCTGTGTAACTTAAGCCATTGGCTGTCTCAGCTAACAAATCAGATAAAAAAAAATGGGGGCCATGGCCTCAGAGTAAGGCAGCACAGCTCCACTGACTAAGCCAATTTAGACCATCTGAGGCTAGCGTTCTGTGAAGCTGAAATTTTTCACTTGATTAATGGACCAGTTGTCTAGCTCTTATCTAATCTGGACTCCAACCAGAGTCTCTTTTGTTGTCAAATGCCAGCACGAAGTCCACAACTACGTACATCTGTAATTTAACAGTTAATGAGATGAGAGACAGTACCATATTTTTTTGCTACCTTGATATATGACTTAACTGTGCAGTTGAATACAAGAATTGTTTTCTGAGTTTTAAATATTATAGAAACACCTGAGGAGGAGGAAGTGAAAGCACTGTGTAATCTGTTAGCAGCATCTGTGTTTGGACTATTGACAGCAAATAGAGGAGCAAAACACTGCTGCTATTTCAATACTAAGTGCAACGCTCTGGTTGAATGGGGAAGTCAAGGAGATAAAAGGGAATCTTCAATGTTGTACACTTCTAAATTAATGTAACTACAAATTCTACTATATTATATAAAGGCATTTACTTACACTCAGAAAACTGTTTATAGTAATAGATTCCTAGATTGCTTGTAGTTATTTGATAGTAAGAGTTTTTGCCCCCGTACTTCCTCCTGGTGCTGTCTAGTGCTAGTAGTTATGCAGTAGCTTAAATACATTACAGCGGTTTTCATTTTCCATTAAGGTAGTTACTATTTAAATTAATGTCTGATGAATTCCATTTATGAATAGCAACATCATAAAAGGGGTCTAACACCATCTTTCCCAAGAATTGTGCGACACATTTGTGTGATGACTTACTTATTTTGTAGGCACCCACGGAATTTGTCCTGAGCTTTAGAAAATATTACTGTATACAAATTCAAACCAAATTGTCACTAGAACTACAAGTGAGGGTTATATTGCTTTTCAGCAGCTATGTTATTTTAAGAACCCAGAATTTGTTCCAGTTCTCAGTTTCTATAAGGTATAAGTTTCTTCTATCCTCAGTTACATACCTGGTATTATTCTTTTATCCACCTGTCTCACTAATAGCTAAAGTATATTTTAAAAGATGGCTTCTACTGGCAAAATTACATTCACAGGCATATATTACCTGCATTTGTTGAGTTCAAATGATCCAGCACTTCGAGAAGCACAGGATAACTCAGGGACACTTCAGTGTTGTGTAGGGGCAGATCAGTTCAGATTAATCAGCTTAATGGATATCTCACTCTATGACAGATTTTGAGTCTATTATGAAAATTATTTTAATATAATGTGCCTCATTTTAGTCTCTTTATTAGAATATTTTTAATTAATTTCAGAGTAGTCACACAGACTAAAAATATGAAAAAAAGTGATCGACTACACATCTGATTACATGATTATGCAACTCAGCTTGCAAAGTGAATGAAATATCAGCTACCTACCACTACCATTCTCTACCTTCTCCCTTTCGGTTTTCCTAAAGTCAGAAAAAAATATCAAATAGTACTTTTGCTTTCATATAGAAAAAGCTTTTCCTGACTAAACAGTGGCAGTTTTTCTGAAGTCTGTTACATGTGTGCACATCAGAGATAACCAGTTTGAACATTTCAAGAGCCTTTGTAGAATACAGATGCTACCAGTTGCCAAAATTTGTGCAAAGTTAGAATTGCTCCTACCTTTTCAGTTCTGTTTATTTCTGGGACTAAAATCTGATCGAATGAAGCAGCACAGTGGGATGACTTTTGACAGGCAAAAAGTAAGCTGGATACTGTTTGGAGGTTTCCAGTCTGGTGGTCTAATGGAGGTGAGGCTGTCGTAGATTCATGTGCCCAGATCCAAGCTCAGCAAGGCTGGGCATATATAACCAATACGCACAACAGACAAACACAACATATATATATGCACAATGCATTTACACATATACACATGGCCAGCTGCATATATTGACAGACAGAAAGCACAGCACTCATGCAAACACAGCACCAAAGGCCTCATCCTGATTCCCTCTCCAGCTGATCAGGCTGAAGGTCCATTGTTGGGAAATATATATACAGAGGTGTTCAGTATGGATGCCGCCAGCAGCTGGGCTCAGACATAGCAGCAAGCTGCCCAGAATCTGCCCCTGGATCCCAGTCTCCCCATCTGCTGGCTTCTGAGGCCACAGCCAGCTCCAGCTGCAGGTACAGATCACCTCTCAAATACACATAACACAGGTCTCTCAGTAGACACTTGGACCCTACAGTCTCGCTGGCAGATGGCCTGGACATCCTGGCCTCTCCAGCAGCCAGGTCCTTCAGTTGCCTCATTCTATGAACACCTGGGGCTTCCAGACCACTTCACCTATTTGCTGGCTGGTCCGGTTTAGTGCTCCCTGTGATCACACCCTGACCTGCAAAATTTCACCCCCTCATTTACTGGCACCACAGAACCACAGGTCCCTGCAACATGTGGTCTGATTCCATTTGTCATGTAGACACAAATGCACGCTGAATAGAACCCCAGGAGAAGAGTTAGAAAAGGAAATTCACGGGCAGACAGGAAAGGCAGAGGTAATTTGGCAGAAAGCACAGGTAGACACGCATACTGACCTATTCATAGGTGACCTGTCCCTCTTGTTACCTTAGCCCTCTGTTTCCTCATGCTTGTTTCTTCCCAAACTACTTTGATCCCTCCTTTGCCCCACATTCTGTTCCTCCCCTAAACATCCTGTAACAGGACCCATAAGTGTCTTTCCCCTGCACCTCATGATAAATCTGGTAGCCCTGTAAGCAATTACACCTCTCAATCTGAAAAATTCCCTGGAGAGGCCCAGGTGTAGTGGAGACAAAGGGAGAGCCAAAGTTTCTCCTGTGGTAGGCACAGGAGCAGTTAGCTCAGGATATTTAGGTGGGTTTCCCCACCTTCTCACACCCCAACCTTCTTTTTAAAGCTTAATACTGGGACATCTCATAATCTCATCATGTTTTAAGTAATAGCCTAAAATTTACTAGGATTTCAGAAATGTAAGTACACCTAGTAGAATTGCTTGCATGTTCTAACTATGCAGTCTAGCACAAGGTACAAAAAATTGTGTCTCCAGGTTAGCAATCCACATTAAGTTCACCGCTGTCTTAAACCAGCATACAGGAACAATATACCTCTAATTTATTGTACCTTCTCTTTTATGTTAGTCAAGCTAAATTATAACTGGTTTAGAAGAAATCTATTCAGTTGTCAACTTCACATTTGGAACATTGTTTCACTTTTTATTCTCTGTCTGATAAACATTTATAAACTATGAATAAATTAGTTTTCACAAAGAATGTTTTTATTTATGTTTTTGAGATAAAAGGAATAAGTACTTTAGATTCTCTTTGTTTTCCTATAGATACTAAGTTTTTAGCTTTAGTCAAGCTGTTTCCTGAATCAAGCAGCCATCAAGAAATATTTTTTTAAAAAAAGCTTACCTTCTCAGATAATAATCCAATTTCAGCAGCTGGGGCAGATAGAGAAATATAAATCTCACCAAAATCAAATACTCAATAAAATCATAGAAGTTGAAAACTGTGTTCTAACTCAATAATCAAAATCTTCCTCATGGGAATTCCTTAAAATAAAACTCTCAATTCTAGTTTCACTGAAGAAAGACATTTCATTTTTGCTTTCACTTAATATAGTTGTATTGTGCCATCCAGATATCCCAAAATAAGAAACTGCACCACACTGTCAAAGAACTCTAGCAATATTTAAGGTATTCAGAGTCCAATATACTGACATCTGCTCAGAGCAACTACGATGATGACAGACCTGAAAGATGACTCTTTTTCCTCATCCACATCTACTGGGAATCTCTGATAGATGAAAGGATGACTTTTATGACATCAAAATAATGAAAAAATATGAACTCTGACAAGTTGTCTAATACTATTTCTGTAACCAGGTCAAATTAAATTTCTTACATAGTATTCTTATTGGATTCACAAATAGTGACATGATACTATATAGCCTTGCTAAACCTCAGCCCCAAAGGAGATACTCAGCAGTCTTACCTCTCAAACCATGTACCTACCTAAGCATGTACTGTGTGTGCACCTGCAGCAAAGGAAAAGCCCCTAGCACTTGTGAACAAAAGTCTTAACCCAAAAAGTCCCTTTAGAGAGAAATGCAGTCACCAGTTTGGGAAATGAAGTTAAACCTGTCTGGTTTAATTATCTCAAGAGTTTCAACTAATACATATTTGTCACTAAATACTGACTACCTGGCAGATTTTTAAAATTCAAGCAGTTAACTAAAAGTGCCAGGATGTTACTTGGAAATATGAATGTGAACATACGTTACAATCTTACTGTTTAATATGGCAGCTAGTTGAAAAGAAGACTTTTCTATTGCTCAGATATATAATATAGAGAACTAAAGAGAGGCCTCAGATTACTCAAACCTCCTTACTTTTACAAATAAACCATATTATTTTCAGTCTTTCATCAAAATGCTGGTCTACTATACAGTGGTATAATTAACGATTTAAAACATACTTGTCAAATAGGAAAAAAAATCTGCAAATCTGCTTTGTTTAGTATAATATTCCTTCATCTTTGTTTCCTTTGGTGATCTCAGTTGACCTCAGTTAATGTGAATAAATTCCGATCTATTAGAAAAGTAGCTGAATTTTAATTGCAAATATAGAGACATTTGTTCTCTTAGGATGGCAAACATGCTCATCATCTTATCTTAGTAAAGAAAGAGATTCTTCTGATTAAAATTGTAAAGTCAGTTTTTTCTGAAAGTTTAAAAGTGAAACCCAGACAATCTGAGGGCTTTTGCATCTAAGATTGCAACTAACCATTTATTTTGGAAAGCTGCAGAAAAAAATTATTCTCTTCAAATTCCCACCACACACTTTTATGTAAACACACAGAACTTGAACGTTTTACATCCAAACACTCCCAAGCTCTGGATTAAAAACCATCAGGCAATAAGTGGAGACCAGTCATAATGTATTTGAGAGGAATCCATGAAATTTACTGAACAATACAATGGGTCATGAATTTCAAAAATGGGAAATGTGAAATGATACTCATAAGGAAAAGAGAGTCCTGACTTTGCATATAAAATACAGGGCTCTGATCAGATCATTGCAATCCAGACTGATATCTTGGATTATCCCAAAGATTTTGGTGGAGGCATCAGACTAGTAGCAGTCCCAAAAGGGCTTATACAGACAGGAACGGAGAAAAGAACAGCTTTATTTTATATAGACAGGAATGGTGAACGAAAAAGACAGTGTTATGCTGTTGTATAAACATGTAACTAGTTTGTGCAGTTTTGATCCTCTTATCTCAAGATACTTTTTGGATTTTAAGTACAGCTAAAAAGTTTCAAGGAAGGGCAGGAAACATCCTCAGAATGGGCAATGACTGAGAAACCCAGGCTAGATGTGAAACAACTGAGGGTGTATTAAAATACAGTCCAATAAAATTGTAAAGGGTGGAAATGGGAAACAATTCAGTACCTATCAGAGTTCCTAGTTCTTAATAGGTCACCAAAGGGAAAACTAGATGGCAGGTTGAGAGCAAATGGAGTTGGTTATTTACATACACTAGAGCTGAGCTAGAGAGTTCCTTGCAGCAAGAGAATGTGAATAAACCAAATTCATACAGGCTATTTGATTCAAAAATATCACTCCTGGTTTAGGAAAGTTGTGGGACATAAATTTTTGGAGTGGGAAATATTCAGAGGAAATATCACTATAGGCCACCCCAAGCTGTTTTCTAGGCATATGTTAAAAGTAAAATCTCAAAGATACAAGGTATTAAACGGATTTTTGTTCTCATCCCAAAACATTGTTCTTATGTTCCACTGAAATCAAAGCATTTCTGAGGTGATAGCACCAGGCTCTTTATTGATATGCACAGCATAACAATGAGAAACTATTGTCATGCATTAATACAGGCGAAATTTCTGACTGGATATAACGAAAAATAATTGGCAACAAAAGGATAACTAAACACTGAAACAGGTTGCCCAGAGAGGCTGGAAATTCTCCATCCTCGAGGATTTTCAAGAACCAGAGGGAAAATTCTGTAAGTAGCCTAGTGTGAATTCACTATAGAGCCTGCTTTGAGCAGGGGGGTTGAACTAGAAACGTCCTGATGTTCCATTTAACCTCAGTGAACCTGTGACTGTGAAAGGTTGAAAAACCCACATTAAAATAGTCATTTATTGCTCTCAGAGGTATGTCTGTCTTTTAGTTTAGTTCTGGATGTGGGGCAAAAGGCGGAACTGGGATATTGAAAAAATGGTATCTGCCAAAATGGGTGATCTTGTCCGACTAAGGACCCAGCAGAGTGGTCCTCGAAGAGACAAGAGGCAATGACAGCCAATAAGGTGAGCAGGAGATTTGTTACAGCTGGTGGGGAAAACAGACATGACATTTGCGCCTAATCTGACAGAAACAACTGAACTACCTGCAAAAGAGCAAGTGAGAAAAACAATTAAATTTAAATATGTATTAAATAAAAAAAAGATATTCTCATTTAAAATAAAATACAACTGAGAACAGGAGCAGACCTCTGGTTTCCTATGCATTTCATCTCAACGTTGCCAGTTTTTAAATGCATGATCTTGGTCAACATATCAAAATCAAAACACGTACACATACACACTAAATTGTCAAGGCTAAACAACCCGGCCATTTTGTACAACATTATTTCTCAGTGTGCACCATCTGTTCAGTTGAAATGCAGCTTACAAAAATTATTTCAGTAAAATAAGATATAAATCTGGTTTTTTTAAATTTTATTATCTTGTTGAAAATCATTACCATGATGTCTCTGTACAGTTAACCAAGCTTTATGAATGAAATTAGATTTACAAGTCATGTAGCAATAGAAACGTTTCATTATTCTTTCTCTTGTGGCACTTCAAAAGATAGAGGGGTGTGTTCCTTTAATATATGTCTAGTTATAAGCTTGTAAAGATCTCTCTGGTTGAAGGTCAGGAGCAAGCTTTATTACATGGAAGCTAGCTTATGGTTTTTATCTCCAAAGTTTGCTTCATGAAGCAAATAAATGAAAGCTTGGCAAACCCTTTGGTCATTTAAATTTCAATATTGAGCAACAAAAAATTATTGCTTTACAGTAATTGATAGTTATGTATTTCCCATCTTTTACTATTTTATAACTGAATAACCCTTTTACACACTGCATAGAATTGTTATTGAAACTCAATGGCTACATGAACAACAATTAATAGCCTGCAAAATTTTCTGCCCTACTGAATTTTGTTTGATTAGAAAGCAGATCTCCATAATGCTTTTCAGTCTTACATGGGCCTTCAGATGACTTTAGTAGAATCATGCAATTATAAAATAATACAAAACTGCAGGTTCACTTTCTCTGAATAGTTTCAGATACAGTGCTTAAGGTATCCAGTCCACATGTATACAGCAGTCCCCAACACTCCCAAGTACATATCCTCAACATTTCTTACTCTGTCTCCCTGGCAACATCTCCTCTACTCTTCCCTTGTTAAAGTCATTGTTGCTTGCTTTCTTTCTTTCTCACTCTGTTGGATTCCACCTAAGACAAGATGTAGCAGCAGTGATGAGATATGGGTCATTAAGCAAGATATAGTTAATAAAATAAATTAGATTTTCATGTAAGAGATTTCTATTTGGTAGAAATAACAGCTTAAAAAGAGGAATTTCACTATTTTTTTCTGCCATGAACTACAGATAATATTTATTTCTTCTCAATTAGTCTTTGTAAGATAAGTATACTTTCACGGGCAAACAGCTGTCTGCCAGCTCTAGTAAAACCTTGTTCAAAGCACTATGCTTTATGAAGCCTCATGCAAAGTATAGCTAGGTCTCAAATTTGAAGATGTTAATCTGGCACCTTAAGAGTTTATTGTAATATCATTTTTTAATTTAAAAATATTTTTTAATGTTTGTTCTTACTGAATTTTGTTCAAAGATCAGTTGGAGATTTTGAAATTGCTCCAGTCAGTGTAGTCAAAGTAATAAACACATCATGAAAGAATATAAGAGCTCCTCTTATATGATTCAGTAAGCCTTGCTTCCAGACCTGTTTGCAATTTCCTTCAACTTAACTAATAAAAAATTCTTAAATTATATACATAAGTTGCATAAATACCTTATTCATGCAATGAAACGTGAACTCTCGTCAGATAGCTTGATAAGACACTACTACCTCCTGAGAAAGCAGATAAACTGTGAAGTCACATCTGATAAACACAAAATCTATCAAATAATGTATCATCACAATAATTTATTTACATCCATGTTACCAGAGATTTAACTTCAGGATCAACTCAGAAAATACTACTGGTGTTTCTGGGATGTTAGTCTGGGATTGGTTAAGAATATTGTGTACAGAGAGACTTTGAGGGCAACTCACAGAAAACATCTAATCCCAAAGAGCATGATTAGTTATCTTCATAAAATGAAACACATTTCAAATGTTTTCTTTAAAAATGTGCTCCTCACTAAATTTTTTTAGAGGTTATGGATTTTGGTTTGGGATTTTTTGCTTTTCCTTTTAGCTGAGATTTTCTGAGAAAATGAAATCATTAAAAATGTTTATCCTCAACCTTTAAACCGATAAATACATTTTTAGAGAGTGACAATTAAGACAGTCATCTAGATTAATGCTGATCTGGATTTTTCTGGTGAATTGATGAGAAAAGATTGGATAGATGTTTTTTTCTCCTGCTAAACTTTTCAGAGGACTGAAAAATATTTTCAGTTAATATTTCTGCAACTATTACTACTGCTATCCTACAGGTTTTCTTTTTTTACCTACAGATATTTCTGTTTAACAAACCCTTGTTTTCTGAGTTTACTGGAAATTGCATCACCATAATAATTCCTAACCATGTCTACTTGCAATTTTTAAATTTGAAATATATTCTCTTCAAGGATAAAGACAGCGTTACTGAAAAGAAAGCTCCACTGAAATAGTAGAAATGCCTTGTACTTACTAACTTCCAGTAAGTACAAAACTACAGTGGCAATTGAAATTGCTAGTCTACAATATCAGTAGCAAATTGCATGATCGGTACCAACTACAGTGATTTATAAGTAAGATTCCCCACAAGCTTAACAACTATGATAGTTACTTTACCATATGAAATGTTTACATTGCCCTCGCTGAATATACAGTGATGATCTGTCAAAGTCCAGCAGTGCTGATCTGTCAGATTGTAGAATATTATTTGGCAAAAATATCTCTTTACTGTTGAGCGGAGGGTCACAGTGTCATAAGGAAGAGATGACTGAGTCCTGCTCACAGGTGAACAAATAACTGTATATTTTTATTCTGCAACTCACAGCACTATGCAGGGTATGAGTAGAGTATTTTTCCAGGGTATGCCCTTCTGGCATACTTTCTCTCTACATCTTCATGTTCTCTGAGGAAATTTATGCTTTCTGCCATCCTAGGTTTCATTGCTACCTAAGGCCTGATTTTGAATAAAAACCCCCAGAAGCTGGCTGTTAAGTTTTATTCAAAGCAAGCATTTAAGAAGTCCTTGAAATACTTTCTTAAATAACTGCATTTACTCTTCCCTAGTCCTCTTTGATATAATGTTTGTCAGGAGTGTACTGCTCAACCAAAATCCCCCATTCTTCTGGCTGAGCCTTCATGGATGTGCATTCCAGATGCTACAGGACTTGTTACTGGTCATCTGGCATCCCATCTGGCTCAGGATAGATTTAGTTGTGGTTGTCACTGGAATACGTCCAGCTGATGAATACATTTTTTTTGTACAAGATAAAGTTTTCACATTTGTACAATACCATGCTATGCCTGATAGAAAGTTTGACACCATCTTGATTTTATATTTCTTTCATAAACCAAGCAACGGAAATTCTAGTTTTCTAGAAGTTATCTCAATGACTGTTGTTAGAATTATTCAGAATTTTTCAAGGTGAATTAGCATATGAACAAAGAGAACTCAAGTTCTATGAATGGATTAGGAGGAGGTAGTATGCTCCCCTTTAGGGACTAATTCATAACTTCCCCATTTGTTATTCCGAAACTGCTTGCAAATCAGTTTACTGAACAACTCCTAGACCTCTTTTGCTTTGAGATGGACCAATACTTAATGTTTGGAATCAAGAGTAGAGAGTCTATTGGGTGACTATAAAGATTAAAACAAAAACAAGAACTCCCTAATGAAACGTATTTAGTTGTGAAGAACACCAGACAAACTCATCTTTCAAAATCAGAGAAGGGATCTCCATGGTGACAGATCTTCTTTGCCCTTATGCATCCTGATAATCATTTCATGTTTAAATTTGTGTGAGAGTAATCTTAACCTTAAATATGAGAAAAGCTGAGGCAACCACAGTGTAGTGCTAGGGCCTAAATATTAGGCCCTGAAACAAAATTGACTGCTAGATGAACCTCACAACAAAATATTATCCACTATTAGTATCTGCTAATTAGTAAAATCTTTATTACCATTAGCATTTATTAATTAGTATCTGATTAATAATGAAATACGTATGCTCTCTAGTGAAATATGTAGCTTAGACAAAATGCAATCAGTAATGAGAATGAAATGTTGTGAGAATGTGTATTCAGCTCCCCTTGTTTAGCCTTGTTCAAGGCTGAGCACCCAAGTGTTTGGCCTTGTTAGAAACTCCCTTGGTTTCCCTGGCCAGGCTTTGGGTAGAATCCAACAGGAGGACAAAACCAGATGTTTCCAGTCAAAGAAAAATGTAAGTCATTGTGACTTGGTGATTTTTTGGTTTATGAGGCTGGACCCTCTTGCCACGACTTCGGCAGCCTCACCTATGGGTGGACGCACCGCGCAGGATTTCCCCCTTGCCGGGACAGGCTCTGCAAACCCTCGCTGTAACCGGGGCTGCCCAGCATCTGCAGGGCTGGGTGATGGGAACGTATGCAAGTGGTGATGGATCTTTCTTAATCATTATTCTACCCATCATCTAGTAATCATTAGGTGCATTACTTTGCTTGTTCTTATATTCTATAATTGACTGTATGTAGTAATAATAAAATGTTCTATTCTGTATTTTTCTTATTGCTTATTTTCTGTATTGGTTATATCCTTTAATTATAAACAGTAAAATAGCCCACTCTTTTCACTCTGGTGTCTGAGTTTAATTGGCATCCTCAATCAGCAGAACACACAGACATTTTACAGATTTCAATAGGCATGATAACGCGAGCCCAGGTGACTTTTAATCTTTCACAGATATTATTGCATCATTTAGTTCATATATGATTGGACACACTGTAAAGCAATAATGGTCTGAGTGTAAGATCAAGCACTGACTTATGGCCTTGCAATTCTTTCTATTCTTGAAAAGCATTCATCATAACCTACATAAATACATAAACTACTTAATGTTGGGCTCAGGGCAAGAGCATATGGTGCTTATCACCCACAGTTTTTCAGCACTGGGACTGCTCACACAAATCTTTCCTCTTGTGTAATTTGGATCTATGTCAGCATTTTCTGTGCAAAAACATAGCCACTTTCTTTGGATCACCAGGCCAAGTCTGCAAACCTGTTCAGAAGTCTCATGGCTACTTTCCAGTCAAATGTTTTTGGGTTGGATTGTTGTTTTTGTTGTTGTGGTGTGTTTTTTTTTTTTTTTTTCTTTCAGTTTTTAGACAACATTAATAGTTTGTATATTGAGAGACAGAACACACAATAAGAACCAGATTTGATTGTTCTTCATGAGTCTTGACCAGGAATTTCAGCAACCAGCAACAGTAACACTCAGCTTCACATACAGTTCTTTTTAGTTTTCTGAACTCTAGTCTCTATATTAGCACTCATATGGGATCCAGGTGTAGTTTTAATGACATTTAAAAAAAAAATGTGATAGGAGCCAAACTGGGAGTCTTGATATTCTGGGATGTTTAACAAGTTCCTGTAGCCACACAATGATGTAATGAATAAAGTGGCAGAGATAGTCTGATTTCATATAAAATTCACTTTTTTTTCAGTTCTGAGTAATCACCAATTAATGCAACATCTATTTACATTTTGAAATCTGGGGTAGAAGACAATTGTCCCAAGTCCACCCACTCTTAAGTTTTCTGATTGCTAGAATAAATAATAGAAATGTGAATGTCTTAAAATCGGAATAATTTTACTTCTGCTTGGAACCGTACAAAAACATAGCAATATAGTGATCATCCACACTCCAGTATAAGTAATAACTTGTAAACAACTGGCGAAATCAAGGCTGGCAGGGCAGATAGTTTAAAGGGAGGATAAGAAAAGGTGATTTCATGATAGAAGGACATGAGGAGGATCTGAACTGTACAGGATTTTTAAAGCTGTTTTAAGGTTTCTGTATGTGATTTTTCCAGCTGTTTTTCTGAAGAGTTTGAGTCATGTATGTATAAAATCTGAGTTGAATGAGTGCAAAGTTTTCCCTTCATGCACATTCTATGATATATTAGTACACCAGTGATGCTCATATTACATTTTATGTAGTTTCTAACCTTTAAAGGGTAACAGAAGAGATTTATGTGATACAGCAGGAGGGTATTTTAGTCCAATAGTTCTTTATGTCCTGATGCTCTCACAAAAAAGTGGGATAAAGTTTAAAATTTAGTATTAGTTGTCTGAAATTTCCTTTTGCCAGACACAAGAAGTAAGAGTGGTAGATAACTTCAGTATCTACAGTGACTTTTAGCTCTGGGATGAGCTGTGTATTAACTTAAAGTGATCTGTTTACCCCCAGTTTGGAAATATTCAGAAGCCAAAGGACACAATTGTAAACAGATTTGAAGGGCTCTTTCACAGAGAGATTTTATGGTCATAAAACACAGTAAACACCAGGTCATTTTTGATGAAGGAGTCAAGGGAAGCAGATGTGACCTTATTGAAGGTTTTTAGTAGAAAGCAAGACATGCTGAGATCATGTTGACAAATTGGCTGGTTCCAAACCCAGGTTTAATCAAAATAGTAATTGTTCTGCACAGTTTTAATTAAATGTTGCAATGTTCTATTAAACTCTAAATAACAATGTAGTTATGTGAGTGGACAAAAACAGATATTAAGAACTCCAAGTAAGTTACCCAACCAGCTGTTTTAAATTATTACCTGTTAGTAAAGGAAGAATGTTTGCAAAGCTTATGGCATAACAACCAAAATCAAAAATTAAACCTACTGTGAAGTAAAAAAAGACCATGCTTTTATAGCTGCAACACAATCTGTTCTGAATTCACAGTTCACAACATGTATTTCCAGTCATAATGAATTTCTTTTGCAGTGAAGTGTCTGCAAGTATATCATATGCATAGGAAGAACTAAGCAGCAGCTAGACTCTTGCATCATCTGGGAGTACTTACCTTCAGCTTAATATTCAACAAGAAAAAAATAATTAGGTTGTTTTCTTCTTGAGGGAATAATAAATAATCCTACCAAATGCAGTCAGGTACAGAAACAAATGATCTTTGAAACCTCTAGTAATTCCTAGAACAACATATAAGCAAATAATTATATAGTGAAGGCTTGTAATAGGTCTTAAAGTGCTTAAATCAGTCATTCATTCACTACCAAAGGGGCTAGTCTTACTGATGAGGCATCAGTACATTACAGAATTAGGCTCCAAGCTTCTCTTGCAATTTATGATAGGAAACATAAAGCCTCTATAGGAGAATGAAAGTAGTAACTTTCAGCGAGGGAAAGTAATATGGAAATCAGTACCAGTGAGATCTGGAGCACTGACAGGTTTTTCAAATAAGACAGCTTTAAAAAGGATGAGATTCACTGCACTACACAGCCTGCATTAATCCCACAACAATTTTAACAATACAGGTGAAGAAACTGATCTGGCTATTTGAGTTCAGACTCAGATTACCATAACAATAATCACAAAATAATTTAAAATATGAATCAAGCTACCAGTCAGGCAGAAAAAAAACCCCAATATTACTGTTATGAAAGTGTCACTGGGTGTCACAATTGTTTACTATTATCTTCCAAATTCTTTCAGTAAAACAAAAGGCATATCTAGGAAGACATGTGAACACATATAGTGAATGAGATGACTGATGAAAGTAAGGTTCTTTTCAGATAACTTTACACACATAGAGGAATTAAATCTCTCCTTGATCTCCAGTAAAAGTCAGGTTTTGAAGCAAAGTGTTTTCCCTGAAAGATGGGACAATACTCCTAAGACTTGTTGCACCAATGTTATCTTCTTTCTACATGAAAGGCAACAAAGCATAAGGTCAAAAGAGTCTGCATCAGGCAACTGTCAACTGATAGGCTCAGAGCCTCACTTTAACTAGCCTGGATGGAATGGCACGGGCTCACCTTCATTCTTTCCTAGTATACACTGAGGTAGTGCTGGTTTGCAGAGCATAGGTTGCTAACGTGGAATCAAGGGCAGAGAGGAGTCACAGCATTTCACAGTGTAAGAATGACTTAAAATAACAGTGAAAAGCAGAAGATGATATCCCCCTGGGTAATGACACAGAGTTGAGAATACTGATAACACAGATCAGATTTGCTGATAATCTGTATTACTGATAATTTTATTTTGCTCCCATGAAAAGCAAACCTATAGGCTCATAGAAATCTCCTGTCACTCCACAGACCTACAGCAGTGCAGTGATCTAATATCACTCTTAGTTATGTTCCTTCACCTCCTGAATTCCTAGGAATCATGCTAATACTAATTTTACCAGGTAGAGAATTCTGCTGTCATGGACATCAAGCTATATGTCCTCATGTGTACTTTTCACTTTTATTTTTTTATTTAAACATTAAGCATTGTATTTCTACTTTTATTTGTATCTTTTATAAATCTGGAATTAGAATAATTCCAGTCAATGAAGAATTGATTTATTTTTTAATAAAGCATTAGAATCTGCACTCAGAATGAAAGCCATTTTCTGTCTTTTCTTTTACTGAGAACTGGCGAGCTACATTCCTTCATATTTTGCAGCTTTCTCAGTTCTGACATTCACTCATTCAAAGCTAGTGAAACGCTTTTCTGACATACATAGGTTTGAAATGTTGAATCTGTCATGTGGTAACCTTTTCTGACTGAGGTGCAGTGGCACAGCATGCCCTTGGTTTAAAATCAAACATCTCATCCTTCTCAATACTTTAGTTTCCCTCTGCAAGAGTAGTATGTTCCTATATTAATCAAGAATGACTGCATAACATTCAAAATCCAGTATCGTTTTTATTATTCTATATTCTTAATGACCAAAATTTCGTGGGAGAGTGAGAACCGCAAATAGATCAGAAGTAGGACTGAATAACACTATTTCTTCCTTTTGTCCTGACAGAACAATAGGGCATCTGCAACTTCTGTTCATGTTTCTCCAGAGGTGGAAAGACGTTAACAGATGATAACAGGTATAGATGACTTTCATACCAAAATTAAATAATTTTTTTCTAATTGACAATCAGAAAACAACATCTGTTACAGAATGCATATAAAAAGATGGACTACTATTGGAAGCTTTTCAATTTTTGTGGGTTTTTTTGTTGGTTTTGTTGTTGTTTTTTTTTTTTTCCTTTCTTTAAATAATGACTGAGAAACCGTATGTTTAATATTATAATACTTATGTTTGGCAAATGAGTAATAGCTGCCGAATCCCAGGATCTGTGTTCTAATTTTTGGACTTAGGCTGTATCCATTTTTTGATCTCTGTCATGCAGGTCAAAAGAGGTGATCTGCACGTAGTTCTTTTTTAGTGCCTTGTATATATATAATGCACTATATACACTGTATGTATATATATATATACACACCCAAAATTTTACAGATTTTTGTCATATTTAGATCAGTCACAAAAAACTTATTTACAACCCATTTAGAGGGTTGGCAATACACAAACACCATGGAGTGCTTGATTTCAAGGTGTTCAGTGTAGTAGCATGGAAGATACCTTTGCAAATGGTGTATCCCGTCAGCTAACCTACATCTATTGACTTAAAGCCACATTAGAAAAAGAATTAATCCTGCAGACATATCCGAAAGTGGTAACAGCTGTTCCTCGCTGATCTCAGTCTGTTCAAATAGTCTTTTACATGAATTCGTGTTTGTACTTCTTCCATTGAGAGTCTATAAGCACCAACTTTAATCACAGCATGACAAAGTGTGAGCCCATTTAAAGTATGACACACTAAACCAGAAATATATATAAATTTAGAATGCAACATAAAAGCTGAATTAAAAGATTATATATACATATATCACAGTGCATATATAATCTGAAATGCAATGATCAGGATGTAACTAGACATAACACTTCTTGAGAAATGGGGAAAAAAAGATCTAATAAAAAAGAATGTGATACCTCAAGTTTCCTTCAGTCAATATCCCTGATTCTTCTGTCATTCACTATTTACCACAGGAAAAACCATGCAAAATAGTTTAAGAGCTATGGTATATCATTGACCCTTTGAAAAGGTTAAGGAGGTATTATAAGGAAGATGATATATACTGATACAGAAATAATGAACAGCAGTGATCAACTTGTGTTTACTCTGGTTGTACTAACACTGTTGTGGTTGCATATGATCCCGTTGTACAAGATCCTTTATTGTCTTTTTATTAACATATGAACAACTGCTTAGTTATATAAAACTAATTGTTCTGGTTTTAGCTGCATAAGATGTTGGAAAGATAAATTGGCAAGGAGGAATAGATGCCCACTATCTGCAATTAAAAAAAAAAAAAATCATTTTCCCCTATGAATTTTTTGTGTGTAAGCAATTTCTAATGAGAGGGTCCTGAACTTTTGTTTGAGCTCATGTAATGTCTGTATCACACTGTATCAGTTTGTCCTCCTTAGTAAATCTCAGCTGTAAGACTTTTTCAGAAAAAGGGTGAAATACAGTTAATTCTGCTAGTCTTTATACAGGTTTTATATTTGTATCATTCTTATTGCATCATTCTTATTTGTGTCATTTTCATCTGATGAAGTGTATATGATACAGTTATTGAAAGTCTATTTCTGAGTGACTGGAAATTTTGAAAGCTCAGTAAATTCATATATTCAGTGAGGTTAAGGCCAGAAAGGATCATCAGGTTAGGTTAAACTTGTGCAGCACTAGTCATTACAGTCCACCAAGTTAACCTTCTGATTCGTAATTATATTTTAGTACAAGCTGCTTGTTTTAAATTACTCTAGAAATCGTCAGTCACAACAGTACTGAAATCTGCTTGTTGCACTGAAATGATCACTGTAGTGGTGCTAGAACTGAGATCTCAGGGCAACAAGTGTCATGCTCATGGTAGCTCTGCAGGGTAGAGTATTTCTTTGGTCTCAATAAAAGTCACCACCAGGCTATCAGCAACTGTTTTTCTGTTGGTAAACATTAAGAGGGTGCTAAGGATTACACTCTTAAAACATACAGGCTTATCCCTGTGGAGTTTCAACCTAGAGCAAGAAAAAGGAACCAGGTTCAGACAACTGGGGTGCTGCATAATAGACAAGACTTGGTACATTTCAGTTAAAAGAGAAAGCCAAGGTAACATTCACTGAGTTGGATGCAAGATGTTAATTTGGGTATATTACTGTTGGAGCAAATTTAAAATTCCATTCAGGTTTTAATGAGGGATTTGCCAACAGCATGTATGTGAGAAGCCTCCTGACTAGGTCACTGTGTTGGTTTAAGCCCTGCCGGGACCGGAGACCATGTTGCTGTTGCCCCTCCCCCACCCTCAGCCGGTCGGGCTGGCAGTGAGGCACAAACCCCGGGTTAAAATAAGAAGAAATTTAATACAACGGTGTGATAAATAAGAATTTGAACAACAACAGTAGCAATTATAACAACAATAAAAAGTAATAACAGTGAACAAGACAAAAGAGAAATACCGCAGTGGACACAGCCAGCCTGTGCCTGCTCTCCCACGACCAAAGCCACAAAGAAAATCTTCCTGCGCTGTTGCACCTGGACCTGACATCAGCATGGTATGAATAACCCGGCTGGAGATCCCTTCTCCCTCTCTGCTGGGGAAACTTAACCCTATCTAAGGACTGTCCCTGAACCAGGACCGTCATCCTTTAAGAAATAGTTCAAAAGGCAAGTCCAACCAAAGGCTCCAATCCCAGGATTTGGATTTATATATATATCGGCATATGCTATCTTTTTATTTCTTACCATATATTATATATGTAAGAGATGAGTTTGTCTTAATTACAGATAAATAATCTCACTGCTGACTATTTTTTTTTAAGGGTGATGACTAACTGATATATTTTCCAAAACTTTTCAAGTTTAGACTCAACTTTTACCCATAAAATGCAGCCTCACTGCTGTCCTTTAAGGTCTATCTGTGTGATCTAACATAATGTGTATTTTTTTTCTGTCTTTTAGAAGTGGTAACTAGCACAATGATGTAAAATAATTTGAGGATTAAGAGAGCATCCTGAAAGAAATACTCTCATAAAGCTGCTTCTGTTCTTTTCATCCAGAGAGAATAATGAAAACTGTCATTCCACTCAAATAACTTAAAGACAACTTTCAGGAAGATGGAATTTTAAAATTATAATTGCCTTTCTCTAAATCTAATAATGTGCTGATTTGGTAACATGGATTATTAGTGCTAGCGCACAAAACGAATTAATCAGTTGACAAGAAGATTTTAACCATTACCAAAAAATTATAAGACACTTTTAGACAAGAAGTACAAAACATTGCTAATGTTGAACGTTCCTGAAAGATGTGATTCAGATATGGGAACAGAACCATTTTCATATCAGTGAAGTGAACCTTTCCAAAAAATATCCTCACTCAATACAAGGTTAGCCCACTGAATTTGTGCTGAACAAGTGCTAGCTAATTTATCATTTTAATATTAAAAAAAGTCAGGCTCAGTCTTGCTAGTCAAGAAAGCTTCATGTTGAGAAAAGAAGGCAATCTCTTACAGCTTGGTTTTAGCTCAAATTTACTTTATGTATACCAAAGAGCAATTCTGTGTACTTACATATGATATCCCACAAATAATACTGTAAAAAAAAAAAAAAGAGTATCTCACAGCCAGAATTTTGTGCCACTAGAACAAGACTTCTGGTCTCTGACTCGTTTCTAAGGGCTCCTCTGGGAAGATGCATCTAGAACAAACCATGGGATAGTTAAAATTGTCCTGGTACCCACAGGCTACACATCTTGATAATAGTTCTTCAAGTGTTGTTTACTCCCTGTAACTGAAGTCCCGGTACACAAACTGCTTAATAAATTATATAAATTAAATTATAATAACAGACTGAACTGTTTTCAAAATCCACAAATTATATGAAAATGAAGTTCTTATTAACTTTCCACTTCAGTTATAAAGTATTTCGTGTGTTCCCTCATGTTCTATATTTTTAACAAGAGAAGATGGTTGTTAAAAGAAGGGGTTGTGGGGTGAAAAGAACCCCACATCATTGGTCAGCAGTTATATTTTTAACATTTATTTAATTACAAGGAATTTCTTTCAGCCAATAAGAGTTTAGGCTAAAGTGTATATTTAGTATTCTGTTTCTTTTTCTATTAAGTTTGATTCCATAGAGTATTTCACCAACAAACCCACTACTACAGTGTTCTTTATTTGCATGTTTTACTTTAGGTATGCCATCAGTTAAATAGTTAGCAAAAGTCTTTAAAATCAAATATAATTGTATCAACAGAAATCCTGCCCCACCAATCCTACCTTCTAGAAATAGGAAAGGACTATCTCAGCAGTAAGAATTCAGTGCGAGATGCAAAAAAAGGTGAACAAATGACATTAGAAATTCTCTATTCTTTTTGCTGTAGTTTATATTCCACAGACTAATGTATGTAGCGTAGATATAAAAGTTGTTTTGTTCTCAAGAATTAGAACTAGTGAGTGTCTTAGAATGTTTAGCTTCACAAAAAAACACATAACCATGGATAAGTTCAGTATCTCAGGAATGCATCAACTTGGACAAATTAAACCCACATTTTTTCAAATTACATTTAAACTTTGGCAACCCAGATCATTATAGTAAAATACAAAGGTCTTTGTAAATATGTACATACACATACATAGACCTTGTATGAATTAGCTTTGTTATAGTCTATATCAGCGACAACCTCCTACAGAAACAGAGGAATTTAGCTATAGATCCTCCAGTTGCAAATATGCAATCAGAAGTATGCAAAGCTCCTCCACACACCTGTTTTGGAAAAGAGCAAACACTTGTTTATCACCAGGTTGGTTCAACAGATGTTGTCTTTACTCAGCTTTATGATAGGCCCTATTTAACCAGTATTAATTGTCACTCTGAGATTATGTCGTTCTGAATTGAATTTACATCTCCCATTCTTGTAGTGTTTACATACAGTCTTAGGCCACTTATTTCTAATTTTGTGTAACAGACTCAGACCTGCCAATCCCAGTCATAGGAGTTTGTACTTTGGAATAATCCACCCTTCACTATTTTTACTTCCAGAAGGGAAGCAGGATTTAATAATCTGGAATCTGAGCTTTCATATCCTTTGTGAAGTTCATTGTGTTCCTCAGTTTTGAACACATATTTTATCTTAACTTATTCATTTCAAGAGACAGGGCAAATTCTATCATCTTAATTCAATCTGCTACTATTAACCTGCTCTGCAAGCTTTATTACAATTATATAAAAACACATTTGGAGTTATCTATTGAGATTTCTGTCTTAGTCTGTAAGAATGACGGTCAGTCCCAAAGACATGCATATGGTACTTTTTCATTCCTTCCTTCACTGACCTCTGCTGTATTTCACGTGACTGAAAATCCCACAAATGGCACTCTGTAAAAATGCAGCGATGGACTAACCTGCTCAATTTAAGATTTCTAAGATTATTTCAGAAAGATATTCAGTGTTTGAAGTCATCGTTTAAAACTAAGCATTTTAATCTTTTTGCTTTTAAGTTATTTTAACTCCAGTAAACCAGCCAAACTCCAGTTCTTTCTCTCTCCAGATATGCTTACACTTTCCTGAGTTTCATGTCCCATCTGTTTTCCTGAACTACCATGACCCTGTCTATAGTCCATTCAGAACAAAAGAAATGTGATTAAGGGAGTGGTAAAATTGTTTCCAAGAGAGGCAGAATAAAAGCAGCTTAGTTTACAGAAGGCTGATGCTGAGAATTCCTGAGCTACAAAGTAAACTTTGAGCTTCACTAGGATAATTACCTCTGTTTCTCCTTAAAAGTGATGCCAGAACACTTTGGAAAGCTACATTTTTCTTTTTGCATGCATACTCACAGAAGACATTTATCATGGAAATAAAAAGGAATAAAAAAGAAGTTTAGTTTGGAATTCAGAACTGGATCACTTAGAGTACATTCCATGTCCCAGGTTTCTTCAAAAGCAGAAATAATCCTCCCTCATTAAAGCAAACCTTTCAGACAACAAAACACAGTTACCTTTGTGTTTAGTTCCAACTGAACAACTGGGACTTCTGATGTCTTCAGCAGGAGTGGAGATACTGGTGTGCAAGGTTACTTCAGTGTTGTGAACATTACTAGGATGTTGATACTTATTTGGATATTCTAAAATAACATCTGCAAAGTCTCTATCTATCTTGGATGGAAGCTTATTTTAGATCAAGAAGAGCAGCAATTACTGGTGCATATATGATTCACTGAATGATTTCTAATACAGCAATTTTTGTCATAAGTAGCTTAAGATGGTCTCTTACCTTCTGAGCCGAGAACATTAAGATTTTCATCATAATTCTCTTAATCATTTACTAGGTTTACTGCCACACTCATCTATCACTCTCTGCAATTGGCAAGTGTACTCTCCAGTAAGGCACGTTGTTTGAAATCCTTGGGATTTTCTTTAACAAATTTTGAGATAATTTTGTCTTTCATATGGACTTCAATAGAGCTTATTCTAAAAATGTTGCCAATTTCAGTGTCAATGACTTTTTTTTTTTTTTGTATAAATTAAAATCCCCACCTGTTAGCATATTAATGACTCTTAAATTCGTTAAGCAAAAATATAACACTTCCTATTATAATACACAACCAATAATCAGATTGCTTTTGCAATTAAATTATAAAATGACAGTATATTAGGAGATTACATTACATAGCTTATCAATGAAAATTTATGAAGATGAAGGATTACAAGTATCTTTGTTTTAGGTGATTTTTTTTTTCCCATTTTCCAAATTCTCTTGTGCTATTTCACATCTAGACTAGAAAACTACCTAAGAGTATATTAGGGTTTTTTTTCTAACAATTATCTGGTAAAAAACATGATTTCACAGAACAGCCATGATAAAAGGGACTTTAACTTAATAAGAATAATTAAATGGACAAGTATATTTCTACATTTTTAAAAGGTAAAACTCCTTACATGAGAAAGAAAAATGAAAAACACAGCAAAATTTGTGCTAGATTCTTCTGCTGTTAATATTTATCCATATTCTGACCATTTTATAACTCATTTTAAAATCAAGCATGTATTTTTACTTAGTTGAATGCTGACATGCAGGAAATAATACTTTCATATCTTAGTAATACTGTACATGTAAAATCCCATATTTTGGTGTAATAATAATAATAATAGTAATATAGAACAGGGAACTTGGTATTACAGTTAAAACATTCATTTTAAAAAGCTTGATTTGTTGCTAAGAATGCATATAATATCCATTTTCATTGTTCCTAAAAAGATTTCTACTATATCTAATTCCTTGTTCCTGTTCAACACAGTCCAGTTTGACTTTATTTAATTCAGGTCAAAATATATTTATCCTTATATACTTTAGGATGAGCAAAAAGAAATGGTGGCTTTATTGTTTTCTTTTTATCACTTCCCAATACAGTAATTACACTTTAAAGAATGGACCTTCATGACGAGATATATGTTGCATTATAATGTCATGACAATGCTGTAAGAGGTCACAGGCCATTCTCCTTTTCTTGGAAGATGCTATATTCTCCTTTTATATTTGAAATGAGATTACCATAAAAAAGAGACTGAGAGATACTGATTTAAAGCTCCAGTGTTTGAGACGTTTGGAATCATGCTATAAACTCAACTCAGTATTAACATTTCTATTCCATCACCCTGCTATATGTGTAAGGGTCATAGTGCAAACAAGGCATTTTATTCATTGAATCTTGGTATATACCTTTTCTATTTTACTGATTCCTCAAGTACCTCTTCTGAAATGTCTCAGCTAATCACAGATCCTAATTATGACTTTAAGATATGCAATTTATGAGACTGAGTCATTTAAAATGAATGTCATTTAATAGAACACTTACTCTCTCATTAACGGAGATAAGTATGCATGTTCCTAAGTGTTTTGTTTTCAGGTTATATACTCAAAACTTGTCCCTAAAGGCTGCCCTTAATGGAAGTTCTTTTTGGATCAGCAATATTACAGATAAAACCAAGATAATAGGTTGCTTTTATGCTTTTATTGTCTTCTCATTCTGTACTATGTCTGTCCAAAAAGTTCTTATTTTTTATTTTATTTTTTTCAGATTTTAGCAAGACTGTGCAGAAACCAGTGCAAGTCTGTTAAATAAAAACTGAATAAAATCAGATTCTTCTGTCAAATCTGTTCAGTTTACCAATATGTCTTCTATAATGTTCACTACAACAGCAAGTAGTATGGATTTCTTACAGGAAAGTTAATGACCACATTTGAGGTTTTACAGTTTTTGTATGTAATATAATTCTGCTCATCATTTATTCTGGGGGAAAATGGTAGCCATTAGCTTTCCTGGATAACAAAGAATTATTTAGGGTATCATAGTGAAGTAACCATACAGTCCCATGTAAAGGCCTGGGAAAAAGAACTTAGAAAGACAATTTTTCCATCTAGTCCCTTCTCTGAATGCCTTCTCCAGTATAGAGATGAAGCATGGACTG
The DNA here is from genome assembly GCF_003259725.1 of Athene cunicularia. NCBI lineage: Eukaryota > Metazoa > Chordata > Aves > Strigiformes > Strigidae > Athene > Athene cunicularia. Next base: position 110,251,662 of record NW_020799095.1, read on the forward strand.
GAAGAGGCCAGCTGTCCTGGCTGACCTGTTATTTCATAGGTGCTGAGCTCTGTCTGCCTCTACTCCCCACCAGTCCACACAACTGTACAACAAGATGTGTCAAAGACCTCATGACTGTTTTCCCCACCTGTGCCTATACATAGTAACCTGTAGTATTCATGGAAATCAGAATCACAGAGATGCCAACACAGGAAACTCTACAGGTTCAAGGTTATCAAAGAAAGATATAAGACGATCTACCAAAGGTGGTGCAAAGCTTAAATTCACTTCTGGTAGCATTAAATACCTAAATACCTCCTTCTTTTTTTTTTTTTTTTTTCCCTTTCAGAGCTTTCTTCTTTCATGCTTATCTCAGAGACGACATCTACTTCATCCTTGCTTTCGCATTTGGATTTAATGACAAACTGCATGGTGCTGAGTACTGTTAATTTTGAATACTGCCAAGAAATAGTCTATCAATATATTATATGAGTAAACGTAAATGAGAATTAAACAAATAAAGTGAAATGAAACTAAATACTGAGCCTGTCAGTTCTCTCTCAAGCAGCAGCTTCTGCCCTGCCACATTTCCTACCCTGTTTTCTCTCCCTAATGATATAGTGAAAATCAAACAGGCACACCACTAGGAAATAAATTACTTAAAAAATCCCAAACACCAAAACCCAATCCAATCAACCAAAAAAAAAAAAACCCCACCCAAAAAAACAACTAGAGAAAAAAAGGAAGGGAAAAATAAGTTTGTCAGTATTACAACTGGATCATTTGAACATAAGGTCCCAAGTCTATGTTTCATGAGTGTTAACCACAGAGTAATTTCCACTGACTTCAGTCTAATCACTCTAGGTAAGTTTAGCCTTGATTATCCTTATAAATCCACTCTGCTAATCTTATCAATGCCAAATCCGCTGCCTTTTTTCTGAATGATGTGCGCATTGGCTCCCTGTATTTTAAGAACAGTTTAAAAGTGTAAGAACAGAAGAAGGGAAAAAAGTTCATAATAAAGAGGACTGTCTGTCATTGAGAATGGATCTGTGTGTCCAGCAAGCTTATGAAGAGTGGTATTGACTGTAAGAGTCACATGAAGTTGGGGTGAAAAATATTTATTGTGTGTCTTGACTGTATTTACCCATATTTTGCAAGGGTTCTTAACCTTGATATCACTTCTGAGGATGACGAAAATTTGTCTCAGACCTGGCATCTGAACATGTCTGATTGCTACTTCTGACGTGCCACTTGATGGACTTGAATTTCTAACCTATTCAGTCCAGGCTTATTATGGATGTGCAAGTAGTGTCATTAGATGCTATTAGCATCACATTAAATTCACTAACATACTCAGCAGACAGCTGAGAACTCTATTTCAGGATTCAAAATGAGAGTGTTAATGGAAAAAAGTTTTACATACTGCACGTTATTAAGGCATATTCTTGGGTCACAGACATCACGTTGGGTACACATAATGGTAAATGTGCACACATAGGAGACAGGAATAATAGGTTGTCAGGATTGTTCTTTGCATGATAAACATTTTGAGCTTCCTATCAAAATTCCTGAAAAATTTATTTCATTAGAGTTTGCTTGAAGAGATTAAATATCACAAATATGTATGCAATTTTATTGAAAGCTGAAATTTTACGTGTGTGTGTGTGTGTGTGTGTGTGTGTGTCTATTCTGGCATCTTTTTAGATATTAAAAGTCCTTAATATATGATTGCAAAAAATAATCATGTGTGCCTGATTCTTCTTTAACTTTAGTTCTCAATTGCTTTATAAATAATAAATAATTTTGACTTTGGAAAATATTATAATCAGTGCTGTATCTGTTTCTTCAGAGTTCTATGTGTTTTGTTGCTGTGACTTATTTTGTTTTGTTTTGCTTTGTTTCTGTGGGCACCTGAAAAAAAAAATGCCCCAAACCCCCAAAAAACAAACCACCACAATATTTTGAAAAAATCAGAGGAATTAATATTTAATTCTAGAATATTAAAGTTTAACAAGTATTGGTTCTTAAATTCAAGATCATTAGTGAATGGTGGCAGATAGCATAGAAAATAAAATTGAAACATCCTTTGAATTATTAGATCATTAAATTTCATATTATTTTCACCTCTTGCACTGTGAAGAATCTTGGCAAGTTTAAAACCTTTATGAAATAGGTATTTAGAAAGATTTCTTTACCTGTCCTTGGCAGGCAGTCAAGATTTGCTTCTACTTTAGCATTTCTGTCTAGCATAGATTTTATGCTAGAATTAATTTTTCTTTTGGAAGAGGGAAGATTCATCTAATATAATTTTAGAATGCTCCATCTCAAATTAACTGCCTTTTCCTTAAGTATTACTCTACAGTCTTTTAAAATCTATTTATTTATTTATTGTGAAGGAGAAAGAAACAAATGAACATTTTGACCTCCCCAAGACAATGATTTGTTGAGTGAAATAATACATGTGTTTCACCAGAAAATGCTTTATTACATATAAGTCAAAGTGTAACTGATAACAAAGTTATCTTCTGCAGCACAAAGGAAAGCAAAGCTGAACTGACCCATGATGAATCTCACACATCATCCATACACACACATGTACATACACATATATTTATTAAAGGAGCGGATATCGTAAGTGGACAGTTCTTATAACTCATAAAATTGCAGAAATCAGCCTTTTGCTTGAAAAGTCTTAGTTGTTTTGCACAGTGATGCAATTCATTGTTCACATGTAAAACATATTGAAGTTTTCATCTTCCTTTGTGAGACTGTTAAAAGGTAACAATAGAAGTTTAGGGTGTACTAATATGCCCTGTCCTTGTCAAGAGTTTTCTGATGAACCAAAACTAGTGGGATGAATTATCTTTACCGGTTGGTATGCTGAGATGCTAATGTCAGAAAAATTCACATTTATAAATTTGAGGAAATATTTTCAGAAGCTACAAGATTTGAACTCTAAGGTTCTGTCTTCTGAATCTCTTAGAACTGTAATATAAAATAAGTACATGTGAGGTGGATAATGGCATTAATACGTTTATGTACAGATTTGTCAAGAGGAGGAAGAGAAGGAGAGGAGGAACATGAGGAAGAATTTTAGCTTTCCTGATACCATCTTCTGAAGCAACACATGCTCTCAAATGCACTTCTCTCAATTTTGATCACTTTGTATTCTTTTTGAACCAACCTATTGTAAAATTCAGCAAGCAGCTTGATACTTGTCAGACTCTTGGAACTTAACTTAGATTAACTGATCTTTTGGTACATTAAAGACATGATCAGATATTTTTACAAAAGTGGACACGGGTGAAAGAGAAGCACAGCTGTATGCTGCCTCCAGGGGGTATTTATTGAGTCCAATTTTGAATTGCATGGCATCTCTGAACAAAATAAGATAAGTAGAAGTGATTTTAGATAAAGAACCCAGTGGTTAACTTTCTTTAATTAAAGATGTCTTAAAAGATAGAAGAATCATGAACAAATAAGAGAAATGCAGTATGTGAATTATCAGGTAATTGCTGCAATAGTGAACTTTAAATTTTTAAAGTAGCCTAACTGAAGTTGAACAAAAAGTTATTCACTGGAACTTATTTGATTTCAATTTTTATTACTTCTACAAGTGTGATTTGGCAGTATGTGAAGTTCGTTCTAGACTGTTAGATTTATTTGTTTCAATCTGAAATAAGGTATATACAAAAGTGGCAAAAATAACTTGTTAATGTTTTTCAGCTGAAACCATAATTCCATCCCCAATATAAAGCAACAAACAACTTCTACAACTAATATGTTTGTGCTTGTTTTCCTGTTTGTAAAATGCTTAAGGAACAGATTAAAAAGCCAGCAAAAACGAGAGTAAGAGTAATAAATATGTTGATGTTTAGAATATGGTTCTAGAAATGGTTGCAAGGCTGCAGTGAAATGCCTGTCCTGAAATACTGAAGAGCTTCACAGAAGAGAGCATGTGCACAGGAGATGTCGATAATTTAGCTGTAGCAATTTGAGATGCTGCTCTACACTGTGTGTTCATTAGTCTGCTGGAGGTTCTTGCCTACAGCAGTATTGAAAAAGAGGAATACAAGTCCTTGTGACTGACATTCCTGGAAAGGCAATCAGTGATATTTTTCATTCTCTGGAACAGCAGAAAGAATATTAGAAAAAAAAATGCAAAAGACATCATGAAAGCAGATTGTGCGGTAACCACAATTCAGAGTTTAAGATATGACAAGGGATAAACTGGGGTGGGGTGGAGGAAGGAAGGAAAGAGCTGAGGAAAGAGTTAACAGAAGTGATTTTTCCTTGAAGGATGAATAAGACTGTAAGTACGTAAGTCCCATTAAATTAGGAAAGGACATTCTATACACACTTTAGTACATTTTAACTATCTGGGATAACATTTTTTCTGTTTGGAATATGTGACATTACTACAAAGTGGTTTGCCCAGGTGATAGGAAATGCAGTATTCACATAGTAACTAGTAATGGTCAATTATCAAAGTGGAATCATATGTCAAATCCACTGTAGCCTTCTGCAGGAGAGAAAAAAAATAAAAAGCAACAGGACAGAGTTGCTTGCTGTATTTTGGATTGCCTGTTTCTGGCATTACTTGGAGTTGTATTTATTGTTAATGTTCAGCATGAAACTAGGAAAGGAGAAGTAGTAAGTACACTGAAGGTCATAATAATAATGTAAATAAAGTTGACTATTGGGATGCTTCCAGAGGGACACGATAAATAATGAATACCTAATTTATGGACAATTGTGTCTGTGCATAAGATTGTATAAACAGAAGTATACTTTCATGCATCCTTCTACTAAAGATTCATTTAGACCTCACTTCAATGTTTCTTGTTGAAAAACATCTGCAGTCTCAGGATCATGTATCTTAAAGCATTTTATTTGAATCTTAATTTAACTTAATTTAAAATTACAGAAGCATCAGGTAATTTAGACAAATTATCTAGAACATATGCAGTAATTTACAGTTACAAAAGCCAGTTTAAGAGCTCTGTAGACTGTACCTATTCAACATTCCTGCATGATTGTTATATATTCTTATTAAATATTTATAAAATGTTTCATAAGAGGTTCTGTAAAATGTTTTTCCTGTTAATGCAAAAGTTGTTGTACATTACAAATGGAGACCAGATGCTGAAGTGCTACTTAATGGGATCTTTCAAATTAAATAAGTCTTAATCCTGACTTTAAAGTAAATGTTTCATATGCTTACATATGCCCACCAAAAAAACCCTTAAAGGCAGCATATATTATTGTATTTAGCCACCACAATTTTTTAAAATGACAGCAGATAAAATGGTATCACATCAGTCAACGCTAAATGCTCACTCTTTTTCAGTTGAACAGCATTTTTGGACCAAATATGTAAGTACAAGCTAGTAAATCTTTATCAGGACCTCAGTCTTTTTGAACTTAAATACACATTTACCGACAATTTCAACAGACGTTTTAATGTTTGATCTGTTTTCATCTTTTATATGGCAGTTAGCTATAACCATCTCTTGTCTGGTAGAACAGTCTTTCCAGCATATGTGATCTTTCCATCTGTGTAAGAAAGAGCACTTTGTCTTTCAGATAACAGAATTAGTAAGGATTTTCACAAACACCGGGTAGTTATCTGTCAGTTTCAGGCCCTTTATCCCCAGATCCTTTCTACATCCCTTGCAGGAAAAAACAAAGCCTTCAAAAAACTTCTTCAGGTGTCTTGTCATAGAGGTCAAAATAAATGGTAAAAGACTATTTCTACCTATTACCTTTCATGGATTCACTGGGTTTTTTCCTACCTTCATTACTTAGCGGACTATTTTCATCCCATTGCACGTTTTCACCATAGTTTAAAATCTCAGCAGCTCCTCCTGAGAATGTTCCTGATGCAATCTGTTACAGCAGTTGTTTCTAATTGTCTTTATCACATCAAGGATATATAATTAGTTTTTATTAACATTTTCTAGGCTACTGTCAGGTGATCTTATGTCATTACAGTGTGCTCTCTGAGACTGTATGTTTCTCTTCCCTGGTAACCACTGTGAAAAATCACAATTGGAATCAGTTTTGTCAAAAGTTGTGTGGAGTGAAAAGGGATTACTAAAATGAAGTGTGAAAGATAAAGAAAGAAGCTTTTAAACCAAGAAGAACAGGAGACACTAAATTGTACCTCCTTTCCTATTTCCTCTTTGTTTTGAGAAGGAAGTAGGAATTTACTCATTGCTCACATGAATAAGTCATTGCAGAATTTTTCTACTGAATCACAGACTGTGCTATTAGGTATGCTGAGAAATAGTAATACTATGTTTCATTCTCAGTATCCTTTATCTGGTCCTAGAGCAGTGATAATCATGGTACACTAATTTACTTTTGCATACCAGATTCTGGAGTCTGAGTCAGTTGAATAAAGACAAAAAACGTGTAGAGTATGAAAAATATTGATGTCAACCCATGTCAAATATTTGGGTTATTTTTTGGTCCTGTTGCCATAGCTGAGGAGTGTCTTGGCCCTGACTGACAGAGAAACAAAGGAATGAACTTAAGTGAATCTGCTACCCCTACTCCCATATCTCACAGATATATCCCCCTACAGCTGAATTCCAGAGTAGATATCATGACTGAAACACAGTATTTCAATTCTGTCTGTTTGGTCAACTCAGATAAAGTTTAGTCTCTGAAAGTCCAATGTTATATAGACAGTGAAGGATCAGAGAAACAATATGAAAGATTACAGTCTATGACAAGGAAAGAGTTACACTTTAGCCCAAAATTTTCAAAGCTGTTCTGAAGCTCAGTGCCTACTCTACCAAATAAGATTGAAAAGAAAGAAAAATAGATTTTCAGAAATGTTGAGTGCTGAAAGTCACTGAACTCGATGAGAAAACTGAGCATCTGCTCCTCTATCAGTAATGTTACTTGCTGCATAACTTAAGAATAGCACTGGCTCTAGGATGTAACTAGTTTCCATTCCTAGAGTGGAAATGACTAGCTTTACTGGCTACAAAAACTGAGAAAACCTCTTTTTAGAGAAAACAAGAAATTATTCAAGAAATAATTATTCAAGAAATACTTCAGACTTCCACAGTATCTTTAATAAGTGGATAATAGTTTCTAACAGTTCTCTTATGATCTAATAGGTCTTCCTAACAACCTCATTTGTCTGTTACAGGCTGAAAGTAATTCTAATCTTTGCACAGCTAACATTAGCAGTATAACAAATGTAACTGTGTTCTTGTACATATTTATGAATATAATTTTCAGTCTGACTGCATTATTTGACAAATTATGTTTATCACATATTCAAGGTTTTAAAAAGTTGAATGAAAGCACTACAATAATTTATATTAGCTCATGCGTGAGTTTCTGGGACCATTAAATCATTAAATGATTTTTATGAGTCTCTATAGTTTGCTTTATTAGGACTGACAGAAACATTTGGAATAATGTTAATTAGATTATATAGCTTTCTCTACACTAGGTTCAGCTCATTTCTGTATTGTATCATATAACAGACTATGACTCATAGTACTACTCTGAGAAAATTATATTTGCTACTTTAAAGTTGATGTCTCCATGTAATCCATTCTAAAACCTACCCTGGCATAACAACATATTGGTTCAGAACAATGGCTGAAGAATAAGTGCATAAACATTTCTGATGGTACCTTCTTCGAATAAGATAGATACATTGAATTTAATTTTCAAAAAATGATCAGCGCTGTCGTTTGAAATAAATGCAGATTATTAACACCACATTTACACACCACTGAACTTGAGAGGATTGCATTATTTGACACAAATCAGATGGAAAGCATCTTGCAGCCAACTCTTTTTCATACCCTGCAACAAGACTTAATGTGAAGCTTTCAGGCTGTCCAATTAACTGCGTAGAAAGGAAATTTCAGTGTCCTAAAGTTTCACCAGATTTTAACATATGTATCATTTCAACTGCCATTATCATTTCATCTAACAGCTTCATTACCTTGACCTAGTAGTGTTAAAGAGTTTTATCTTCTTATTTGATCAGAATGACTGCCTTGAAGTGTTATGTGGGTATTTTCTAAGTCTTTCAGTAATAGAAACGATATGCTGGCCATTGACAATATTTTTAACTTCTTACTGGCTTCTCAGACAATAGTAATACATATATACATATATTGATATAATGAGGACTAAATAAGAAAAGTAAAGGTATATGTAAGTAAAAAAAAAAAAAAAAAAAAAAAAAAAAAAAAAAAAAAAAAAGGCAAGCCATACTGGTAATTCAAATGATTTCTTAGTCTTAACTGAGTCAGGAAGATCATGCATCCTTTGAACACCACTGCAACTCAACCATCTCTTACCTCTCTTGGGTTTTGCTTTTGGTTTAGGAGCAGAAATTTGGTAACATAGTGTTTCATGTGTAGGCTTAAAGAATTGCTTCCGGATTTAAAATAGAGAAGGAATTTTAGGTAAAAGAAATCTAATTACCCAAACAGTGCTTTGACCAGTGTGATTGGCACCTAGCCTTGACTAGGTGCCAAACTCCCACCATCTGCTCACTCACTCCCACCCTTCAGTGGGACAAGGGAAGAGAATAGGAAAGAGATTGCTTACTATGATGGGCAAAATAGACTCGACTTGGGGAAATTCAATTTATTCCCAGTTAAAATAGGTTCAGGAAGTAAGAAACAGAAATAACATTAAAACAACACTTTTCTTTCCCAACTCTCTCAAGCTCAGATGCACTCCAGACTCATCTACCTCCCCCCACTGAGTGGTATCAGGTCAGGATGGGTCATTACACAGCAGTTCCTCTCCCTTGCTGCTTCCTCCTCACACTTTTCACCTGCTGCAGTGTGAGCCTCTCCTTCCCTTTCTTCTTATCTCACCTTCCCTCACAGGGTTATTTCTCACTGTTATTGTAATTTTTTTTTCTCTCACCTCTGAGCTTGGCTGTATTCTGTGGTGGATGAATTGAAACCAGCTGTGTCTGGCACGGGACAGCCCCATCTTCTCCTTATGGAGGTCACCACTGCAGTATTCTGCTGTCAGTGCCTGGGCACCTGTATCCAGCACAACCAGAAAGCTTAAATTTCTCAAGAGCCACTAACTCCTGAAAATGGTTTTGCAATGGGTTTGTGCTCAGATTAACAGTGTTTCTGTTCAACATGCCCTCTGCATAAAGCTTATGCCTTATGTTATATTTTATGTCCTATAAGAATATAAATTCCAGGCAGATAAAACAATCAATAAACCCTTTATTGTTTACTGTTATAAAGTATCGTGCTGGTACTTCTCATTTTATATCAAGAGCATCTTGATATTAATCTTTTGAAATAAACATGTATAATTTAACAACCTTTCCTGTCTGCAACAAAAATCTAATTATTTTTTATTTTACAGTAATGTCTTTCCATGAAGAATAGTAGCCTTTTGGCCTGGTAATACCCTTAATCTCCATTTTTCATAATAGCAAATGGTGAGAGCCTCCTGACAAGTAGATGATGCAATTAAGGTTACATTTCTTCACTACAGACTGTGGTTTTGTTCACAGTAGACATGCACATTTTCTGTCACTGAAGATTAAGTATTATAGTCTTTTCCAATGACATTTGTAGCTAAGCACATTAATATTAAAGGTCAATGTCCCTTTAAGTGGATCGATTAGAAACTTGACAGTATAATATATTATCATAGTTTCTTAGTATAAAAGGTTTTGTAGGGTTTGATTATATGTTGTCTTCTTCTTTCTCATTCTTCTGTTATATAGTAAAGAGAGCAGAAAGCAAGAAGAGTATTCTCAGAAGAGAGACACAAAACTGTGGTCATTGTGCTCCTTGGAGTGAATACATTGGACTTTGCTGTGCTTCAGAGGTGTATAGGTGTCTGGACATGTAGAGACAAAATAAATGCAATTCCATGACTGAGGCATCAAAAATTAACCTGCATTATGAGTAAAAAAGGAGGAGGAAACAAGGGAGGGTTTTTTTGTTTTGTTTTGTTTTGTTTTTTTCTAACCCAAACGATACTCAAATTGATTGTGGAATCTCCATCCTCAGAGGTACTCGAAATATGACTCAAAAAGGCTTTGGGGAAATTGGTTTAACTTTAAAGTTAGATCTAAATTTAAAGCTGGCCTTGGTTTGACAAGTGGATTTCATCAGAGGACCTCCAGAGATCCCTGCCAATCTAAATTAATCTCTGAGCCTATGATTTTAATAGACTATATCATAGAGATGGTTGTCTTAACATATGTTACTGTCATGTAATAGAAGAAAAAATTTGCATACTAGTAAAACCACTTGAACAGTTGTATGAGAAAAATCAAAAAAGCAGTTAAGTTAGAGCAGGCTAAAAGCTTAATCTAAAATCTACAGTAGAATAATTCACTCTGTTGGTCTTCTATAGTAGCAACATATAATAGTTTTCTAATGCTTTTCTCAGCTTTATCCAAACTAGAATATTATTTTGTGTTCATTCTTAGTTCCTCTGTAATAAAGGATTAAGTGGAGGGGTTCACCTAACCTGAAATATTTTACCCTTAGTCTGAAAACTAAAGTTCCTAATAATAACTAGAGAGCAGATTCTTTAAACATCTTGGAAAGTCTGTTGCATTTTCTTTTAAATATCAGGATGCAAAAATATTTTAACAAACTGATGATACTCCTGTCATTATTGAAAGTTAATTGCCTCTGTTTAGCAGGTTAAAATGTCTTAAACATCATTAGAGGGAGTGCCTATTATTCTATTAACCTGAAGAAGAACTGAACCACTTAGTAAGTTCATTACCTCGGGTCCAGAAACCCGTCTAGGTTCTTGAAAGAATCACATGAAGCTAAACTATAATGGGGTCATGGAGCCCTGCTCTGGAAGCCAAAATATACAGGATCAGGATCCTAGGATCAAGATCTCACCACAGTGGGTGGGGCTGGTCAAGCCAATCATTCAAAAAGCAAAGCCTGTGAGAAGCCTTGTAAGGAGTGAGGGAAGTTGTAGGATCCATCACTTTGCAGGGTTTGAGCTTCAGCACTGCAGGGTTCTTGCCTGCCCAAGTAGGAAGTGGTCTGGAGTGACAACACATACCTGGTTTGCAGGGAAACTATTTTCCTCTGGAAAAGACTCTCCTGATGGCTCAGAAGCAGAAAAATCTGTGGACATGGTTTTGGACACAGACACTTTTTTACAGCAGGCACATAGGAGACAACATGCAAGTCAAGCTCTCGTTTTCTGAGAAACACGGATTATTCTGTAGAAAGGTGGATTAATCCCAACAATTAGTGAACAAAAAGGCATTGTCCACTAATAGTGATAACAGCAAGAAACACAGTTAATCAACCACTGCTGTTAAATCATATCATTAAAATGACTTCTGCTATGAATATGTAAGTGACCAGTAATTTTGATAATCCTTTCACAAAACTTTTTCATTGGCTTTTAGGAATTGTATGTGGTGAAATCAAGGATGAAAAGAAACTGATCTAACTTTTAAGATGTGTAGAATGGTAGGAGATCAGAGCATACTAGATTCAGTGTTGCAGGAGAAACTGAAATCAGAATTGATGGTAGAAAGGAGTAGGTAAGTATAGTGGTGCCCATCCAGTTTTCATTAATATAACTTAATTCAGTGATAAAACTATAACCGTGAACAAGCCTCAGCCTTGTTTTTGCCAAGTCTGTTCTTTTTCCCCTCCCTGTAATGCCTTGAACAATATTCCCGCTACTATATCATCACAGTATATTGAGAATAGAGAATGA
>NW_020799095.1:110263426-110265846 GCF_003259725.1 Athene cunicularia
CCTTTTTTTTTTTTTTTTTTTGTGTATTTTAGGTCACGGGTGGACAGATTAATTATTTTTTACTTTAAAAAAACATGAAGAACTAATATCTACAGAATATGTTAATCAAAGAATATTCTTCAAGAGATAAATTTATCTGACACTGTCAGTCTCATTCAAGAAATACAGCAATTTAAACTAATGATTGTGCTGATTCTGATTACCTCCAATAAGTGCATGCTTACAATTTACAGCTCATTAAAGGTGTTCCTCTGCTGACCACAGAGAGCCCTCAGAAACCATTACAGAAGCATGACCCTATCAGAAGAAAAAGATTAGGTACTGATAGAGCAGCACATTTCTATTTGTGATTAAGGCAATTATAAACATCTTGTGTCATTAGGACAGTCTTTTCAGGGAATGTATAGTTGGTAGCTGCCAGATGTTGTTGTAATTTTTAACAAGACTCCCAGCTGATCCTTGGAGCCTGCTTAAATGAGAATAATAAGCCTTTCACCAACACATGGCTTCTTAAAATACAGAATGGTGGTCTTGGGATGGTATAGACAGCATGTAATATGATGGTGATACATGTTATCATCCAATTACATTGAGACATAAAATAACAGCAACATGCCAGAAATCCATGTTCACTTTAGATTAAATTCACAAAGATAACTCTTTGTTAGTGTTGCTTCTTGTCATTTGTAATTCCCTCATGTATAAGGGAATGAAGTATTTGTCAGGAGATAATAACTTCTGAATGAACAGAATAGCTTTGCAGAACCTCAAAGATGACTGGTTTTGTGTTATTTATCATCCTCTCTTCCTTTAATTGAGATGTACTTTTTTTTTTTTTAATGTAGCTTTCATGTTTGCATCCAGTCATGATCTATAATCTGTTGATCACAAAAGTTAGTCAGTTTTTCATATATCACAGAGTTTTATCACTTTTGAGAAATTTAATGTTGTGATTCCCATGTTATAATTAACATATTGAAGAACCATGTATTCTTTCTGAATAGTCTGCAGTATTAATGAGCAATTCTGTTAACATTACCCATAAACCATGTTCCTGTTGTTAGTAGTATGTATCATGTCCTATCACTTTAAAAACTCTATGTCTGACACAGCAGGGATGGGTTGTACTGGTCTGCCTTTGATTTAAGGTTGCCTGTAAGAGAATTGACCACTGTTTGTACCAGAAGCCTTAAAATACAGAATAACCTGACCTTAATTGTAAAAATATTTCAGTTAGATCATGGTACTATTTTAGAAGTATAAAGTCTGTTTGGTTTTTAACTAGTCTGTCAGATTAGATGAAGCCAATTTAAAAGTATATCTAGGGATTTTTCTGCCACATCACCTTTTGTGAATGATTTTCTTCTGTCCTGTCATCTGTAGAACCTGGATCTGAAGAAAATTATAACCTAACAAAAATTCTCAATTTGCAACTACTGTCTTTCAGAATTTAGTAAAGACAAATTATCAGATTAGCACTTTCATATTGCCAACATGAATAAGCTTGAAAATGAGCTCCTGCTAGCCATTTATCCTTTCCATTTTGTCTCATCTGCCTTTCAGTCCTACTATAATATGCTTTCACTTTTAAGTGAGCTTGTAAGATTAAAGACACTAACCATTCCTTTGGTGGCAGCATCTTTTCTCTTTTCTGAAAGCCTGAACAATCTCAAAGTTATTTTCATCTCTTGGGCAAGAGATAAATAATTTTCTTTCTATCTTTCATTTACAAGTAATTTCTGTCTTTCTAGAGGTTGCCTCTTCTCCACTTTTGAAGAAACATGTCTTCTCAGCATTTTTTAGGATTTAAAAGGATTAACAAATCCAAAGTACCCAATGAGAATTTTCTTGTCTTGAGCAAAGATCTATAGCTACTCCAAAACCTTTCAGTTTAGAACTTTTCAAATATAAAATGCAGGGATGTAATTACAACTTCAATATTCCCTGATGGTTTCATAGTGTTTAGAGCTAGGCATAATAGTATTCTTAATACTGTTATTTAACTTGTGTTGAGCTTCCAAAGTTCTCATCAAGTGAAGGAAAATAAACATTGTTGTCAGATATGTACAGTGATGATCAAAAATCACACTAATGAGAAAGTACAAGTTACAGTAAAGATAAGGAATTGTATTGTCAGAGGGTTAAAAAAAAAAATAAAAATAGAATAGCACAGGGTTTTAAATACTTGATAGTTACCTGCTAGCACACATCCAAAACAGTGCTAAATGCCATTGTGGAAACCTGGGCAGGGAGAGAAGAAAAAAGGACTGGATGGAAAAGGGGACGGGGATGGGGAAGGGAAAAGGAAAAAGTAGAGGGAGAGAAAGAGAAAGAGAAAGAGAAAGAGAAAGAGAAAGAGAAAGAGAAAGAGAAAGAGAAAGAGAAAGAGAAAGAGAAAGAGAAAGAGTGGAAGGGAGGGG
>NW_020799095.1:110265896-110269202 GCF_003259725.1 Athene cunicularia
GAAGAGAAGAGAAGAGAAGAGAAGAGAAGAGAAGAGAAGAGAAGAGAAGAGAAGAGAAGAGAAGAGAAGAGAAGAGAAGAGAAGAGAAGAGAAGAGAAGAGAAGAGAAGAGAAGAGAAGAGAAGAGAAGAGAAGAGAAGAGAAGAGAAGAGAAGAGAAGAGAAGAGAAGAGAAGAGAAGAGAAGAGAAGAGAAGAGAAGAGAAGAGAAGAGAAGAGAAGAGAAGAGAAGAGAAGAGAAGAGAAGAGAAGAGAAGAGAAGAGAAGAGAAGAGAAGAGAAGAGAAGAGAAGAGAAGAGAAGAGAAGAGAAGAGAAGAGAAGAGAAGAGAAGAGAAGAGAAGAGAAGAGAAGAGAAGAGAAGAGAAGAGAAGAGAAGAGAAGAGAAGAGAAGAGAAGAGAAGAGAAGAGAAGAGAAGAGAAGAGAAGAGAAGAGAAGAGAAGAGAAGAGAAGAGAAGAGAAGAGAAGAGAAGAGAAGAGAAGAGAAGAGAAGAGAAGAGAAGAGAAGAGAAGAGAAGAGAAGAGAAGAGAAGAGAAGAGAAGAGAAGAGAAGAGAAGAGAAGAGAAGAGAAGAGAAGAGAAGAGAAGAGAAGAGAAGAGAAGAGAAGAGAAGAGAAGAGAAGAGAAGAGAAGAGAAGAGAAGAGAAGAGAAGAGAAGAGAAGAGAAGAGAAGAGAAGAGAAGAGAAGAGAAGAGAAGAGAAGAGAAGAGAAGAGAAGAGAAGAGAAGAGAAGAGAAGAGAAGAGAAGAGAAGAGAAGAGAAGAGAAGAGAAGAGAAGAGAAGAGAAGAGAAGAGAAGAGAAGAGAAGAGAAGAGAAGAGAAGAGAAGAGAAGAGAAGAGAAGAGAAGAGAAGAGAAGAGAAGAGAAGAGAAGAGAAGAGAAGAGAAGAGAAGAGAAGAGAAGAGAAGAGAAGAGAAGAGAAGAGAAGAGAAGAGAAGAGAAGAGAAGAGAAGAGAAGAGAAGAGAAGAGAAGAGAAGAGAAGAGAAGAGAAGAGAAGAGAAGAGAAGAGAAGAGAAGAGAAGAGAAGAGAAGAGAAGAGAAGAGAAGAGAAGAGAAGAGAAGAGAAGAGAAGAGAAGAGAAGAGAAATAATTGAGAACCATAGGGATCACATATTGTCAGTAAACTTGAATGCAGGCAAAGGTTTCAGCTGAAGAGACAGGCTCCCAAAATAGTTGTAACTATCGATTCTTTTAAAGGCAGAACAAGGAAGCCAAAAAAGATCAAAACTTTTTTTAAGGAATACAGAGATTTCAATTCTGATACTCAGTTTAGTAAAACACACTTCTGGGAGTAAATATTGAATCCATTTACAAAATTTTTTCTGGGTACAAATTTATCTAGTGTATTAAATGGATAATCTTACCTTAATCTGTCAAATTCTTTTTTGGCACTAAATAGTGCCAGCAAGTGCTGGTAGACTGGTAAGTTAGTATTTATCAAGATTTCAGAGAGGCTAGTGGTTTTTTTTTTTTAAAAAAAAACTTCTGTCACTAAATTATACTTTATTTGGATGTATAAAATCAGAAACAGTACTTACAATTCTTATAACTGTCAAATGAGGAATTAAGAGTTCGTTCTAGTCTTATATTGTTTTATTAATAATCTATTTTACTTAAACTAAGACACTTGAAAGAGCAGGTAATATACATTATATGATTTCCATGTGAAACAGTGATATGAACAGGGCAACTATTCCTATTTTCTTTATTAGCAGGTTTATTTTCAGTGTATTATATGCTTTTTCAAAATTGTTCTTAGTTTTAAAATCTAACTTATTTATGAGGTGTAGAATGCAACAGTCAAGCATAAGAACATTCAGAAACTTAATTTTAAGTTTGGCAATAAAAAGAATTGCTATGTACGTGGAAATAATAAGAAGAGAAAAAACAAGAGTAAACCAAAGGGATAAGGATTTAACATGAATAAAAATCAGTGTGATACAAGAGAGGCTTTCTCTCTTTTTTTTTTTTTTTTAATCTGAATTAATAAAATACATTTGTTTAAACAAAAGTCACTTTCCACCATGAATTCACACCCTGAATTTGACGTTCAGTTATAGAAGTTAAAAATACAGATGTAAAGTCTCTATGCACATAAGTATTTTTTTGAAACCTTATTCTTTTACACTGATACCTATACTTCAAGTCCTTTGGTTGCATTCATCTCCAAATGCAAAGTGGTTCACCCAAGGTAATTGTTAAATTCTGTAACATGACATCTGAAAAGAATCCCCTAAAATGTAGCAGTGCATGTTTAGTTGAAGGACTGTCCAACACCCTTTTTCCAGCCTTTACTATCTGTTGTGGACATACTTGGTGTTTATATGAAGCTCCTAATTAGCTAATGTTATGAATTTAATTAGGTCATTATAAAATCAGTGTTTGTTGTAATTTACAAAGTTTATAATATTTTCTCTTTTGAAGACTTCTGTAGGAGAAAACAGGCAAGCAAAAAGAGGAAAGAATCTTTAGTTTAAAAATATTAAGGATGTGAGAGAGGAAGCAATACCTACTCATTCCTATTACCATGCATCGTCCTTATAACCTAGAACATGTCATACAGTTAAGGACATAATTAGTCATCTCACCCTGGCTGAGGACAGTCAATGCATAGAGAGGTTTACTCCGGACTTGCCAACTGTCTTCTTGGATGCAAGGTAACCACGTAATAATAAGAAGGAGAAATGAAGTAAAGAACTTGCCAGGGCATGTTGAGGTAAAGAAACTAAATATCCAGGATACTAAATTGGTTGTCATCATTTCCTTATGAGCTAGAGAAGGTCTTATGTAAGAAAGAAAGGAAAAATAATTACAACTGCCTCCAGTGTAGGATTTTAATTTTTTTTTTTTAAATTCCTGCCCTGAAACAATGCAGTGTGGGATTTTTTTTTTCTTCTTTCTGCTTGCTTAGTAGTGAATTTGAAAGGTCTGAGTTATTACCCATTAGATGTGGGAGTTCTCAGGAATAGACTGGAATATCATTCACTGAGTTAGAGGAGTCTGGCTGTAGGCAAAATAACTAAAGCTGCCAAAAGACGCAGAAGGCTCTTGGCAAGAAAAAAGATCAGGAATACGGTGATATTTAGGAATCACCAAGTATGAAGAGCACAGCACTATGCAAATGACATGAATCAGCTTCTGAGGATTGAGTGTTGGAAATGTCTCTCTCACATCTGTAAATTTTTTTCTTCCATATTCTCCGTCTTTTATACTACTAAGTTATAATTCACTTTATATATTAGCAAAGGTTTGGGGTGTTGGAGGTTTTTGGGTTTTTTGGTTTTTTTTTTTTTTTTTTTTTTTTTTTTT
>NW_020799095.1:110269252-110284184 GCF_003259725.1 Athene cunicularia
GTCTGACATAGTGCAGGAAAAAAAAATGTGGTGCTCTAAAACGAGATTCTGACTAGAGATCAATATATCAGGCACAAAGACACAGGAAAGTCACAAAAAAAACCTCGGGGGGGGGGGAATAAAAAACAAAACAAAACAACAAAAGAAACTTAAAAGGGAAAGTATTCTAAAAGAGAAGTATACACACAAGTTGGGATCTGTTGTGTAATGTAATTGCTCACACTGATCACTGCGTGTGGGCAAGGAGGAAAGAATCTAGGAATGAATGCTAGTCCATTGAGTAGCTGTCCAGGCAGCTGATCTGACCATAAAAACACATGATCAAACAGTTATTCCCATGAAATGTTAGGTTCCAGGGAAGAGTCAAAATTAGAAAAAAATAGTCTTATCTGAGTGTAATTCACAAAAATCTATAGTTACGTGAGGATTTCTATTTCCTCTGCTAAGGCAAATGGAATTTGCAAAGTTACATGATTTTATTAAATATAAATATAATAAATATAAAAGTTCTAACTAAAGAGTTTGATGCAAATAACTATCTATATTCTGAATGTGAACTAAGGGATGAATGAGTATCATATGATTGAAGTTTGATGCAGTACACTTTGTCCCTGAAAACAATAAAAAGACAGATACATCATATCAATTTGCATGAGGGAATGCAAAGCAGGATATGGTTTATTCTTACCCAAAATGAAGCCTGAGGTTTTATTTTAGGTTCTTTGAATCTCAGAAAATCCTGACAAGAAGAAAGGGATAAAATAGATTTTTCTCTGCTGAGCAGTACTTAGCAAAGCAAATTTTTAGTCCTAGAAGTTCTTTTAACTACAGTCCAGACACTGTCTAAATAAAAGAGGCTTTTTTTATTCTTAGACATCTTAGGAAATGGATTACTGGTCTCATTACCATTATAAAAACCCTCAAGGAAAACCGCTATTAACTCTATTGACACGTTTTCTCTCCAGAAGTATCTACCTTACACAGTGTCTGGGATAAACATTTGGCTTGTGAAAAATAGTTCAAAAATATTTACCTCTTCAAGCAGTTAAACAAGGTAAGAGTTTGTTGTAACCAGAACTTTAATTATAAAGCTTATTTTGAAATTAATGTCTGGAGGCATCTAATTTCAGGTACAATGGAGAGGCTGGCAGCCCTTTTAAATATTTTTGTGATTACTGTGCTATATCTTCCATTTCTGCCCAGCTAAGATTTAGTCGGAGACTGATGATTTGGCATCACAATGTTAAGTGTTGCATGAGGTATTTCTTCCTGTATTGACTCTACCGTTAATGTTAACACTGACAAATTTGGTAATTGAAAGGTCTCTGCCAGTGAATGAAGTTTTAAGCAATCCCATTGACCATCTTCAAGCCCTTTTTAAAGCAGTTTAACTTGCATAAGATTGTGAGTAACTATATCAACAACTTCCTATTGAATTTACCCTGGCAGGGATATCTTCCACATGTCTTGAACCTCTCAGTTATCCACAGGAGGTTTCTTTTTGTAATGGAGACTATGCATCTTCTATAGTCTTTGTATGTTAAAGCAGTGTGGATTATGGTATTCCAGACTTCCTCCTCACCCAAATTACATTTGTGATGGTCACTGGAGGTGGCAGACAAATTCTGACAACCCAAATTCTGATAGCCCAAAAAAAAGTTCACAAGGTAGGGTGAGAACTAATAATTTCCACAGGAAAAGATGACAGGTGGCACAAATTAAAAAAAAAAAAAAAAAAAGAATCAATTTTCACATAATATGATCTCTCTCATGTCTGTGTAGTTGGTACAAATCTACAGTTTACATTTAAGTGGCAGACCATATGAAAAGAGTGGCAATTTTTTCTGGTGGAGGAAATGGACAAAGGGATAAATATGAACCCTTCAAAAAATATTAAACCTTTTCCACAGTTATAATGTGAGGGACAGAGAGTGAGAGACAGAGAGAAGATGCATACAGATAATATAGGAGCCCCAGCCATCAGGAACAATGTAAGTGAATGGATTTTTTTACATCCGATTCGAGATATCATCAAACACATTAAGAGTGATAACCCTTTCTTATCTAAGCTTCCTTTCAAAGTCATTAATAACTTTTGAAAATTCTGAACTGGACAACAATGTCTAAGAATTTCAATTGGCCACTCAATTAGAAAACTGTAATTAAAATCAGGTAAATATTTCTTCAATAATCAGAAAAGACATTAAGAAACAAACCAAAATAAGAACAAAAGAAAAAGCAACAAAAAGAGAAAGTAGGATAAATTAGATTATGTAAAAATTAAAGGAAACTGAAAAAAAGTCTTAATTTTTCTGCTTTAACATTATTACATTTTTCCCCATAGAAAACAAAACTATTTTTTCCCATTAAAAGGAACTTAATTCACTGGAACCAGGTATATCTTTAAAAGTGTAATAAAAGGTGTAATAAAAATGTGTAATGCTTCAAATTAACTCTTTTCATCAGACGCTACAACAAAAGAGTGAAAATTTAATTGTTTTTCAGGCAGACAAGAAATAAGTGTTTGGTGATTTCAGGTAGGATATCAAGTTTTCGTCAGCCTGACATCTGTAAAGCGGCAGTGGACATATTTTTGCCTATGGTTTATCTAAATAGAAATCAGAATTGTTAATTAAATTTAGAGTATTCCTCTCAAACTTTATAAGAAAATCCATAAATTAGACCATTACTTTTCACTCTTTTAGGTCACTTGCAGCTGTAAATATGGATAGTCCTGTATGAAAATTTTAAATAATTCTATCCCATATTTTATGTATACCTTTTGTTTTAGGAAGGAAAAAAATTCTGGCATGCAATGTTCTCTTCCCTTTAACAGACAGCCCTTCCTCCAGTCTGGTTATGAATAAATAAAATGTTCCTGGACTGTTTCACAATATTCTCTGGGTAGTCTGAGCTTCTGTAAGTCTCCTGAGGAGAAGAAAAAGAGGGATTTAATGAAGCAGCCTCTATTTATGACACGTGGAAAAAACAACAAAATAATGTAATGTACCCTTAGCTGTAAATGTGCAACAAACAATACAATTCAAGAATACAGAACACAGTTTAAGTTGTGGTTTACTGTTTGAGAGTTGGAAGGCAAAAATTTACAGAAGAGAAAGTTTATTCACACCTATTCATATTCTATTTTTGTGATGGGCCTACCTGGCCAACAGCAAACACCCACACAGCTGCTCACTGACTTCCCCTCTCCCATGGGACAAGTGGAAAATAGAAGGAAAGCAAAAAGACTTGTTGGATCGAGACAATGACAGTTTAATAGGAAAAGAAAAAGCTGTTCATACAAGCAAACCAGAAAGAGATATTTATACACCACTTCCCATCAGCAGGCAGATGCTGAGCACTTTCTAAATTGCAGGGCCTCAGCAAAGGCAATAGTTGCTTGGGAAAACAAATGCCATAACCACAAATGTCCCCCCTTCCTCCTCGTTTCCCTGAGATTTTAATATTTTATGGTATGGAATTTCCCTTTGGTCAATTTGGGTCAGTGGTCCCAACTGTGTCCCCTCCCAGCCTCTTGCCCACCCCCAGCCTACTTGCTGGGGGAAGAGTGGTGGTGTAGGTTAAGCCCAGAAGGCAGTTCAGCTCTCCACATAGCTGTGCATTAGCCCCCTCAAGTGAGATGGGGAAATGAATCAGAAGGGTAAAGATGAGAAAACTCATGAGTTGAGATAAAGGCAGTTTAATAGGTAAAGCTGCAACTAAACCCAAATGAGGAATTCATTCACCACTTCCCATTGGCAGGCAGGTGTTCAGCCACCTCCAGGAAAGCAGGGCTTCATCACACATAATAGATACTTGGCAAGATAAACACACAACTCTGAATGTGTGTGTGTGTCCCCTCCTTCTTTCCCCAGCTTTTATTGCTGACCATGATGCCATATGGTATGGGATATGCTTTTGGTCAGTTGTGGTCAGCTGTCCTGCCTGTGTCCCCTCCCAACTTCTTTCTCACCCTCAGTCTACTCGCTGATGGGGCAGTGAGAGAAGAAGAAAAGGCCTTGATGTAAACACTGTTCAACAATAAATAAAACATTGGAGTGTTATCACTGTTTTAGTCACAAATACGAAGCACACCACCATATAGGCTGGTATGAAGAAAGTTAACTCCATTCCAGCCAGGCACAGTACAAATTTTATGTGAAATTCTAAGATGTTACTTTATGGCAATACATTATGCTACCTGCTCCTTTCAGATTTTCTTTTTACCTATATATAAATCATAAAATCTACCCAATCACAGATACTAATGAAAGGTGGCAACAAATATGATAAAAGTTCGTCCAATTTATAGAAACCTTTGCACTCCTTTTTACCCTTACTCCTTTTATCCATCAGTCACAGGGAGTTATTTTGTGCTCCAAAATCTGCAATAGCAGTATAGGTCATAATTCTCCTAAGTGCTGAACAAAATCACAAAAAAGTCCACAAGTGAAACTCAAAGATTCAATTAAATGAATAGTAGGGATGCAGAAGAAAAGACGAGGATGACACAAAGCCAGAAGCAGTGCACATGAACATAATACTTAAAAGCAGAAAGTATATATTTCAAAAGGGAATTTGCATATTGAGAACCAGATCGTGAAATTTAACGTCCAGCGACTTTAGGTCAGTCATCAATGGGAGGCCCTGAGAAGATTTTTCTAGCCAAGTAACTATTTTCTGTTCTTTTGAAAGCTGAAAGTTTAAGGAAGACATGTCACTAACCTGTTGATCTACCGTACAGATACCATGTAGAACTTCACTAGACCGAAAGACTATATCATTAATGTACTAAGGCTTGGACTACAGACCCAAGCCAGAGTTGACCTATAGATGAGTTCTGTATATTTTATAACTGAAAACCATTGTGCTAGTAGGTATTGTACTAAGTTATAACAACCCACTTACGCTGATGTAAAAAGTGCTAAAGCATTGAAATACTAAAGCTTGAACAACAGGCCCCAAGCCGAAGCTGCTAACTTGGTGTGTAATCATTAACAAAGGGTGTAAACTCGCTAGTGAAAGATGCAGCCTAGAATATAATCAGTAGTGAGGACGAAATGCTGAGAGAATGTATCCAACTTCCCTTGTTTAGCCTTGTTCAAGGCTGAGAACCCACGTATTTGCCCTTGTTAGAAACTCCCATGGTCTCCTCCACCTCAAACCCTGGCCAGGCTTTGGGTGGAATCCAACAGGAGAATGACACCAGGAATTTTCTGCTCAAAACAAAGGTGCCAGCTATTCTGGCTTGCCGATCTCTGGCATATAAGGCTGGACCCACTCACAGCGACTTTGGCCGCCTCACCTATGGGTGGAGGCACCGCGTAGGATTTCCCCCTTGCCGGGACAGGCTCTGCAAACCCTCGCTGTAACCGGGGCTGCCCAGCCACTGCGGGGCTGGGTGATGGGAACGTGTGCAAGTGGTGATGGATCTTTCTTAATCATTATTGTCTCTCTCATGTAGTAATGATGTGATGCATTACACTGGATTTTCCTGTTGATTTAGGTGAATGATTCCACCCTTTCTTCCTGCATGTTTTCTGTATTGCACTTTAGTATTATTTGGTTATTGCCAGTAAAATATGCCTACTCTTTTCACTCTGGTGTCTGAGTTTAGTTGGTATCCTTAATCAGCAAAACAATCATACATCAGGTTATATTGCTTGCAGGTCATTTTGCAGCATGAGTTGCCATCCCTGGAACATACTGTTGTCCACCACCAAAGCACAAGATTACAAATGATACTTCTTCCTAAGGACATGGGGACAACCAATCTGCTTCTCAAAAATAAATGAACATTTTCCAAAGTACATTGAATTTTTGAATTTGCCAAAGTACACCTCAATTATTGTATTCGGTTTTGGGCCCCTCACTACAAAAAGGACATTGAATGACTCGAGCATGTCCAGAGAAGGGCAACAAAGCTGGTGCAGGGTCTGGAGCACAGGTCGTACGAGGAGCGGCTGAGGGAACTGGGGGTGTTTAGTCTGGAGAAGAGGAGGCTGAGGGGAGACCTCATCACCCTCTACAGCTCCCTGAAAGGAGGGTGCAGAGAGCTGGGGATGAGTCTCTTTAACCAAGTAATAAGCAATAGGACAAGAGGAAATGGCCTCAAGTTGCACCAGGGAAGGTTTAGACTGGATATTAGGAAGCATTTCTTTAAAGAATGGGTTGTTGGGCGTTGGAATGGGCTGCCCAGGGAGGTGGTGGAGTCCCCATCCCTGGAATGTTTAAGAGTCGGGTTGACATAGCACTGAGGGATCTGGTGTAGTTGGGAACTGTCAGTGTGAGGTTAACGGTTGGACCAGATGATCCTCAAGCTCTTTTCCAATCTTAAAGATTCTGTTATTCTGTGAGTTTATGTGTGTGTTCTGTCTTTCTTTTTTTCATCCTATGTCATGACAACCAGTTATATGTATAAATGATGAAGTTGCATGAGAATGCCTGCTAAGCTTGAAATATATAAATAAGCTTTAATGGACTGAGTGGTTTAAATGCCATGAAAATTCAACTTTATCAAGAAATGGTTCCTTGTCATCAACTCTTTTGCAGGAGAACGTTCCATAATCATCTTTGTCACTCTTACTGAGACAATGATTTATATTTTTAATGGTGATATGAAACAGGAGCGGCATACATTGCATTGAAAGTACTTATAAAATTTTAAATGATCAAGCAGCACTTACTTTTTCTTAAAGTATCTATCCCACTGGTAGACTTTTAATTCTGCTTCATCTTTGTCCAGTGACCAGGCATGTAAAACTCAGAAAGCAAATTATATTCTTTATCTATGCAATTGACTCACAGTGAATACAAAGACCAAATTTTGATTATTTTAATCACAGGTGCTGAAAGTTACTTTTCATTCCATTTATACATTCTTCAGCAGAATATGAAATTATGCTGAAGCAATGCTAAAGTTTAACATAAAAGGAAACTAAACCAGATCAATAGTGAAAGAAGAGTTTGAAGTCAGCATGATCCAGTGTTAAAGAAGAGATCATGAAAAACAGTGAAAGAATTTGAACAATGCAAGATCAACAAGGGTCAAGAATGAAGGATCAGCAGGGAGAGAAATAGAATAGATGGAAAGACAGAGAGGCAGGCAACCCAGTAAAACAAAATAAGACACTGTGAAAAAGAACAGAATACAAATAAATTATTAAATTTTAAAATTGGAACATTTCAATAAGCTTATTTTCAAATACTATCAGTTCAACTTTTCTTACAAACAAAGTTCAGCTCATTTAATGCCATCATGTAGAAGATCAAGAATTTAAGGAAAAAAAAAAAAAAAAAGAAAAAGAAAAAGAAAAGCAGCATATCTGAGTCACTTTGAAGATCTTGACCTACATGCTGATCTACTCTCATCAGCCAGTTGTGATAAGTTCTTAAGAACCATACCACAAGTCTAAAGATACCAACTAAAATTTCAGGGAACTTTTTGTTTAAACAAGATTGCTTTAAAGCTGTTGGAATGGAAGGAACAGAATCTTCCAAAATCTTGTGTAAGCTACACAGAGAAATAATTTTGGAGTTCAGAACAAACAGATCAAAGCAGACATAGAATTATAGTTGTTGCTTATTCAAGTTTAAGTGCCACTTCAATATTCATTCTGAGGATTCAGAGACGTTCAGACATAGTTTTTCAAGGATGAATTAATCTATCTTGTCTTTCCTTAGCTTTAGATCTTAAAAACTTTTTCTTTTTTGTTTTGTTTTGGTTTGTTTATTATTATTATTATTATTATTATTATTATTATTATTATTATTATTATTATTATTATTATTATTTTGTTTTTTTTGTTAAATAACAAAATCTCAACAAAACAGAAGATACTAAATCTTACTTATTTAGTATCTGTGTGTTTGTATCATTGTGTCTTTCAGTTTAATTAGACTCATGTCTCTGTCAACTAATGTCAGAAGATAATCTCTACTCATTAGCATAGCTATACCTTATCAGTTTAAAGATAAGACTGGAGGTCTGTACCATTATCAAGAAGAAACATCTTATTCTACACTTTACACATGACTGGATCTGCTAGACTCTCTTATCTAGTGAAATCTGTAATACTGAAACACAGAGTGAGAGAATCTGAGAGATGGTCTACAGTTCAGAGAAAATCCAGTGCTTATCCAATAGATTATACTGGAAAATTAACAAATACCTCTAACAGTTTTAGTGATTGTATTTCTAAAGATAAATCACATTATAAAGAATAATCTGATCCTTGGAAAAGAACTAAAACAAAACTCTTGTTTTGAAGTTATGGATTGAAGCATTAATCAATTTTATTTTAGATAAGTGTAAATTGATTAACTGCTTGCAACAAATGTTACTTAAAAGTTAAATAAAACTAACATTTCTCTACAGCCAGCCTCTATGAAGAATTATCCAATAATCTTTAAGAATTCCACATTAATTCAAGTACTTCACCTATAACAAGTGGAGAGTCTCATAATACTGTCTAGAGCTACATTTCTTGTTTTGGCCATCCCTTCTGTTCCAACTGTACTTTACTATGAGCAAATTTAATTGAATATAAATAAGCACGATTGACCTACTGCTTCAAGGTAAGCTGTTTCTGTGATTTTTTCAAGACAAACAGGTAATCCCTTAAAGAATATCAACTCTGTTTCTAAAACTACTTTCTATACTGTTTAAATTCCATCCCTCTGAATATTTTTTTAGTATTGTCTAACTTGTCTGTACTCAGCACAGTTTCTATGACTAGAATAAACACTAAATAAAAATAACCAAAAAACCCCATAAATATATGTGGAAACATGAAAGTTATCTTACCTGGTAGTGCCTTCTAGAATGCCATTGTAGATATCACTTATCTGTATATCTGAATATAAGCACAATATATTCAAATATTCCTGACTGACAAGTTCTTCATTCAAGATTTACAGACAATACACTGCCTTCCCAGAACCATACAAGCTAGAGATACAATAATGTTCTCTTGATCATCTAGGCAATTTCAAGTAAACATAATTTCCAGACCCAAATGGAAGCCTGTTTGCTTCAGTGTTTGGCTTAAATTGTCTTTAGACAATAGTATTTTATCTTAAAATTTAAAAATTCTCTTGTCCACCTATGATGGATACTGGTATACTGAAGAAAGCTGGACAGTTATGTATCTCCTCTTCCACAATGCACACTTATCTTCTTTCTCTAATTGACAAGGTATATCCTATCAGTTTTTCTTCAGCTGTTTGCATGTGCTACATCCTGTCTTGTCTAGTAAACTTATTGTTAATGCTCTCAAGAGTGGGGCATTCTTCCCTGTGTTTTATATTCTGTGCTTACTATACTTTGAAATGTTATATAACTCATAAGTAGTGTCTTGTTTGCATTTAGCTAAGACCTAGCAATGTCTTCTCGTGCTAGTGTAGGTTCTTCTGCTCCCATGACCCTCCAGTAAATCTGGCAACATTTTCCACCATGTTCAGTAGCAGAAGTATGGAATCTTTGAGAATCCCTGCTGTTGTATCAGAAATAGCATAGCCAGCAGGGATGGGGAAGGGATCTTACCCCTGTACTGGGCACTGGTGAGGCCGCACCTCGATTCCTGTGTTCAGTTTTGGGCCCCTCACTACAAAAAGGACATTGAATGACTCGAGCGTGTCCAGAGAAGGGCAACGGAGCTGGTGCAGGGTCTGGAGCACAGGTCGTACGAGGAGTGGCTGAGGGAACTGGGGGTGTTTAGTATGGAGAAGAGGGGAGACCTCATCGCCCTCTACAGCTACCTGAGAGGAGGTTGCAGAGAGCTGGGGATGAGTCTCTTTAACCAAGTAACAAGCGATAGGACAAGAGGAAATGGCCTCAAGTTGTGCCAGGGAAGGTTTAGACTGGGTATTAGGAAGCATTTCTTTCCAGAACGGGTTGTTAGGCGTTGGAATGGGCTGCCCAGGGAGGTGGTGGAGTCCCCATCCCTGGAGGTGTTTAAGAGTTGGGTTGACAGCGCTGAGGGATCTGGTGTAGTTGGGAACTGTCACTGTTAGGTTAATGGTTGGACTGGATGATCTTCAAGCTCTTTTCTAATCTTGATGATCCTGTGATTCTTTTATTCTGAACAATGCATTGTCATGTCTCAGCTTCTTGGATTTACACTTCAATATACTAGAAATTAGAAGATTTATAGCTGGTTATCATGGTAGCCATAAAGTTTATAATAGATAAATGGATGCAATTCTAAAGTATATGCATGAAAGGGCTGAAATATTATCGTGTGGTGTTTGTATCAATACAATATTTATGTTGTTAATTAATCAATATAATTTTGTTTTTAAAGGATCAGTATGACCATAAATGAGAACAGGCTTCAATTCCCCAGTCACATACAACTGAGAATCATCTCATGGAAGACAGTGTGAAAGAATACATTCTTATGAGAAGGTAAAGATGTAGCATAAGGAGCAATATGCTTTAACTGAAAAATGTTGATGAAAGAATGGTGACAAAACATTGTGTGTTCTGATTTTTAAAAATTGCAAAATTTTAGTGTCTGCTGAATCAGCATAACTGGCAAATAGATTTAGCCAGAATAAACTATTTGTCTAGGAAACAAAGACTTCAACATCTAATAATTATTACAATCCATTTTAATTCTCCACCTTCTGTATGCTCAATTCTTTAAAAAAACCCAGCAATGTATGTTTAAGATGATAAACATTTATAGTATATTTAATCTTTATTAATCAAATTAAAGGGTAACAATGATCATGATACTCCTTAAAGAATAATAAAGGTAGTATCCTACTCAGTTTTAGTTTATTATTCAGGTCAAAATTTCCAGATATTGAAGTCAACCTAAAGTTATATCTCCTCTGTATAAAGATAAATGTCAAAACTTCTACAGCAACAGACTATAAAGCTGCCTAATCTAAACTGGCAATAACAGTCTTTCAGTATAAAATATAGTGTAGTTAATCAAGCCAATAAAGGTCACATTTAAGGAGGCAGGGTAAGCAGCATTAGCACTAATTAACATTTTAGTCAACAATAAATTTAACAATTAGGAAAAGACAATAAAGGAGCTCGACATATTTCTCTCCAGTCCCTTTCATTAAGAGCAACATTTTTTACTGCTTTTGTGCTTTATTAAAATGAAAAATGTTGAATCATGACATTATAGAGATAGAATTTCTCCAGCTATAGATGTTGAAAATGTGCAATATTTACTTAAGAAAACACTTTTCCTCTCATACATGTATATATTTTGAAATTTTCAAGCGCAGGATATTGATAGCCAAAGATAAGTACACTGTGACAAAATATGCAGAATGGGGAAGATCATCAAAATGACAGATTCTAGCCATGGTCATGATATTCTGACTCATGTTGTAAAGTTCAGCCAGTCACACTTGAGTTCAGTGCTTCTGGAGTAAGCTGCCATTTCACAGAAGTGAAACATCACAAAATAGCTAATCCTGCCATGGCAAATTGCCAGGTTTCAGACCATACCGCTGGCATTAATTATTGCCACTATCCCAGCCAGGAAATGACCTTATCACCCCTGCTGGGACTGAACAAGGATTAGACATGTCACATTCTGAGGTCACAATTAGTGTGGTTATTAACATGGTAGCACCTCAGGGAGCCAAGGTGGGTAATTTAGAATTATTGGAGAGAAGCACGAGATTTCCTGCTGTGGAATGACAGTCTTGGACAGTGCTAACCAATATTTTTTAATAAGGTTGTATAATGATAATTTGCACTTCAAACTAATTTTCAAAGTTACCTATTCCAAAGCCACTGTTTCTTTATAAATCTATTTCCCTTCAAAAGTGATTACTGTGATTCTCATTTCCAGTGACATGGCAATGTCATACAGAGTCCATAGCTCATGATTATATGTTACAGGATAACATAACCAGATATGAAATGTTAATATTACCACACATATGTTATGAATTATATATTTCTGTCTGCATACATTTTCTATTCTTTAATAGGCATTTTTCAGAGCTCAAAACTGTGTCATGCCTTTGAAGGTTAAACTCAATCAACATTCAGCTGTCTCAAAGTCTAAATGAACTCATTATTTTCTTTGAGTTTCAAAATGCTTCTGTAAATGGTTTAGAAGTTGAAGAAAATGTAATGCTGGGTGCTTTGCCAGTTTAATAATCTTGAAGGAATTATTTAAAAACTTTGAAGGGAAATTATTCTGAGGTTCAAGTTTATCTTAAAAATGTAGACTGAAAAAAAGAGTCTGAAAACATTAAATATTTTTTTTCTGTCTTGCAAAGCTAGAGTTTGGAAAATAATAGTGGAGTTATGACCTCCAATGGAAGAGAAGCTACTGGTTAATTTCAAACATGAAACATTACATCTTCCACATAGATGTCAAGAGCTAATCAACTTTAAACATGACAGGACAGTAGATGAAGAGGAGGTTTTTGTATTAATATCATCTAAATATCTGAACACGTATGATTAGGAGGGACACAGAGAGGCAGAAACTCGAACACCCCTCTATCTCTGTTCCTCACACCACACATAGAAAGCAGAATATAATACTTTTAAAAAAATAGTATTAGCTCCTGCTACCTACTTTGCTTTGTGATTAAAGTCCCTGAATTAGAAATTTTAGGTGGCTAAATTTCAAAATTCCAGTATGCAAATCTAATATTAAAAAGACAGTATGGTGGGGTTCCTGCTTGTAAATTAGGAAAGGTATGCCTGATTAGACATGATGTTATCAAAAATGTATTCCACCTTGTCTAGTTCTTCATGATGAAAATCTTCAGCATCTTGTGATTCAAAATATGTTTTTTTCTGTGTTGTCCCTTGATTGCTGTACTCTTTCTCAATTGATTTTAAGAAAACAAAACCTTTTGTACCACATATGCACTGAATAAAAACTTACAATGATATATTAATGTCACACAACAAAATAAAAATTAGATTATGCTTAAAATAAAATTTGGACTATTTCTTATGTGACAGCATTGTTTTATCCTTTAAAGTACAGCAGTATATTTTCACCTAAAAGTTAGTGCTTGCATATGATCACCAGATAAGAAATATAAGAAGTTTACCCACCTATAAAATAAACCAGAAACAACACTAATTCACTTGGATTTAAACAGGGGAGGAGAAAGATTTAATGTTTGAAAATACTACAAAGTAGTCCACAAGCAGTAGTCTTGTAGCAGGCACATTATTCAGAGAAAAATTTGCATTTTGCAGGTAACTTTTTTGGTGAGGGCATTTGTTTGGGTTTGGTTTGGTTTTGTTTGGGTTTTTTTGTTTGTTTGTTGGTTATTGGTTTTCTTTTAATTTCTAAGATTAATAACATGTTGGAAATTTGGTAAATTAATTTTGCAGTGAACAATAGTAATTAAGAAGATGATGTGAACTGCCAAAAATTAAATTCTAATTATAATATGATTGCTACCCAGTTTTGGGGAAAGAGCATTGTAATATCTGGATTATTCTTCTCAACAGACTGAGCTAAAAATAAAACTCAGTTATTCATTTATCTTCAACTTTTAAAGAGGTGAAGTGACAAAAGATCTTTATCTCTCTGTTAATTTTGTGAAATTATGACAAAGGCTGGATTTTTGTCATAGCTATGTCTGAAATATATTAGTTGTCTCCTGACAATATTACATATTTCTATATAGGTCAATGATGTTTCAAACTTCAGCAGTAATAAACCTACCAACCTGTGTCAAGTTATTTACTTTATCACTAGTTCATAAAATGAGTAATAATGAAATTTAAATGTGTGTTTAAATAAAGAATTGAAGACTCATTTCATTTTAATCTCTGAAATTTGAAAAATCGAATGTCAATATTTGGGTTCTGATCAAAGCAGTGAAATACATACTCATATGTGCTACAATTGCCTGAGCTTCTCTACTGCATAGAAGATGAATCCTGAACCTAACTATATAATAGAATGATACTTAGAATGGTATTTGTAGCAGACAGCAGAATTTAGAATGCATTTTGAATTATTTTCTTCAAATAGCATAATTGTAGCAGGCTAGAATGTTTCATAGTTATCATCTGTGTTCCTATAGCAACAATAATCCAGTCATCTAAAATTCCACCTCTTTCAGAAGCAGTCACTGCTCACAAGGTTGGCCTCACTTCCAGGATGTTTTGGTTACCATTGAAGTTTTGTATGTGTTCCATTGGTCTGACCTGTCAAGACACACTTTTATGAAGATGTCACCCATCATAGTGAAAAGTGTATTGCTAAGAATTCTATGGAGAACATTACCACTTTCTCCATTAGTGTTGATGTTTTCATTCATTTAGCAGGAATTTTAAGTGGTACTTGAAAATTATAAAACATAATACTGCAGACTGAAAAGTATTACAGTTATTATCTGTATTTCTATAGCTACAATTAAATAGAAAGGTTATTGCTAGTTGGTGCTTTTTTCCTATCCTACAAATTTCCTTACCATAATTGAACTAACGCTGCATTGCAGAGGATATTTCAACATCCTCGCTGATTATATGGGAAACACTATTTCTGTTTATTGCTGCTGACATACATTTACATATACACTCATTTAAATTTTATATTGTTATAACAAATATAGATGTGTTTATTTTTTAACAAACATGGTTCTTGAAATAACATGTTGTTCTGTTCTCCTCTGTCACAGTTATCGCTGATAAACTGGCAAACACCCCAGGAGAAGGACAAAGACTTCCATCCTGTGTCCGATTTATTTCATCACACACAAGAAGCTACAACTAGGGAAGCTCAGTCAAGGTGACTGCACCCTCCACAAAATCAGGATCTTTACATTTAAATAACCTTCATTAAATACCTCATTTCAGACCAGGATGTGTACCATGGAGTAGCTCATTTATGAAAAATGCTTCTTGTTCTGTGACTGCTGAGACATGTTTCTGATATTGTTTCTTTTTTTTTTTTTTTTCCCAACAGGGGAA
>NW_020799095.1:110284234-110287803 GCF_003259725.1 Athene cunicularia
GATGTATGTCAATAAGCAGTTTACAGAAAAGTACAATTTATCAAACAGAAATCATTTACTTTGGAATGTGGATTCACACTGTTGAATCTTACATAACTAGAAAAAAATGAAACCAGGAATTTTTATTTTACAACATTTTAAGTTTTTAAAATCAGTGACAAAAAAATGCAGTAATTATTTATTAATGGGAATATATTTTCTATACTCTTTATATTATTATATCTAGAAAGGAAGTTTTTAGAAAAGAAAAAGGATGTGTAAAAGAAAGATTCTGATAATAATAATTTTTTCAGATAATCTAGATGGTGTGAATAAGTCAGGATACAATTATGGCTCCAGTAAAACTGATGTGTGCTTTGACATTGAATTCAGTATAACTGAGATTTAACCTACAGATTAATTTTTTTTTTTTTTTTTTAATGATATAGAGCATGTAACACAGTCCAAAGCAATCATGCCTCAAATATATGCATGAGACTTTAGTCCCTGGTAGCAAGAACACTGAAGGAGAGTCTCCAAAGACTCAAATTTCTGAAGTAAAGATTCATGGCTACAGTTCTATGCTAAGGAATAATCTTCTGAGGGTTCTACAAGAAACTAATTTAGGGTTCAAATTTCAGTTGGGAGATGGTGACATGCAACAGAATTATATAGTAACATACAATTTTACAGATAACATAAATAGAGCCCTCACCAAAAAAAAATAAGTATGATATAGATAAGAAATAGAGCAGAAAAGTTTAATAGCTGAATAAGATAGATTGAAATAAACTTTACTTTGGTTGTTTTCTGGGTCAGGGAAATGTAGAAGGCTTCTTAGATCATTATTGGAGTTCTCCTTTTCTCAAAAAGAGCAAAGTATCTTTATCAATTCTCTACAGCAGAATGTGACTAATTCCAGCATTAGATAACAAGAATCATTATTATTCAGGAGTTGTCAAACCCTCCGCATAAGCTAGCAGAGTTTTGTGATGGTATATCAATATATCCTAACACCATGTAAGACTGCTCAGTCAGCCCGACTTCCAGATCATTGGAACAAGGACGTAGGTTTGAACAATTCAACACCTGTTTACATTGTGTATCCAGACCTACTTCTCAAATATGTAAAGCTCTTTATATGTAATTCTCTCCTCCTGCCAATGATCTGTGAACTTTTATTTCATTTTTGGAGCAGCAGGAAAGTACTAGCAAGGTCTTATGAAGAATTTTAGTGGGCAAACTGTTTTTTATTTTTATAAATATATTTCAAAGTCTCAAGTAAATGCCATTGTTAATTTGAAATTAAATTTCCGTGTATAGATCTGTTAGCTCAGCACTTTCGGATACTGAAATTTATATGTTTGAAAATGCATACAGAAAATGCTTGAGGCCAGGCTAATTCAGAGCTTGGGTATAGCATAAATGGATTTTTAGGGTATTTCTATTTTTGCACGGCTACTTCATAATTGCTGAACACTTCAGTGTTACCATGAAGATACAGACAGAGTAGACCAGAGACTATCAGAGAATTGCAGAGAACATTCAGGAACTGCAGGAAGTCCATCCGTATTGCCCCTCAGACTATGAGTAAAGGCTTCCAGCTGAGAAACACCAAGTGACTGGCTGAGCAGTCTGTCTCAAAATTAACTTAAGTCACCAAAAATGGAGGACCTAGAAATGTTAATGTGGTCACTCAAAGTAGATGGTTGTCATTTTCCAACCGAGGCACTAGGTGCTTACCAATTTGTACTGGAAAACAATGCCATCCAAAAATTTACTGTCCAAAAATTTGGGAAATGGGACTTAAATGTGTAGGAATATCTTATCAATAGTCTTTCCTTATTCCAGGGAATTGCATCTGAGCTTTATCTGAACTATACAGTCTTCCTAAGCTGAAACATTCTCAGAACCTGCAGTTTAGAGTCTTTTCAATTCTGTTCCATAGTTAATGTTAACCACTCTTTTCAGCACTTCTGTAGAAAGAGATGAAAAAAGGAAATAAAGATAAATGTGACACTTTTTCATTCTTCCATTTCAAAAAAAAAAAAAAAAAAAAAAAAAAAAAAAAAAGCATATGATACCTGTATGCATTTGAGCAGGGTGAGCATGGATAGGAAATCTGAATACAGAAAATTAAAGAAGCCTCCAATATTTCATAAATACCAGAAAAGATAAACACAAAAATTAAATGCAAGAAAATTCTACACCAGAATCATCATTGAAATACCTTTATTTGAAAGTTTGCTATGCTGTATTATAACTAATACATCTCAATATCTTTAACTTCTTTGATATAAACAGAATTGGAAAAAAAATATAAATTGTGAAGCAAAATCTAAATAGATCTGAAGGCCTAATAATTATACAAATAATTGTGGTTTCTTCCTCAATTTTCAGTTTTCATTGTATTTGTTTACATCAGTTTACTGGATAAAGCAGCTAAGTAAATTGGCAAAGAGTTGAGTAGTGGCATTAAGGTATCCACCTTCAAAGAAAAATTGCATACAGTTCCAGCATGGAAGAGATGTTTATCTTTATTAGGTAGGATGTCAACTATTAATCTTATTTTATATGTGCATGAAATAGATAAATAATTTCTCAAAATGGAAGAGAAAGTATTCCTTTTATATAATTACCTTTTTAATAAAGGCATTTACATGACAGTTCACTCCTCTTTTTTACTATAGACAACTACCTGTGAAACAATTCATTCAACTGAAATTCTCTGTTGAAATGAATATTTGAAAACTGACTGAGGTAGGAGGAAGCAGAGAGTGTGCACACATCTGGCAAGGTCCCTGAAACCCCTTAGTTTTTATCTGCATATACATTAGAACATGTATCTACATAACATATATTACTTCCCCTTATCCCCCCTCATGACAGTACCTTTTCTAATATTTTTGTGGGGCTTTCTGTATGGAAAGTTTTGAAATTTTAGATGGGATGACATAACAGAATTAGCATCCTTTCAATCTTCATTACATTCAACTAAGTTTTTGTGTTCTGTTATCTGAAAAGCAGGTTATTTTCTGCCTTACACTTTTCTCTAAGGGAAAAGAAATATGTATTCTAATGCAATTATTGTATAAAAAGTGAAATCATATCTAACTTCCAGGTTAGATGGTGGAAGTCTTGAGGAAGAAAAAAAATTATTTAGACCTTCATTGGTATCCAGCACCTTTGCCCTCTGTTCTAATACTTGACTACTTACATTCTTGAAGTACTTTAGAGATTTGTATAAAATACCATCAGATTTCACAAACTCAAAGACAAAAAATAGTAAATCAAAAAATTATACATGTTGTATTCCCTAAGTATTTCTACTTACACACTTCATTGAAAGAACTCTGAATATACTTAATAAAGTCCCTCAAGATTTTCCATTCAAATTTCATCTCAAAGTCTGCCATTATGTCTACAAAATATGACCAAATGTGTTTCCTTTGTGTTTTTTAATCATCCCTTAGGTACCGAATAATGTATTAGAATGAAATAAGCTCACTTTCATTTGCTGCTGCTATAAATAAAGGAAGGAGAAGAGCAAGCTAAACAAAAGAAGAGGGGGACACCCCCCCCCCCCCCCC
>NW_020799095.1:110287853-110292876 GCF_003259725.1 Athene cunicularia
AAAAAAAAAAAAAAAAGTTGGTTGAGAATTTCCTCTCAACCTCTCAATTACTGTTTGAGAACAATAATTGAACATGACATCAATGAGAGAGCTAATTTATTTGTACTCCCTTTGGGATAATTTTAAACCAGAAACTGCTGCAAAATGTTGTGGCTTGTAGTTTGCAGAAAATGTTTATGACTGCATTTTCCCACCAGTCACGTGGTGTTCTACAAGGGTAGCGCAGGAAAAGGAGAGGGGGATGTGGGGCAGGGCTCTCGGATCTCAATACAAAAGGCCTGACAACAAGGGGTATACAGCTAGAATAAAAAGGGAAATAGAGACAGGGAGTAGATTTTAAGTCCCTGCAGATCCTGGCAACCCAGTTCTTTTGCAGGATCAGTCAGATCCAAGATGGATTTTCCCACATCATGCTGCACAGATCCTATCTTTGCAGAGGTTCAGCCTGCCGCTGATACCATGGTCCTTTTTGTCTTGTGTAAAAACAAAAATTATGTATGTTCTCTTAACAGGCTGGAATGCTATCTCTGGCATAACATCCAGCAGTGTGCAGTACAGGCTGCAACAAGCTATTCCAACATATTACCTTACAGCAGCTGCTTATGCCAACACATGATCTTCTCAGGCCCAGTAGATCAGACGTGGCTTGCCCAGGGTCACTAACTCCTTCAGTACGATGTCTTCTCCAAGGCTCCCAGTACATATGGACTGAAACTTTGTTTATTTTAAAAGCTGTTGCAAATTCATTATCCATAGAACATCTGCACATCAGTTTATAGTATAAAATTGTCAGATCAGCAGTAGTAGGTGGAAAAAAAAATGCCTAAAATATAATTTGATGCTACAAATACAATTATTCTTTAAAGAAAAAGAAAGACTTCAAGATAAACCAAGACCAGAATATTTAGTAGGTATATAAATACAGAAGAGGGTTCAGAAGAACTCTGAAAAATGAATGCTGCGTTAAAATGCATGAAAATCCAGAGCAGTTACTCCTAAATAATTAGAATTCAAAGACTATTAACAGATCACAGTTTCAACAATGTCTGAAACAACTGCAGATTAAATTTCAATCAGCAAAACAACAGCCTGAAATCATGCTGCATATTTTAGAACATTAGAAGTCTTTCTATCTTCATTCATTTTTTTTCTCCCCTGTACATTTATTGAAGTTGTGTGTGCATAAAGATACAATTAAGTGCATTCCACTTTATACCCACAAACGTAGTATAAGTGGTCATTTTCTTCCCTAAATATGCTACAATGACATAACCAGGACTGAATGCAAAATTAAAAAAAATTTTTTTTTTTCAAGTTTTTTGTAATAAACTTATTCTCTCTGTGCATTGCACCATTTTACAGCAACTTAACAGCTGCTTCTATGAAACAGTCTTCTGAAGGTTTGTGGAGAAATCAGAGCTATTGCTCTGGAATGTCTATATCCTGCCAAATTTTTTTTTTCTACCTCTATAGGAAGTAAATAACCCCACCTTAGAAAAACCTTTAGAATAGGTGTGGTACCTTTTTCAATTTTAGTTACAGGTGGCATTCCAGCACAGACAGAACAACCTACATTAAAAAGCAAACCAAAGCAAAGGAAACAAAAACTTCACTCATATTCTGCTTTGTTTTGTTTTGGTTTTTTTTCCAAAAAAACCCCATTCTCTCATTCATAATGGTGTACTATCATTTTTTTGACTATACATTCAATAAATCACAAATAAATGAATGTTCAGACACTCTTCAGAATATATTAATGAGCATTTATGAGGGTGTTAAAACCACACATTTATTTCTGACAGTTCATGTCTTAAAAGTTCATGACCACTCATATAGTTGAACTGTCTCATTCTATTTTCATATTCTTATATGAAATATGTTTGAATAGATCACATGGCGTGGTAGTGCCAGTTTAGCAGAGAATAAGAAAAAGATCATTAGTGATCATGGTCACATGGCTAATAGTACCTTACAGAGTTAAAACCCAATTATCCTTTACTTTAACACACAAATAATGTCATTAAGTCTTTGGGTTCTGACCTTCAGTGAGTATCGTTGACATTTCTTAAAAAGCTTAGAATGTTTTATTACACCATGCCTTGGTTGCTCATTGTCTCGTAACCAATTAAAATATCTGACCATATTATTTGTTGATGCCAAATATTAAAGTGCTGCTTTAAGTCTGCATGTTGCAACTTGACCATTGCTAAAAGAGAGGTTCAGAAAAAAAGATGAGTCTCGAAATTTATTAGTGAACTTTACTTCTCTAGGAATTATCAAGATGTCACATGCAATTGAGGTCAACAAAACTTCGTAAAATATTTCTAATCTATTCCACTTGATAAAACACACAAAGTAGTCCTTTAGAGCTGATCTATGTTTAAGGCATCACAGCCCTTTAAATAAAGGTTAAAGAGTTAGAAAAGACAGGTTCTCTCAACATAGTGCCAGATTTTAGGAAGTTTAATTCGATTCCCAGCACCTGTAGGTTATTCCATTTCCAAATTTAAGTTAATTATTCTGTGTTAATTAAGTTAATTATCCACTATTTCCACAGCTTTCTGGCCAGCAAAAGAAGCTTATCCATGTGGACACTCTGGACTCCAGATTCTTTCTCTTCGGAGGTTTAAGAATGTCCGGTAGTGAGAAATATACAGGCAACCTGTGTATGGGTTTCAAAAATGTTATCATTCTTAGAAAGCAACATAAAAATGGGACAAAAATAGTAACATTTTGTGTATCTCATTTCCTCATTAGCTATAGGAATCTGAGGGGCAAGAGGTGCCTTTTTGTGCCTGTGTTTTGAATCACGTTTTATTAACACTACTTGTACTCTTTGGACCCACACGTAAAAAAAATAGTCTTTTCCCACATTTTCCAGCCCCAAGTTTTTAAACATCTCTTCTACCCTTTGGCACCTCTGCTCTTTTTTTGTCTTATTTGAGGAATATTCATTCCCAACCAGCACTCTGCAGACTGATTCTCCCATCCATGGCCATCTGTTTAGTAAACTAACTTTTTGCTCTGATCATATAATTTAAGATGAAATGACTCTCTCTGAGCTTTAATGGCTTTAAAAAGCCATTTTCTGATGAATATGCATTGAACGTATTTTTAGTAAAATGGATACACAAAGGCACTTCACAAATCAGCAGTGTTTGTAAATTAGTTTCATAATGTGTTAATCAAAGAACGGAAACAGTCTCATAATCTTCATGTAGTCTTCCAGCAAGTTAACAACTTCCTCAGCAATAGCCGAAATTGTGTACAGATTACTTATATATATACACTTTTAGGAGATTGTTTTTTCTCATGTCTGTATATCTCCTAATTCATCTACCTGCAACCAAAGCGAACACTTTGAGACCTAGCAGCCATTTTAATATAGCTACCCAGGCTTTTAGGAATCATATTCAAGTGGTTTTGGCGTAATTAATTTCTCTATGCTTCATGTGATTAATGAGTAAATATTTTTGATCAATAAAGCCTACATGAGCAATGTACCATTGCATCATAGACATTTTTGATAACAATTGGAAAGTTTGCTTACTTTGAAAATCAGTATTAGACTGTGGATATTTTTGAATAGGAACTGCAGTGTAGTATTTAGTCACATGTGAGAAATTTTCAGAAAAAGTCCTTCAGGTAAAAGCAATGTAAAATTAATTTTAACAGTAACATAAGAATTAATATATTTTATAAATTATTACAAAATATTGTTCTTTTAATTCATGCAGTAACATTTCTCCTATAGTTTGTTTAGAGGTTATATATTTTGTAGAGCACTTCTAATAGTATTCCACTGTTGATAATTTTCAACATACAAAACTCCAATAATTTAAACATGAGTGTCCAAACAGAGAGATACTAATGAAAAAGTAATAGTTGCATTATTGAATTATATTAATATATTCTAGGGACAATAGCCCTAATGCAATACAAGTAACACTCTTTTCTAGTAGTCTCCATGCAAACATAATGGTATCATGATGTTATCTGAGTTTATTATAGATATTTACATTCTAGAAGAGGTGTGCTTAATTCCTAGGATGAAACAAACCCTTCCTCCAGTCAGCTGTAATAATTTAGCCAGGTTTCCTGAGCAAGCAGCACATCATATTTTTTGAGAGTTAGGGAAGTTAACTATTGTTAGTGAGAAAAATGGGTTCAGTGAAACTCAGACTCACTCTGTCAGAGTATTCAGAAGAAACATCTGCAGTTCTGCTGCTGGAGCTTACCTTTTGCTTTTACTTTGAAGGCGGTGACAGGCACAGCAAAGCCTGGGATCTTGTCCAGAATGGTCTGAAATAAAATCAGGTTTGGATGAGGCAGCCTGAAAAGTGCTGAAAGTGCTGAAGTGGGAGCCTCTTCAAACAGATGTAGTGGAAACTAAGTGGGTAGTCAGGGGGATTGTCAAAACCAAGGTCTGAGATGGCAGTGAAATGATCTTTTTCAATATCTATGGCAGCCTTCAGTGGCACAGCCCTGCCTAGCTATGCCATAAAAAGTTATAATTAAGTTCTAAAGATTTACAGCTCTGCAGTTTCAAAGAAAAGCTATTAAGAGGATATATGAATAAAACAATAAAAGAGTAAAGCACTAACTATTACTTCCTCTCCCTATGACATGGCCCTTACAGTTCAAGCATGTGGTCCAATACATTGCTGCATGTTGCACAGCCTGGTATTGACACCCTCTGTCACTGTAAAATTCCCTGCCTCCCTACTGTTCAGCACTTAGTGTCATTTCTCTATGTACAAGCTCTTCCAATAAGAATCCACTTTGTTAGTTTTATGTACAGTGCTGAATACATACACATATATTTACATGCGTACATACAGTACTGCAGATACATGTGCTCAAGTGGGTAAACTGTTGCTAAAATTTCTTAAGACCATTCTTTATAGATATATCAAATTTCAATATAAGCAGTTACTTGCTTATCTTAAAACAAAAAGAGATAAAAATTAAAATATCAGCAATCATTAATAGAAACCAAAAGCAATTAAAAAGCAAAGAAATG
>NW_020799095.1:110292926-110305963 GCF_003259725.1 Athene cunicularia
GGGGGGGGGGGGGGGGGGGAAGTTACTTGGATTACTCACAGAAAGAACTTCATTTCCTTCACTTAGGTATTTTACTGTCATCCTGAAATTGCAGTAGTTGGGAGCTGTGGATCTCGTGTATGTCTTATGCTCTTGGTGAGACAATTTTGCTTTTATAGCCTAACTTTCTTAAGACTTTTCTAAAGTTTTTAAATTGGTTTCATATTTCACTGCAAATCTTTCTATTTCCTCCTAAATAGGAAGCTATCCTCTTCATCAGAATGTATGTTGCTTCCCTTCAGTGAGTCTCTTCAGTGTATCAGGAGTCATCTCCTGCATCTCAGTGATTATTAAATAAATGGTTACATCAGTGAAATCTAAATCTCTTCTTCCTCCATTTGGTGACTAGTTGGCACTACTTAGTGAATGTTCCCAATCCCTTTCTTATGCATACTGTTACAAATATGTGCAAATCCACTCTGTAGAGTGGACTGTC
Source organism: Athene cunicularia (assembly GCF_003259725.1). Lineage (NCBI taxonomy): Eukaryota > Metazoa > Chordata > Aves > Strigiformes > Strigidae > Athene > Athene cunicularia. Next base: position 110,293,402 of record NW_020799095.1, read on the forward strand.
GCTCTAGCTTTTCAAATAAACTATTTAAAGGTAAATTCTATGTATTCTGTCCTTCTCAATTTGCATATTTAAAGATGTCAGTTCCCCAGGTCATGGACAAGCATCGACAGAATATGTACTGCATGCCTGGTTCAGTTCTACTAGTACCTCTGCATCTTTGCAGTTTAGTATTTTTAAATGTGGTAAGTCTTAACTGATGCCAAGCTTATCAGATACTAATGAAGTTCTTTGACTCCATTAAAATCTTTCAATGTTGTCATCACAGTTGCATTGGCACAGTGCTTAGATAGGTGAACAAAAGCCCAGCTACCTGTAATAAATCTATTAAGACAGGATAGGGGAGTCTCATGTGTCAAAATGTCTATGTTTTCTTAAAACGGGGAATAATTCCTTCACTCTGGCTTCTTTAAAAAGATTTCTCTTCTAATAATCTCCATTAATCCGTTTGTGTTACCGATTTCATTTTCTGAATGGGTCTGGGAAAATGCTTTTGTTTGTTTTATTCATTATATTGACAATAATACTTACAGGCACCTTATCTTAGCTGAGCAGAGTGTTTTCATGTGCATCTGCTCATAATTAATATTTCAGGGCAAATGTCTGCATTCAAATCAATTTACTTCTACAGAGTATATTAATTTGTATGGAACTACTACATACTATCTTAAATGGGTAATATTACATTAGATTCCCTAGGGTAAGCTGAGATAGTCCAAATTCAGATATTTCAGTCTGCATGAAACGCAAACTCTGTAAAAATTATTTAAAATGCTGAAGGCATTAAACAGAAAACTAACATTAACGTGTGATTGCAGTGCTGACATCAATATAACGATAAAGGACATGTAGCTTAGAACAAAATAGTGCTTTTGGAATAGAAAGATATTTTTCCATTTCAGAGCTTTCTGGACTGAATCTGTTTGTATCTTTGGTCACAGCTGAAATCCTTCTAAAATTAAGGATGTTCTGAAATTTGTTTCTGATTTTATAACGATTGGTGCAACCTGATTGGTTGGAATTGTTCCTGATTACATGAGAACAAAGGATCATCACTTTAAATAACTGGTCTGGATATATGATGAGCCTACTGTACCTTCAATTTCTTTGTGCAGTAAAAGTATCTTACTCGATGAGTATGAAGAGAAGAAAAAACAAGATAACAACCCTTCCAATTAGAATATGATGACTAGAGAGAGAAGTTATCTGTTAATATTTTTGGCAAGTCAGAGGTGAAATTCTATTTCTTTTTTGTACCCTACATGAAGAATAATTTCAAGAAGGATGTTTTGCTCATTCAAATGCTCATACATGAAGAATTTCAACAGCAGAGACATAATTTTCTGGGTAATTAAACTGTGCAAATTGGATATTATTGTGGGTTTAGGGTTTCTGTTTAATTCTTTGTTTTGGGAGAGTGTTTCTTTTTTCTTTTTTGTTTTCCTTCCCTCTCCATTCATATATAAAAAGTATTGCTGTTTGCTTGATGCAGAGGACCAGGGCTTACTACAAAGGATGTGCCAGAAGGATGCTGGGATCAGCAGTCAGTATTCAATTTGCTGTTTGTCGGTTTATGAAGCTTTTCTTTCTGGTTACTTCTGTTTATTTTGTGTACAGATTACCAAATGAGGTCAGTCAACAACAACAACAAAAAAACTTTTTGGAAGTCCCCACAGGAAAGAAGGACAAATCATGAATTCAGCTTATGCAGAAGTGAAAAATTGTTCAGTTACATTGCAATCCCATGCATACACCATAAATTACAGTATGTACAAACATGTGCACAAGAACTTGGTGAGCTACAGTAACTAGTTTATAAGTGTGAGCCTACAAGCGTTCTGAAATATTCCACTATTTAAATACAATAGTGGAATAGACATAAAATTGCCATATCTGGACTGTGGGTTTCTTTCATATGCCTCTAATTGCAGTAGTAGTCTGCATGTGTTGCTGAAAATACAAGCATTTCTATTACTGTTGTATGATGCATTTCATAGATTTTTCTTTGAAAGTCCTGCTGTGAACAAGATTAAAACTTAATATTTGTCAGGTTTTTGCCATGTTTTTAAGGAAAACCTTTATTTCTATAAAATAGAGTGGAAGCATTCTGAGAATCAGTAGAAATTTCTGTGATTTACTTTCTGCTCAATTTTTAAATATCCTTTTATAAACTCTATTGTACAGCGTGTCTTCACTTTAAAGCTCTTGAGAGTCTTTGCCTTGAGTGAACTAGGTTTCAAACTTTTCCTTTCTTAGTCTTTATCAGAAATAGATCAGGTGCAGAATTCACTTCTATGAGAACTGAATCTGCTTTCTCCATATTCATATTCCATCTAGATTCACTTTCCCAGAATATACTACCAAGCCTTACTGGTATAAATGATCAGAGCAACAAAAAATATCAAAGGAATAAAACTTCATCTCAACCTCTTGTCATCCCATTGGCCTTCATGATATCATGACCTTCTGGTTCTCTTGTCATTTTTATGAGAGGGTGTGGGGACGAATTTCCGTGCAGGCCACCAGAGACAAGACCACAGACAATCAATATGATTGGAAGTCAAGCTCGAACTTTACTAGCAAGCAAGCCCTTACGTACACCTGTGCATTCTAAAAATAGCAGCAAGCCCTTATATACTTGTTGCTATCTTGCATTACTCTTGCTCATGCTTATTTCAAAAAATTGCTCCCCTCGGCACCTTCCACTAACATTGCTACTTGCACGCAGCAGTAGATAAGTTCCTGCTTTTGCAATTTTAAAGAGTCCCTTCTTTATCACTTTCTTCCTTAACAAGCACATTCTTTTCTCCTGGCCTTCTTGCATTTAGATGTCATTAATCTTCTGACCCGAGTGCTGGTTATACTTTTCAATTGTCAGTGTGTGCAGAAAGTTCAGCAACCCAGCATACGCACCCACAAGAAGGTTTCTATTTTGGAAAATTTTCCTTCAACACATTAACTTAGCTCAACAACAGTTGGATATTTTATATTCATAATGAAGACTGATAAAGAGTCTACATATAATTTAGTCAAATGATCTTGATATTGAACAGCGATGCATAACTGTCCAAACTACAGCTGACACGATTTGGTAAATGCTTATAAACAGTGCAGCTCTGGGGAATGTGCCAGATCACATTGGGAAAGAATACATTTTATGGGATGCTGTGTCCATGCCAATAAACTTTGCACATAGGAGTTGCATTGCATTTCCCTGCATTTTCAGTTCTGAAAATAGCCATCAAGGAGCCAATTGCTCTGCTGGTACAAACATACACTAAATTATCCTGTAATGAATCAAATGGCAGATTAATTTGAGAGAACTCAAAATTTTTCACAGATAATTTGCAGAGAGACTGCACTTCTTGAAAAAGCTAACTGTCATAAAACCTGTGGTCAGATTCTGTTGTAAAGGTTCAGAGTCCAATAATATTACACTAACTATGCCTCACTTTTCTAAGCATCTGATTAATTTTAGTATGAACAAAGGGACATAAATGTGGCCTATTTTTTCATAAGTTTAAAGATGACACCTGTCAATAATACTTTCCATCAATTTTTAAAGCACCAGGTGTACTTTTTGAACACCAAATATTTAGCTGTACAGTAGTTATTTCTAACATGAATGACAACTACAGTCAGGAAAAGAAATACCATCAGAGACGAGCTCCAAATTTAACGATCAAATTTTTTTCATGATAGACTACAATTCCCACTGTTGACAATAAAGTTGAAGTTGACTGGCAATTATTTAAAACTGTAATAAAGTAAATCTTGCTGGCAGATCACTTTTCATTTTCTCATCTGCATAGTGCAGTTTAAAAAGCAATTTGTTTTTGCCCAGTTCTGTAAGTATAGATTATTTTCTGCCTAGACTGTTTTAATATAATAGTTTATGTCATAGATAAGCTTTTACTCAGGAAGATTTTTCAGTTGCCATAACTTAGCTGAATTTACAGAAACAACTATCAAGTTAAAGGCATTTTGTTCCTAGCATATATAATTCCACAGAAGACACTGAAATACAGAACTGGTAATAGTGAGAGAAAGCATTTTTGATGCAAGTGTTGGTAAAGTCAGTGATAAAAAATAATAATTCCCACAGCTTTTCTCACAGTAGTGTATTTAAGTAAACACTTTTTTTTTTTTTGAACATGAGAGAAATAGAGAATAACAACAGTGTCAACAGGATAGACATAGTGCAAAAATAATAGTGAGATAGAAAGGCAGCAGATGGATACCAGTGTAAACATTTCATACTGAAAAATACATAACTCGGATTTTTTCATTTAACTAATCAACAATATATCTGAATTTCTGACTAGTTAAAAAAGTCATCACTAATTTGGAGGATTTTTATAAGTTTATATAGTTTACCTCCTTTTCTAAGACACGGGAAATCAATTCTAAGAAGTTACTTAGAAGATTTGTCAGAAGGAAACATGTGAAGCAATAGTAGATTTTACAATGAATTAGTGATGGAAAGAGGCTGTTGGAATAAATTTCAAAAGTTTTTATGTTAACTTTATTTAAATTTAGTTCTACTAGATTTTGACAATGAATTTAAGGAAGTACCATTATTTGACTTTTATAAAATTTATCTTAAGGAGCATAACACAGTGATATTTCCATTATTTCATATAAATGGCTTAGAGGTGAGCTTTATGACCAGTGCATTTAAATGTCCAGATTATGGACCAGATGGTTTCTTCTTTGTAGAAACCTAGACATCCTGTGGGTGACAGCAAATATCCTGGCATATACTTGTACAAATTCCTCTAGATGGAGCTGGGATGAGGTTGAGGCATTCCCTGAACCTGTGAATATAGATGCATCCTTGATCTCCTGTGGACCATAAGAGCAGGCAATACAATGCTCAACTTGATTGCCAAAACATGATTTGGTTAAAATATTTACCACAAACTGAGCTTTAATCCCTATATGAATGGCACAGCCTGACTCACCATACTGCAAAGAACATGACATTTGGGGAATTAACAAGAATGGAAAAGAAGCCATACTTAAGATTTTAGTAGATTTAAACTATTCAGAGAACTCTGTGACATTAACTGGACAATGAAGTCTGACAAAAATTGCTGAAAAAAATAATCTTGCTTATTCTGTTGATTTGATTTCATGTGAATTCTGTTGCTTTTAATATTAATGATATAATTAAATATAATATCTAATTGGTTAATCTCATAAAAGATGAGTTGACCTTACAAGATAGCTATTCTAGCTTCAGAAATGTCATTATCTTTTCTGCAAGTGGAAAATTTCAGAAAGACTTTGTTATTTTCCTTTTAAAGCACTGGAACTATTTTGAATTTTTCTAGTTTTATCAGAAGTGATACCAATATCTCATTTACTGAAACATACTTTTGGAGACAAACAGCTTAATAAATACCGGTATTTTCAACACAACTTTTAAGAAACTTTGGAACTCATTATCTTAATAGAAAATCTGTTAACCATAACATAAGGATTTATCGTCAAACTTTTTTTTTTTTTTAATTATTCTTCCTTATTTTTATTTAAATTTGTTATTATTTGCAACAATACACTGGTTTGTGCTTCTTCCCTGAAGTTCCTAGCAGTCTGGAGAGATTATTGTTTCCCCATTCTGTTTTCTCTTGTTTTAGTAACAGATAAGTATGAGTTCACATAAATGGTGGAGATTTACCAAGGCTAGGTGTCCCTTGATGATCAAGTTGTCCAATGTACCGTGGCAGATTACTGAAGAGCTCTTTGGTCAGGTTATAAAAACAACACAGCCTTGCCAATGTAAAGATGAACTCATATTTTTTTGTCTCTGATTCTCTATGGAACCACTAGCTGGAGCATAACCCCAGACTGATACAACTCTGTGGTTTGCACTTCTTGCATATCCCTTTCTGGGGCTGCATCTTATTGTACAGTTGCATCTTGCACACTCCTTCACATTGCAGCTGAGAACTGAGGCCCAGCTCCAGTCTTTTCTGGATGCTATTCTTTAGCCTTTTTTGGTGTTTGCTTTTTTTTTTTTTTTTTAATTTACATATATAAAACACAACAAGAATCACTCTGGCTCTTTCTTAATGTTTCTTTTGAAGATTTTTTTTTTTTTTTTTTTTTTTTTTAATATGGGAGCAATCTGTTGATTTCCACACATCATTAACAGAGCTGAGTAAAATTCAAACAGTAATGTTTAGGCACATGCCATCAGCCACTTTTGTTTACAGAATTTTCAGACACAAAGTCTATACTTGCTGGAGTGTATTTAAGGAAGGTACAACATAATGGGAGAACAGTGATTTGTTGAGGTTTTAGTTTGATTTTTTCCGATGTTACTATTCAAGCTGCTCCGGGCAATGTCTGATCATCAACAGTGAAGAAATCAAAGCTTTATAAGAAGCTTGAAGATACCAAGCAGCAGAGCACAAATTTAGCAGGAATGAAGCATTACACACAAGAGAAAATTATTCATCTCAGATCACTCTAGAATTTGTCTCAGCTAAATTTCTTCTTCAGGCTACAGTTTCTCCTTTTTGAGGCCACAAGGCTAATACTGAAAAACAAAAACAAATGCATTAAAAAGACTATTCATAAAGTATCATTCCTTAAATTCTCACAACAGCAACTCTTTACCAGCAGGAATTTGACCTTATGTCTTCAATTTAATTCATATGATATCTTCCATTTAGTTTTTCTTCCATTACAAACCCTGTCTACTAGTAAACGTTTCCTGTAAGCAATGTCATCTTAGTTACAATAAGCAACTTCCTATCTCTCAAGCTGGTCTTATTTTCCTGTTTATCTCTTCAGGACACTGAGTGGGATTTCTGGCACTTTAGTCCCAGTAGAAGGAATAGTCTGCTTTATGGATTTCCTTGGGGTTGGGGGATTCAGGATATAATGACTAGAAGAGAAATGAGAGATATAATATTCTGTAAAATACTTCCAATGCCATGGCTTGCTTCAACGTGTTTGCCACCAGTTCAACACACTGGATTTTTTAAGACTCTGTCTTGCCTCAAAACATAATAAAGAAAAAATTATTTAAAAAAAATATTTAGAAGTTCATCAAATATTACTAATCTTAATATTGTTTATATTGGAAAAAAAAAAAAAAAGAAAACATGTTTATTCATAATACTGCTATGTGATTGTAAGGTGAAAGTCCCACTTATAAATGGGACTTGGCAACACAAGAGTATGGTTGAAAAAAATGAGACACCCTGAGGTGACATGTTTACAGTTACACTTGGGTATGACCTTTAGTCCCATGATAAATGCATGTAACTTGAGCTGCTTTGATTTGGGAAATGAATTACCCAGAACACTACCGTGTTGCAGTCTGCCCAAGTTACAGACAAGCAGATGGTATAAACTGTGTTCTAGGTTATCATGTGGTAACTAAATGAGTCAATTCGACTGTTGAAATTATTTCAGTCTTGTAAACAAGTCGGAAAACAACACTCAAATTTTTTAAATCAAACAAACAAACAAGCACCAGACTTGATGACTAGGAATGAAAGGGATCAAAGCTGTTGCTTTTTGTCCTGAACAAGTCTTACAAGAACTCCTTTTCTGGTAGGTGGAAACTTTTCAGATCAAGTTGTTGGTTCTTTGGTTTGTGTTTGTTTGTTTGTTTGTTTGAGGGTTTTTTGGTTTTTGCTTTTTTATTTCTGCATATATAAACCTCTCCAGTGTCAGTTTGGTAGTTAGTCACTTGTCAATACAGTCCAAGTAACAGTCACAGAGGATGAAGCATGCAAACATGCTACCTGAAATATGACATGATCTACAATTTGTTGGATATCTTCTTCAGGTTTATTGTGATTAGAAAAGATGTCTTACTAGTTACTCTATCATATGTAAAATGCAATAATGAAATGCACTTCTGTGCATCTAACATATGTTCAGAGTTAGCTATGGGTTGTTTTTTTTTTTCTTTTCTGTTTAATATCTGGGAAATAACTCCCCAACATAATAAACACACAAGGAGTTTGTATTTTTATCTCATCATGTCAAATCATTCTAATATTGCCATTTTTTTTTCTGTATTTGATTATTTCACAGTATTTACCAGCAATTTTTAAATGCCTATTCAAGCCAAATATAAACAATCCAAAATTAAAAACGTTGGCTCTCCAACTGGCAATAATATAAATTGTAATGTCACTACTGAACACACTAAACTTTCATCCAATTTCTGCTCCCTAGAATAGAATCCTGAAGAATCCTCCACTGAAATCTTCCTTACCTCTGCCTTTTTTTCACTGAAAGTCTTGTTCAACAAAACTGGCTGCAATTCTTAATTCAATTTGACCCTAACTTGTGAATGTGCTAGCTTTTCCATGTGTGATTGGAGTTCGTGATAGGCACAGTGTGTTTTCAATAATGCTTCTTTATAGGTTATTTTTTGTACCACTTTTTTGATGATTCCAGATATTTCAAACTCAAGTAGTTAGTTAGTTGATTGTGTGTATTATATCTGGTGGCCTTTTTTTTTCCCCAGTTTTTTGAATGATGCCTGTTATCCCACAATCATGTTGAAAATAAGGAATCAAGTAAGAAACAATCTAAATTTCATAATGGAAATAAGTTATTCAGAGTTAATACTGATGGCAGTAGATGGTTGTTGGCTCTACAATCAAGTAGTATATGACAGAGAAATGAAATAACAACTTGTTGCCAGTTCTCCTCAAAATAGTGTGGAACAAAGAAGGAATATTCCTTACTGTGTGAATTAATTTTTCAGTGGTCTGTTAAAGGACTGTTCCACTTTAAAACCTTACTAGTTCAAAGGGTAGATAATAGATTTATGACATGCAGGAGATTTATGACATGCTTCAAAGCCCATAAAAAAATATTCATAGGCTTTGAATAAAGCCTATGTCTCCTCAATTCTTTAACAGAAAAGACTGGCTCACACAAGAAACTGAGATTGTAAAGCCAGAGGTAGATACTCTGGTGGTCAACAGAATCACTTTAAATGCCAAAACTACGTAACATTTGAATGATTTGAGAAATTCTGGAAAATCATTTCATGACACCAGTAACCTGACATGAAGGAGCAAACCAAACTTCAGAAAATGTGTGCTGTAACAAAGGCTGATAGCTCCCAGTTTCACTATATGGAAAGATATGCGAGTCATTATACTCACCGTGATAAATATTGGTGAGTTCTTATTTTCTTAGAAATATGTTAATATCATCACAACGGTATCATCTCAGATTTGGTTTTAACAAGAATGATGCATTGCAGATGGGATAAAAATATTAAACTTCACTAGAATTTGGACTATGAGAAAAGTGAAGTCAGCACAGAAATATAGTGTGTCATTATGCACTGCCTGCACACAGAAGAGAAGAGAGTACTGGGTCAGTCTTATATTCAAAACTGGAAACACACACTTTGATTAATAACAGAGCAGCTGTCCATCCTGTAAGGATCTCATAAGAAAAATGTCGCTGAACTGATGGGAATTCCATGCAAGGCTTGTATATCTGTCTTGCTTCTTATTTCCCAAGAGAATATCTTCTTGAATACCCCCTTCCCAGATTTTTCGATGTATTTGTCTCATTATAGCTGGGAATTCAGAAAACAGGAACTTCATTTGGTCTCACCAGTCAAGCCTGAAGAGCAGGTCGAGGCAGGTGATTTGTTGCCTCTACAATGCTCTTGTGACACCCCACCTGCAGTACTGTGTTCAGCTCTGGGGCCTGCAGTACAAGAAGGACATGAACCTGGTAGAGCAGGTCCAGAATTGGGCCACAAAAATTATCAGAGGTCTGGAAGAACTCTCCTATGAAGAAAGGCTGAGATAGTTGGGGTTGTTCAGTCTGAAGAAGAGATGGCTCCAGGGAGACCTTACTGTGGCCTTTCAATACTTAAAGGGGGCTTATAAGAAACATGAGGACAGAGTGCCCCTTTTATCAAAGCCGCTAGTGACAGGACTAGGGGCACTGGTTTTAAACTAAAAGAAGGTAGGTTTAGATTGGACATAGGGCAGACATTTTTTATGATGAGGGTGGTGAGAAATTGGAACAGGTTTCCCAGAGGAGTTGTGGCTGCCCCCTCCCTGGAAGTGTTCAAGGCCAGGCTGGATGTGGCTTTGTGCAACCTGATCTAGTGAAAAATGTGTCTGCCTATGGCAGGGAGAGCAGGCTAGGTGATCTTTAAAAGTCCTTCCAACCCAAACCATTCTGATTATATGATAATCATACTCAATTTTGTGTGAAACTAATTCTGCTGAACACATCTTTTCACTTTGTTCCCCATACTCTTCCATAAAAACAATTCCCTAAGAAGAAATGTGAGTGCTGCATATGACAGTTCTTTACATAGTTGTCCCTACCTAGTTTCACCTGTTGCATTTTCTTCTCTCCTGCTTACTGAAAAATGATAGGGAGCTTTAGTTTTACAATAAAAAAGCAATAAAGAAGCATTTTTCATTAGAGTAATTTCCTGCAGGGTAGTGAAGCAGCTCAAAACAAACTGTTTTGTCCTCTCTCCACTAAACTATTATTGGTTTGTGTGAGGCAGGAAACTGTTATCTTGCTTGGCACGTTCTTCTCCCACATCTCATGTGACTTCATTGCTGTTGACACCAAGACAAGTAACACTGAAAGCCTCCCATCATCACATACCTAGCGAAGAAGGACTGGAATTTTGGCTGCCTCCTCTTCAAATGCTGTGCATTGATGGTGTTGCATTCTGACATTTCCTTGAAGTTTGTAAACATGAATCTGCAGACTTTATGGAACTGTTAAATATGGTGCAGCACTGCCACCTGGACAGCAGTGAGGGATCTCAAGCCAAGAACCCATTGTCATTCTCTAAAAAGCACAAAAAGAAGATAAAATGTGATGTCTCTGTTATCTATACAGAACCCCAGTGAAGATCTTCATAGTCCCACAAGAGGTATTTTGTATATTTAAACATAAATAACAATAAATAATAATTAAAAATATATATAAACTGCCCTTTAAACACAATATGTGCTATTTTTTCTACAATTTACTTTGAGTTTCAGCGCATGTACAGAAGGAAAACAGACCATGATCATCAGTGCTAACATTCAGCATGAACATCTGCATCTTACTGATGCCAGCAGTAAAAGCTGCCAGCCCAAATAGCTGTAATAGCCAACTCCAGAACACAAAAAGGCCTCTTGCTTAGTAGATACACAGAAATTTCTTCTAACCTCTGGGCTTCTTCACTACCAAAGCATAGGAAGCCAACTTGAACAAGTGATGCCCTGCTGCTGTCCCAGATATCCCCAACTCCTGTGCCCTGAAATTACTCCAGCTTGGCAAATTAATGAAGCTACACTCACCCTCTTCTGTCTGTCCCCCTAGTAAGTGGGCCATCCCTCTGTTCTCTTACTGTTGAAGGTCTGGTCATCTCAACAGCATTCTTCAAGTAGAGGAACAAAACGGAAAGACCGACCATTTACAGAATTCTGGGATGTTTACCTATTTTTTCACAGGAAAAAAGCCCTTTTCAGAGGTAATATATATATATATATATATATATATATATATATATATATATATATAAAATATATAAAATATATACCATATAAAAATAATGTGTATAATATATAGTATACATATAAAATTGGTCTTCAAATATATATGAGCTGGCTGCCCAACTGAGGGAGTAGTACAGCTCCCTGCCCCATGAGGGACAGATTAGGTCCCAGTCTTCTTCTCTGTGTCAAGAAGCAAATAAGGGGAAAAGATTCCTCTTTTCCTACAGCTGAACATCCTTCTCTGGGCCAACACCAAGAATCATTCAAGACAACTGTGCCCAGCAGTCTGGGGTGCCAAAGGATACCACCAGTCCTCATTTTCAGAGGAAGCATCTCAGAAACAACATTTTGCTATGGCAGAAGAACACCTTCCATGAGACGGGCTTTCTGCTACTGCAGGCTCAGAACAATGTGGCTTTGTGGCAAGCAAGCTGGTCAGCTGGATTGCCTATTGCAGCTGTACAGCTGCTAGGCTGGCACCTGTTTAAAGACTCCCTAAACCACAGTTTTTCCACCTCTGTTTCCAGTTGCCTAAATTGGTTCCTGTATAAAAAAACAAAACAAAACACCTCTTGCCTTTGTTAGAAGATAACAATGTGGAAATGACCTCCTCGCCTCTGAAGACCAGGAGTCTCATTCTGCTTTGAATTACAGGTTCAGGAAATTTTATGCTTAAAAAAGAGTCTTCTCTTTTTGAAAACAAGTCACCTGGCATTACAACAGATGATTGTCACTGGTCAGGAGTAGGCCACAACTTCACGTTTTTGGATTTGGGTTTCTTAGCAGAAATTCAGAATGAAGCAATGAGAACGGGCAAACTTCAAGAGCAGTGTGGCCAGTAGGGCAAGGGAGGGGATTCTCCCCCTCTACTCTGCTCTGGTGAGACCCCCTGTGCTGTGTTGTGTCCAGCTCTGGGCTCCCAACATCAGAAGGACATGGACCTGCTCGAGCGGGTCCAGAGGAGGCCACAAACATGACTGGGGAGCTGGAGCACCTCCCTTATGAAGACAGGCTGAGAGAGTTGGGGTTGTTCAGCCTGGGGA
>NW_020799095.1:110306013-110336948 GCF_003259725.1 Athene cunicularia
TAATATATATATATATATATATATATATATATATATATATATATATATATATATAAAATATATATAAAATATATATATATATATATATATATATACTTTGTGTGGAAGCTAAAAAAGGAAGACACATGCATGTAACAAGGATTGAAGATTATAACGACTGTAACTGTACCTTGTAGCAACACAAATATATGTAAGTATTTATTTATGGAAGTATATATATACATACTAATGTACTGCTACATATATCTATATTTCAGGCTATTTTAGATCTGTTTTCCTAATACCCTTTGGTTTTCTGTATTTGTAAACATTGATATACAAACCATTCTATCTTCCTGGGAAAACAAATTATGATGTTGTCTCAGAATTCCTCTCTTCTTCTACTTTCTGCTGAATAGAATTTTCAGAAGATTGAGAGCATTTTAACACAGAAAACTTTCAAGATAAGTTGTAAGTTAATATTATAAAAAGTAGGAAACATTTCTAAAATAAATTGTACACATACATTGACACCAAAGAATAAAAATTCACTGCAGCCAAAACTTAATACACAAGTGACACAATAACAAGCCACAGAAAAATAAAGTAACTTGCACATTGAAATGAAAGCACTACTCATCCATGGCATGAAAACTTAGAAAATTAATGCCTTAGGTAAATGCCTTAGGTAAACTTAAGTAAATGAATGCCATTTAGAAACAGAGACTTCTCTGATGAAGAAAACAAAACAAAACAAATGATAGTAAACATCTAAATCCATCATTTATTGAATCAAATAATGTGATGATGCACAAGTATTATGACAACCAAAATCACATGAATTGTAAATAGATACCACTGAGGTTGACCTAAACTGTCAACTGCCCTGAACATCAATGACTTTTTCCAAATAATCCACAAGTCCATTTTTTTCCCCCACATTTCTAAAAAGAAACAAATCAATGGAATACATGGATAGACACACAGTTTTCAAGAGGAAAACCACAGTAAATCAACAAAATGTGCTCTGAATCAGTCTGTACTCTTGCCACTGTAGGCTTTGTCCTTTGTTTACACTTAAGTTTCTGACTGGCCTACTTTTTCATATGTAAATTAAAATTGATTTCTCTCCAGGAACCCAGCTCTCCATGTAAAGTAAGGTTTGACCATACTAACGTATTAAATAAATAAAATAATAACTTTTGCTGACTGTTCCTTCTTCTGCAAATCAAAGTGAATTCAAACAAGAATTCAAGTTTTGACTGTTTTTCATAGCTGCTGTTTTTTCTCCCAGATTGGTCTCTATCACTTTCACCTTTCATGGTTCCTAATAGAAACATTACAGTCTCCCTTGTTCTTTTGCTCTCCCACAGCTCATTAATGCATTTCACATCTGTCTACCATTACAAAAAGTAATGGCAGTGTTGCATGGATATTTTAGTGCATTTGGAAGAGCTGAAAAATAAAAGAGAATTCAGTAGAGAAAATGAAAAGTTTCTAATGGCTGCACTGCATGTATGTGGCTCTTGTAGTTACCTAGGAAATGGCTGTAAAGTGTAGTATGATTGTTAGATTAATTCCCAGGGCTACAGACACAGTTGAGTGTAATTAATGTAGACATATAATACACTAAAAATAAATGATTAGCAGTCTGTTTTTAATTTTTAAAAAGAAAGAAAACCAATAAACCTAACAGTTACAATACATTTTTCAAGGGTTTGTTGTGAAATAAATTCTGGATTATCAGGCTTACTTTGCTATAGTGGCAAAAATCAATTCAGTTGCTGTAAAGGCAGATTTATGAAGTGGCTCAGATGGCAATCTGTAAAGTGTTGAAAATCACAGCATAAAAATATCATGACAAACAACAGAAGAGTGGAAGGGATTTGCTAAGTCATCAGCTCCAAACTCTTTCTATAAAAGGAAACTGTCATATGATTCTTCCCCATAAGTGCATCAAGCGTCAGCTTAAAACAAATTATATTTTTGTCCCCACTGCTCTTTTTAGAAAACTGTTCAAGGAGCTTACTCTTCTCTAGGATAGGTATTCTCTACTGAATTAATATCTGGTCAGTTTAAGCTCATCAGTTCTGGTGCCAGTGTTAGATTTTGCTTAAATATTAATTCTCTAACATTTATTCCCTATAATATTCACAGGAATAGTTCTATTTCTTATGAGGTTTGCTCTTCCAAAATATCTGAGTTTTCTTTTCTAAAGCAGGATGTCCCTTATGCTCATTACCTAGTAGGCAGCTCTTCCCCTATTTCCTTTTGAACTGTGTGCCCCAGGATATTAAGAAAATAGTCTATTGATTTAAAAACTCAGAACAAAGTTAGTAAGAAATAGAAAAGAGCTTTTCTGGTTGTTGTTGCCTTTGCTATCATGTAATAGACTTCCACATGTAGTAAAATTGAATAATTAACATGCACTGTCCACAGTTGCTTATAAGTAGATCAGTTCTGAATGTATCTATTCATATATGCATATATTTTGCTTACAGACACACATTTTCCAGATAATTAGATTCATTTTATAATAGACCAGATGGCAGAGCTTCTAAAAATCTACTGGCTTTTTCACCAATATCTTGTTTTTCAACTTATTTCAGTGATAAAGCACAAGAAAACTATTATCTCGATTTACATGTGACTGTATATAGACACGTGACTGTTGAGGAAAATTAACTGCTGTTACATTGCTGGATACAATCAGTGTTATTAAAAACTCCTTTGATCCAGAGGAATTTTAGGATTAGGACAATCTACTTTGTCTAATATTAGAGAAGGAAGGAAGGAAATTGTTAATACGTTGTTGGGAAACTGCACTTAAATATTTTTTAAATGCAAACTTACCACTTACAGGATAGGTCCTCAGAGGACAATTCACACAGAGTGAAAAAGAAAAAAACAAACCACAAAACAAAAAAACCCAAAAAACCCAAACACAATGACATAAGTTCCTGGGATATATACTCCATTCTCCCTTTTTTTTCTGTGCAGGCATTCATTCAATTGCAGAATGCGGATGATATTTAAACACAGCAAACTGCAATTGTAAACCATGCACATTGAAAAGCTATTGATGCCTGATGTACACCAATCAACAAGCTTCGGGACTGCTTTCCCTTTAAACAACAGAGAGACTGCAATGACCTGAGTAGAGTGTTAAAGAGGAACAAAGTGTCACAGTGTTCTGGAATCACAAGCATTTCATGTTATGCTCATTTATTAGAGAAGGAAGACTCATTAAATGCAGCCTGGAAGTAGGGATTGGATGCATCATTAGACATCCCCATATTTAGCTGAGTAAGTCTAGTTATTTTTGTTATTTCCTTATTCGTGACAAAACCATTAGTCTAATTTTCAGGTTAAAAAGCTATTGATATGTATGTTTTGCTTCATAAAAATCTATATAAATTCATTTTTTTGCCTTGTATCTCCAGGTGCTTTTTTAATGCTAAGAGAATAGCCAAATTCCAGTGAAAATGGGAAAGAGGAACAAAGTGACAGAGCAAAGCCGTTTTGCCTTGTAAATTAGCTCAGTAGACAGAAACAAATAAACAAACAAAAAGTGGAAAGATCAGTAGACTGGAACTGGTCAGTGACAGTCAGGAGATCAGTTCAACTGCTAGAATAAAACTACCGGCCATAAGTGCCTGAAGTTACCCTGGAGCTCTGATCTCTCATACACAGCAAAGCCCTAATCACAGAAACATTCAAACAATTCGGCTTCATCTTCTGGTTTACTAAGTTTTTGTTCTGTTCACCTCTGCTGTGGAAATCCCACATTCTTCCCATGTTGAATGGGGAGTACTTGATGAACAGTGACTGATACAATGTCTTTGCACCTGTGTTTATGTCCTTAAAGAGGAAAACTGTGATGATGGGGAAAAAAAAATACACAAATGACAACTGGGCCACAGTGGTGAAGAGGTGGTCTGTTTAGGGCTACTTTGTGCTTTGGAAATCTTTCCTGTATTTCAGCTGATTTGAGCTAAAATACACTTTTGACCCTTGAAATGTCAAGTTTAAATGAACCTATAACTTGGTGTAATTTGAATCCTAAATCCCATAGTCTTGTCATTTTTTTGAATAAACTAAGAAAAATCATTGAGATTGCTATTCCTCTGAGAGAGAAAGTCAGGTAAATGACATCTCCATCCCAACATGTTTCTTTACGGTTATGAAGAAATAAAAGTTCTAAAAGCCAAAAGATTATCAAAATTCTTGGTTTTATTATATGTTAATGGGTTTTTCATAGATAAATTTGACAATACTGCTCTGATATCCTGCTCTTAGTAGCTTTTAAACTCCTAGATTACTTTACTACCTTGCTGTCATTCTTTTGTCAAGTAGCCCAGGAGTAAAAAAGTATATAACATGCCACAAGATGAAGAATCGGGTTACCTTTTTTTAAAGTGGTTGTCAAAGCAGACTGGTAATATTCACCTTTCCTCTAAACTGTGTGTTGCTTTTTTTTTTTTTTTTTTTTTTTTTTTTCTTTTGGTGTCTATTATCAAACTAATTCATTCCATTGTGTTATCTTTTATTTGACTACACAAAAAAAAAGTGTCACTTTGATGGACAGTTCTCCACTGAACTCAGAATAAATCAACATGTAAATACCTATTCTTGTTAAATGTGGCTTCTATCAGTTCTTACATATTCAAATGTTTTGAGCTAGTGTTAATTATTTTAGTGCATCCATTCTTCCGTCCTCTTTTGTTCTTTGGAAAAATAGCTGAGTATTTTCCTTAACTCTAAATAAGGACAAGTCAAAGCTTAGTATTAAAACATTTTGTGCTGTTAGAACAAAATCTTTGTCTTGAAAGCATGACTTGTAGCATGCAGAGTCTTTCTGGTAAGAAAGAAATAACAATAAAAAAAAGAGCAGACTCTCAGGTGATAAATTAGCTGCTCAAGAAAGCTAATGATGTTTCAGGAAAAATAAAATACACAGAAGTTTGTCAGTCTTCAATAGATTGGTAATATAACATTGCATAACTGTTCTTTCGGGCAAATTAAAATGGCAGGTAACTTCAGAAAGTGACTTATACCATCTTATAATGTCAGGGATTGGCATCCTAGCAGGGCAGTGGGAAACTCTATCTTAAGAGTCAACTGATAGAAACTAAATGTAATAATTTATTTTATTTGAAAATCAGGACTTGGCCAAGCAGTCTTACACATATCTACTCTCATGTCACTGCAATTAGTTACATGGCTGGAGTACACGTCTGGACTAGGGAAAACAGAATTGATCCAGCTTTTCTCATAGTTCAGGGGAATATAAATCTGCTCTTCTACAAGCTCTCATCCTGCCCTTAGGATAGTTTGCAGAGACCGAGCTGTAGGGTTCCTACATCAACTTCTCAGTGTCTACTAGCATTATGAAATTATTGAAAAGCATCTAAGAGAAAAAGGGTGTTACTGCAAAGACTCACAGTTAAGGGAGCTGCAGAATTTATACCCGCTGAATACCTGGGATTTTATTTGCATGAAAGTGAAGGCTTTATATTCCTTATTGATATGATACTAGAAGAGGAGAAAAAGAAAATAGAATTTTCTATTTTTCTCCTCTAGATATATAATTTAATTCATAAACTCCCTCTAAGTCAAGATCTCAGATTCTCTCAGTCCATCTTGTCTTACTTAGGTTTGCCTTAATCTTGTTGAAGAAGCTGTGTTTGTGCTATACAGTCTGTTTCTGAAGAGATCTTTCTACATTTCACAGTAATGCAGATTAAGACAGAGTGTGAATCTAAAACATGACAGCTATACTTATGTAACTTCAGGTGTGGCTTCAAAAGAATGACCTACCCAGCAAGAGAAATAGAAATAATACTCCATACTTGAATCTTATTCTGCTTCTGAATGACTATGAATGAATGATAGCACTTATGAGTACCTTAGCAGGCAATCAGAGGTGAAGTGACAATTTTTTTCTTCCTATGGAGACAACTCAACTGAATATATTTTTCTTAGGCTGAAAAATTACATCTATAGTTTTGATGGTGTGAAGACAAAAAATAAGATTTTAACTTTGCAAGAGAAAAAGAGAACATGTTTTAGACAGGTTATGGAGAATCAGCATCAAGACACAGGTGGCAGACAGTCCCATGGAAGTATCGTTGTTGTGCAATGGCACTGTGAACAAAACTAAACATAGAGAGGAGGCTTGGAAACGAAGAATACAGATTTTTTTTTTACCAGTTAAGTCAATTTTACTGTGGATCTCCCCCCACACTGACTATTCATTAAAAATAAAAAGAAAATCCCTTTCCATACACTATACTTTTCCTGTCCCAACTCTACATTATTATACATTCTTTCACTGTATTTTGCTGAAAGATTAATATTCTTCTATTATCTTTCAAAATATTAGCTAAATTTAGACCTATTAAACACAATGATACTTCTTTTTTGAGTATTAATAATTTTATCTTTAACACTTTCTTGAGAAAGAGTATTTTAAATTCTACATTTCTGATTGCTAGTCACATTAACAAAAACTTGTCCCTAATTTACTTTAGAAAATACTTTTTTTTTTTAATTGAGTATAGATTTAGTAATTCAACTCATAAATAATATATATAACTATTGCTACTCTGACGTAAGATTACTGCTTTCTGTAATTTAATATCTTCCTTACTATAATAAAATTTCCTTAAATTCCTTCCTGAAATTAAATTTTTAGAAAATTATGCTTTTCCTTGTGACAGATATGTTTGAATCAAAACTTTTATCAAATTGTCTATCAGTCATTTCAGTGGCATATATCATATTGAAGACATGCTTTTCTTCTCTTACATTCTAACTCCTACTTAACACACTCAAAATTATGTTAGCTATATCTTGAATCTTGCAATTGAATATTTTGCTACATAAATTCTGTCAAGATTTTTGGTAGGAATATGGTACACAAATCAGGTCTTGGCGTTTTTTTTTTTTTTTTTAATGTCCATAATTTTATGCTCATGAACAAATTTTAAAAACATTATATTTCAATGTTTCCTTCTTTAGAAAGAAGGCACATACAAAGACAAGCTACTCCATTCTAGCAATAGGTTGACTTTTACTGTAATCTTTATAGAACCTTCTAATCTTTAAAAGAAAAAATTATCACAACAGACCTTTGGACATTTATTGAAGTGTCCAGACAAAAGATACATTAAGTGCTCATCTCAGATTCCTTTACATCTCTCTGAATTACAAATGCGCCTGTTACAAACACAAATTCCAAAACCTTCATTTTTACCTCTGAAATTTATAAAGTTGGTTAAGTTTTCTTATATTTGTAAGGACTTCAACAGAATGCAAAATGAAAATCTGATCTTGAATACAGATCTTGCTTTGGACACAATATATCAAAAAGGTATATACAGAACAATCACCACAGAAATGTTTGCATGGAACATGTACCAAGGTACTGTACTTGAGCTGAATAATAATAAATAATGCTGATGTTGCCAGGCTAAAAGTAAGGTGCGCTTTGGCAATCTAACACGACTACACTTGCAACCATACCAACAATATGTACAATCTGAAATGGTTTCATACAAAGATAAGAATGAACAAATACACATTCATGTAGCACAATGATTACTGTGTACCTGCAGCCAGCTAGCAAACATGTACTATAACGTGTGAATATATTGAATACAGGGGAGGTTGGGGCCAATAGTCTGAATTCAAGATGCTATCTGGGTGGGATGTTCTGGTTTTTGTTTAGACAGATGTATACCAGCATTTTGTTGCCTGTCAGATTATATGAATAAAAACCCCACAAGTAATACTTCTGGTACCAAGATGAGTGCCAGCTACAGAGTTCAGCAGACCTTGGCTTATAGGAGGGAAGCACCTGGAACAAAAAGCCAAGATTTCAGTGACATGATTTCAAGAGGGGTGCTTAGAATGCTTCCTTTTGCAGATTTCTTTCTCTACTAGGACATGACGGAGTTGGAGTGAGTATTTCATTAGGCTGAATTGTGTCAGGAACCATGGTTCCCTGGAGGAATGCTAACCAAAGAATCTCCCTCCCCAAGGGTTCCTTAGCAATGCAAGACTCACTGGTGGAAAAAAAATTAAAAGCAATATGTTTCAGTAAAAATTAAGAAAAGGAGAAGCAATAAATTCTGTTTTGCAGAGGCTGATATTAGGAAAGAAAGTAAGACAGAATAAGGACAAAAAAGAAATTGTATATAGTGAATTGCATTCTCAGAAGAGGCATTTTTAAAAACAAGCAGAAAGACCAAAGAATATAGAGAAAAGAAGACCAAAGCAATTGTCATTCAGCCAATTAAACAAATTTAAAAAAGAAAATAGAAATGAAAGTCAGAGCATTAGTGTGCCTTGAAGAGACAATATAATTTGAAGGACATAGATGACAAGATATTAAATTCCTGTTCCTGACCAGTCACCATTAGCAGAGTGCCCAAACTGGAAAACCCTGAGGATAGCCCACTCTAACCACCACAGGAGTGTGGAAAGATAATATTATCTTATTAAATAATTATTAGATATTTAGACAAAACAGGGGCTTCATGAGGCCATAGGTCAGAAGTGGAACCCTTTAAAACAGGGGTAATGCAAAAATTCCCAAAGTGACCAAGAATTACCATGACACTGAAAAAACTTTACAGAGTTTTGAGATACTCATTAAAAGGAGAAGACTGAATTGTAACAGGAGCAGTTACAAGTTAACAATACAGTGTGAAAGGCAAGGATTGCATAATATGAATGTAAAATTTTGATTATTGTAGGCAAAAACTGCTGCTCTGAGGTTAAAAGACAGAAACACCAGAAATTCAGCAGATTTTGAAAAGCTGTTCCTTTGTCACCCAAACTCTTCAAGACTGTTTTAATGGAAATCAGCCTTTTCCTAAAATCAAAATAAGCATTTATGCTGGATACTCTAGGCTTAATGACAATGGAATTCTAAATGTTAGAGTCTAAGGAAAAGCTGATGAAAATTGGAAAGACAGGGAGCAATAAGCAGTCAGGACACATGAAATCATCCCACAGGAACAGGTTAGATGTAAGTACAACTCTGTTTTATTAAACGATTGGGTACTTTAAATAGTTAAGTTGAGGAAAGGGCTTGACGTATATAGTCCTGAAAAAAAACAAAAAACAAAAAACAAACAAACCAACACTGTGATGTGAAACAAGTGAAGAAGTGCTTGTGTTGCAGGAGAAAGAGCGGAACTATCTTTTTCTATTACTTGCAACTCACATTTGAATTGGCTAAAATATGCATGAAATTGCACCCTAAAGAAGGAAAATTGAATAAAAATTTTGGAAGGAACATATACTGGTAATTTGTTTTAAAAAACTTACTTTTTCTAAAGTATACAGAGGTGATTTTTCTCCAATACCCCTCTTCACTCTTGTTAAGAAATTGGCTATAAATAGTGTCAGATAAGCAATTAAGCCCGCTTCACTCTGTTACTGTGCTGCAGAAAAAACATAAAGGCAAGACAGACTAGAGTAAGATCATATCTGTGCAGCAGGTTTTAAACTGAAACAGGATGAAATGGTTGTTATTTGCAAGGAGCAATAAAATGACTGCTTCACAAGATAAAAAAGATCCCAGTAATGTACAAAAAGTTTAGGGTCTGTATATTTAGTATATTTATTATGGTAAGTTCTCAGTGTGGGACCAGAGCACATGCAACACTTATTTATTAAATTCATGGCAAGAAAATAGAGTTATTGTCAGCACGGAGTACAAAACTAATAACTTAGCCCACACCAAATTTAGCTTTGCATTTATGCATCTGGTGTGCATGTATTTCACAGAATCATAGAATTGTTTAGTTTGGAAGGAACCTTAAAGTTAATACTAGCAAAACAAAGATATTTAGTTGTTACACATTGGAAAATAGGAAAAATTATGATGCTCTTGTAAAGGATCTTATAATTTCCTCATTTAAGACACATACTGTTTTTTATATTCAACCTAAGTTGCCATGTGTTCACCTTTGTGAACATAGGAATAGCTTCCAAAACATCCAGTGAGGGCTACCATATAGAAACTTTTCTCTATGCTTAAGAAACAGATGCTGCCTATGTGGAACATCCAACTGAGACCTATCCCCAAAAATCATGCAACGTATATAAATTAAATACATCTAACAACTTCAATGAAGTGTTTTTGCTAAAATTTAAAAATATGAATAAAAATTGTGAGACCTACATTGAATTACTATAGGACTAAAATGTGTAACTACAGATATATAAACTACTAAGCTATTAAAAATCCCTGGTTTTAATATGTATTTACCACATATTGTATATAAGTAGGACAGCTAAAAGACATGACAAGATTGAAGGTATCGGGCTTTGCAAGACTAAAGACAGCAGAAACTGAGAAAACATGGAATTGACTTTAGCTATTTGGGAAGTATATTAGAGGGAAAAGGGTGAACTGCTTGCTGTCTCTATTGGAAATGCAAAAAGAAAAGCCTGAAGAGGACCTTCAGTTGAACAAAAAAATTCAGGTACTTCAATTGAATAAAAGGCTGGTCAACTAGTGCCTACCAGTTTGGTTATCATCATTTTAAAGTTTCAATGCTTGCTATAATCCTGAACAAATGAAATCAAAATGTTAGTTCTGATATCTAGTTGATTCCTTATGGAATGAATACTGGGCAGAAGAAAGGCACACTTTAGGAAAAAAAAAATGACAAAATGAATGGACTTGCCTTAAGAAAGGAATGGAAGAACAGGATTTCCCACTGGGTTATTTTGTTGAGGGTTTCAAACAGCATAAAAAAAAAATTGGTTTCAGAGGAATAAAATGAACTTGCTTCAGAACATTAGCTGTCACACCAGATGATTGTATAAACCCTGTTGTTTTGTTCCTATGCTTTTTAATGAAAGTCCTTTTTTATAATTCATGATCTTGATGTAGTTCTTTCTAAATCAGAAAATAATTTTCTTACTAACTCTCCCAGCATTTTGCACCTTTCATAGATTTCGCCTCAAAAAGCAAATACAAAATGTTTATAATCATTTGTATAATAATAATAGTAATAGTAATAGTAATAATAATAATAATAATAATAATAATAATAATAATAATAATAATAGGATTATCTTTTAATGCAAAGTCCAGCACTAAGAAGTTATGAAATTTGTGTGCAGCTTATAGGAATGCTACACCGATTCTTTCACTCAGTTCATTACTCAAGTGTGGGCTCACTAATTAAATACCTTGTGTTTTGTAAGGCATGTAAAAAATTATATTGAGCTGAAGTTGTATGGGCTATAATGACTCATGACAAAGTTAAAGGTAAATTCTGTGCAATGCACCAACCTGCCCCCATTACTGATCAGCAAGAAAAGACTGTGAGCACTTCTGCATGCACTGCACTCAGGTGGACTAGATGAGTAACACCTGCACTCTGGCAGTAAAGGATGGTTCTTTCTGAAACAGAATTAGATGGGTTCAGATGACAAACCAAAAAAGAAAGAAACTTACCCCAGCCTTCTTGCATATGGGTGTTTTTCCCCACTTTCTCTCTCCAGAAAATATCTGGTTTTGTTATGTGGTACTTCAGCATTTGGGATGAATTCATATAACCATGGTGTTGGCCACACAGTATCATCAGAAACTCCAGAAGAAATTAATCTTTCCTTCTTGATTTAAAGGGACAGAATCTTCTGATGCACTGGGCTACTCATGTCTTGTGGAAAATCTTCTCTTATCCCTTAGTTGCTCCCCCTGTACCTAACAGCTTTGACAGGGACATCAGATTTTCCTTAAAATATTTCTGCTCATTTATTTTTTTGTCAAGCTGCTGAAAAGTTCTGGCTACAAACCAAGTAAAATCAAAGTAATTTTTTAATCAGCTTTGTTTGGTAAAATTTGAATAGAACCTCTTGGGATAAAATTAGGGTACTCCTATGTCCTAAGGTCCCTCCTCAGTGAGCTGCTGCAAAACAGGCAGTTGAGAAAGCCTATACCATAAGCAAATCTTTCATAAATATCTTCAGTTTAAGAAAATATTCCTCTGTCAGAAAGAAAATAGCCTATTTTTAATGAAGTGTGTTGTGAAATATTTCTCTGAGAACTGTAACTGAAGTTTAGGAAAAGCCTTGAGGTAGATGGTTTTACATGGAGCATGACCAGCAATCTGAAGATGTGCTTTATGCTCTTAAAAATATGCTAAGCTTAGTAAAATGTGCACTAGTGAAGTCAGAAAACAGCTGTAACAGTCTGCTGAAGACAAGTTTCTTCAAGATTAAACTGTAGATAAATGGCTTTAGAGACAGAAAAATGCAGCATTTTGTGGTTGTTATTTTTTAGCTCATTCTCAGAAATGAAGTCAGATGTTAGCTAGTCTATGTCATCTGTAGTTTAGAGAATAATTTTTAAAAGAATATACTTACAAACACAACTCTGACTATAAAGTCTCTAAAACCTCTGATATATACCAAAATAAAGCATGTTCTTCCAAAAACAAACAAACAAACAAACAAACCCCTAAAAAACCCCAAAGAATAATCCCAGGTTCTTCTGGTTTTCTGGTGTTCTTCTAGTGGTTACCAACCACCTGTAATTTACACCACTTATGGATAGTGGTTTCTCCTCACACTTGTCCTGGTGAAGAAGAAAGACCAGGTCGATAAAATAAATTTATTTTTGTCAGATCTGTCTTTTGTGTACTTCATACACAGAGCTATAAAGTGAAACTCAGTGAATATGTTATATTTTAACCATTTTTTCATTTGGGCAACAGAAAAGAACAGGAGTTTTCACGTGAATCTGATGAAAAACAGAAGAGATGATATGCCAGCCTTCTGATGGCATAATGTGACTCACTTCATAATTATACTTTAATAATTAATCATAAATAATAAATATTTCTAAAATTTCTTCTAACGGTATACTCATAATATTAGAAAATATTATTTCACACTTTAACTTTGGAAAGTTGTTAAATTAAGACACAAAATTAGCTTACCCAGGATTCCATAGTCTTAGATGAGTATCTTAGATGCTGAGACATCCTTTCCACTCATTTAGACTAATACGTCTTCTGTAGAAACCTGAGAAACAGAAGTAACTAAAGAGAACTTGACTGTCAGAGACCTCAAGGAAGATGTACATTTGGTTGACCCCTTGTCAATGAAAGCTCTAGGAAAAAAGTCAAAGAACATTCCATTTCTCTATTCTCGGTTCTAACATGGTAACAACATGCCATAAGCAACATTTATGTCTACTGAAATGGCCTAAGAAGAACAAAAAGGTACATATACAGTAGTGACTGCCAGGAAGAAAAAGTAAGAAGTAATATTGTAGAGGGCAGGGGAATTAGAATTAAACCCCAAATTATGAAGAGTGGGTAAATTCATGAAACAAAAGCAGATGCCTGCTGAAGGATGCATAAACCATATGGAACAGTAATCCCAAATGTTAAGTAAGTGTTTGTGAAGAGGTTTTAAGAGATTATTTCATAACTGTTTAATTTTTAAATGATTATTCTGATGGCTGAAAGATCTTTGTGAGGGAAGGTAACAGCTGTACTCATCTGAAACATAAATTAAAACCCTATTAATAATAGTGGATTTTTAAAAAAGTGTTAGAAAGTAAAGAGGATAGAAGAAAAGAGTACTTGTCTGCCTTTAAACCTTTAAATGTGAAACTTTCCCAATGAAAAAACCATAGCACATTAGCATGTTAACTAGTAACTAACAGACTCCATGATCATGAGCTGAAGATTCAAAAATCCCAAGCAAAAACTGAGTCAGTGAATGACCAAATCAAGACACAAAAAGAAGTGTATTCTCAGTGAGGTTAGAGGAAGCAAACAGGAACAAAGTTCATTCAACATCCAAATCTCTATTGTCCTTGTTCAGATGACATTGTTAGAATAAATCAAATATGTAGTAACTGCAAAAATCAGTGTTAAGAACAAAAATATCACAGGGTACACATTTCCAAGACATCAAAAATTCCTAGCAGTAACTCTGTTGTTTGCAGTGATAGTTGTCACAAAGGTCAGTAGTCTATGTAGTCTTCATCATTATTGCTGTGTTCATGTCAGATGTTGTTGATGTACATGGGATGAGATCCTGTGTACTGTGACAGAAGTAAAGCTGCATGAAGGAGACGTCTGCATTCAGACGACCAGAAACTGTGGTCCTTGTTGTTGTCGTCGTTTCTGGGGTGGTTGGCTTTATTTTAGGTTGGGTTTTTTGGGTTGTGGTTTGTTTGGGTTTTTGGTTTTTTTTTTTTTAGGAAGGGGGGTGTTATGATGCAAATTTTCAGCTTGTTTTATTGCATAGAAGCACAGATTTGACACATTTAATGTCTAACACACTGCCATCAGTCAGGAGTTAAGGTGCTTGTATATATGGCAACATAGTCAATAGCAACAAAACTTCTTTATGGAATGTCTATCTCTGATTTCTGGGCATCATTTCCGAAGTGTTCTCATTCTGGGATTATTCTATATACTTCCTACATCTTTTCCTTCTGTCTAACTTGAAAATTTTGCATATTGCAGAAATCACTAAGGAATATCTTCTGTAAACTGAGCTTCTTTAAACTCTTTTAGTTATCTGTCACATGCTGAGAGAAGAAGTTCAGTTTCAACACAATTTTAGATGGAAGACAATAGTACAATCTCTGTTACTATATTGTAAATTATTAAAAAGCTTAATTTCTCTTGGAAGCTCTCCAATGAACCATTGTTTATTCATTGGCTTTGTTCATACTGTCTTTAATAATAAAATAGGCACCATTAATAAAGGTGGTTGTTCTGTCAGGCATTATGTCCATCTCTAGATCATGGAAAGAACCTTACACAAGTAAGCCAATGGTCTTAATCAACGGTCCTTTACAATGTACATTCATTAAGATTTGGCCTAGTATGAGTTTCTCTTGAATGTACATGCTTTTAGGAATTCCAATATAAAATTGTCATTAAACCATCTAGTAATCTACTTGTATACCACGTCATTTGTTTTCTGTGAGATGTCAGAATTATTTCACACTACATATTGTGTGCACCTGAGCTTCTTTTGATTAAACTGATTGTTAAAATCTGTCACTCCAGAATGAAATACATGGCTTTGACTCAGTGAAGAGCAATTAATGTATCATATTACTGGCAAATTTGTTGCTAGAATAGAGATTTTTAGTCTGATTAAAGTCAAGTAATAAATGATGAATCACATACAGAACACACATAAACCTCTATTAATTTATAATCATCATTACAAACTAGCTGATAAATAATAATCCAATCCAATGTCGTACACAAAATGGCACACGCTTGCTTTTTCTATTTTCTAGCTTTCTTCTGGCAGTGCTCTAAATTATGTACTTAAAAGAAAACAAAGAAATTGATGCACTTAGATAATTAAAATCTGTCTCTAATCAGGTTTTAGAATACATAATTTCCTGCTCTTCCTTTGAGATTTAACCACTTTGGGCTAGGTTGGATTACCTGCAATTAGGAGGACTCTAACAGCATTAACACCCATAATTTTCTTGTGGTCAATTTTATTATTGAATACTGTGAAACTTTTATAGAGGACATTCTATACTAAGATTTAGTATGGACATAACAGCTAACAGTGTTTAGGTTTATGGAGTGTATCTGAGCTTTAGAGATAACTTACATTACATTAATTACTCAAAGATCTTTCTCAACACACAGTGTATTCCTGCAAAACTGAAAATGGATTCTGTGAAAATAATTGCTTCTGTCATGACTACATTAAAAAGGATGCCTGAAGAAAAAGAACTTCAAGGTGAGGCTGGTGTTAACTGCCTTAACATACCTTTGGGTAACTGAACAATAGCTCCAAGAAAAAAGTTACCCTCAAAGGGAATGGGAATTCATTTCAGGATTAAGGACAGATTTACTTTGATTTAAAGATTCTATTATATGAACATACATTTTTCCACCCCTTAAGGTATTACTAAGAAAATATTTTTGCATAACAATGGGGTATTTTTTACCTAAATCTGTTCAATAATTAAGGGTTACAGGGCATTATAAAATACAGAGATTAGAAAGCATGACAATCACTCTGAAGGGAGAACACTTTCAAAAATTCCAGCTAGAATTTAAAATACAGTATTGAATATGGCTTTAACATTCAATTCTTCTTCCAAAAAGCCCCCTACCATAGTAACCCATAATGTAAAAAATAAAGGAAAAACACAGAAACAATATTCTAGCATAATTTTTATATTGAATCAGAATAAAGTTCCTTAAACACCCTAATTATCTCTTTTTTAGGACTTTATGATTATAGAAGACTAATGGAACAAGTCAGTGGTATAAAATTTCTACATACACAAAATGTACAAGGTATTTGGTCCTTTATGTGATATGTAAAAGGTGTATCACTGATCTCTCAAAATTAATCATTGAGCTAATTGATTCATTTAGGAAAACATTCATGACAACATCACTGTGCTCTTTCAGGCATTTTTGTCATATAAATTATATATGTGCATATGTCAATAGAAAATAAATATGAATGTGTTTAAAATATCAATGATTAAAGATTTAAACTTTTTTTTTTCTTTTACTAGTCATGCTATTCTTGTGTTTGTAGACACTGTAAGAAATTTCCCTTTAATTCTTTTCACAACATTCTTTGTTTTTACCAAATAGTGATTAGGGAAAACAAGGACATTTTGTTTAATTATAACTTAAATGTAAACCTTTAGCCACTAAACTGAGACTAACTGTGGGTTCAGTACTTGTAAATATATCAATATTTATTAGTACTGTGAATGAAGTGAAGTTATTACTCTTTCTTTTCACGGTGTAGCAAATTGATAATGGAGGACTGAGGAAATGCATAACAGACTTAGACTAACAACATATTTTACCTTGAAAGTCTGTTGTTTTTTGGGTTTTTTTTCCTGTGATTTGGATTTTTTTTTCTGTGATTTGGAGTTTGTGCTACTAAACTACTTTGTCATCTGCATTAACAACTGAAATATAGAAGCAAAGGTCATACTTTAAATAGCACAATAACAAGTTCATCTCCTTCTCCTTCCTATACAAATGCCTTGACATTCATTTTATAATAGATGGAATTTTCTTTTCCCTTGTTATTCAGACCAAGAAAATTAGTTATTTTTTCATGCTGCTGACTTTTTGTATACTGCAGTCCCCAGTCTTTGTACCTACAGAGAATATGTAAGATTTAGCAAAGTTATTTTCATTACATACTTAAAGATTTCCAGGCTCTGTTCAAGTTAATTTGTATTATTTACCTTTACCTTCATTTTTAACAAGATTTTTCTCTTTGTGAGGCTCATACACCACTAAGAAGAATCTGCCCATACTAGGATCATCAGTAGATCTTCGAAACACATGTATTAAATACATTTTATGCATTTAAGGTAACGAATTAATTTGGTGAGAGATTAATTCCCTTGAGTTCTAGCTGGTCCTCAGAGATTAGAAGGGCTAGGGGTGGCTGGATTTATCTCTTAATAAGTATGCCAATTACGGCTCTAACAGTAGGCCTGACACCAGATGCACGAACGGCCCGTATGCTGTAGTTCTGGTTGCATTCAAGAGAAGCAGTCAGGTTCATGATGTACGGTTTATTCTTATGCAACATCTACAGATTCTTTGAGATTGCCTATGATGAATGCACAAACTTCAAATTGGCTATATAGCACTATACGCAAAAAACCTCGATTGCAATCACATACACACTGTTAATTCCCAGGTAATCACTCAGCATAGCTGAGGGCCCAAATCTTACCAAAAGGTATCCCTTCTTGGGGAGGGGGGCAGCGAGGAGCACAAATCCATGGATCTGTCCCTCCGATTTGGTATTGGATTATCATCCCTCTGAGTTAGATACAAACATGGGGTAGTATTTATCTAAGTATGCATGTGTGAGTGGGTGGGACCGCACTTAAGCCATTGTTACTCGAGTAACGATACAGCACATTCCTTGGTGCTAATTTCTGTGGGAAAAGAGGAAGAATGGGAGATAAGGTCCACAGAATACTGCAAAACAGTCTTTGAGAGAAAGGGAAGAGCAGGAGATAAATCTGCATAGTCATGTCAAATGTTCCGTGAGAAAAGTGGAAGAATGGGACCGTGCGGCCTCCACCTCGCTTCACATTCCTCCTTGGTGCCACGGCAACACAAATCACTGGATCTCCATCCTGTCCTGTGTTTGTTCTGGGCACGATGCGTTAAGGTCTGTGTGTTTTTCAGATTTTTCAATGTTTTTCTTTTCCCACACTTCCAACAATGTTCAAATGTAATAGCAAAGTATGAATCATATTTTTAATAAAAGATGGGTTCTTGAAAAGGAAGAATATCCTCAGAATTAAAACTGTCAGAAAAACTCTGGACAACTAATCCTATAATGCATATGGATGTTTTAAGATTTCTAAGGCCATAACCTAGGTGAAATAAAAGTCAACTAATATAATCTCTACGAGGCATGAAAGGGAGAGAGGAGAGGGGAGAGGGATGATTTTGTTGTATTGTTCTCCAGTGATTGAAAAGCAGTTTCTCTATACAGGAACTAGGATTTACCATTATTCTCTGTGACTCATCTATTTCCATTAACTAATACTTCAAATGTGCAAAACAAATGACCTCTACATATAAACATTCAGTCACAGTGCAATTTAAAATCCACTTTACTTCTCCATGCTTCCACAAACCCAATTAACTAAGATATAAACTGGCGAAGTTGCTTATTGCTTCTTTTTTTCTTTCTTTCTTCCTCCTGGATCTATTTATGAATTCTGTTAAACGCATTCACAGTAGCAGACAAATCATACTTACAAAATATTTATTACAATATGCTTCTCAATTGTTTGCCCTTCCCTCCCCCATATATATTTATTTTGTGACTGAAATACATGTATTTCTAGGACATAAACTGAGATTGAGATGCAACTGTAAAACAGAAGGTGTACAGCAGAATGACATACTGCTTTTATCATGAAAGAAAACACATTTGTTTTAATAGTCTGTAGACATTGCTGAGAATAATTTCATTCTTGCAAAGCTGTTACTACAAGAACTCTGCCAGTCTCTTTGAAGTGTTGATTACTTCTTCAAACAAGCATTAGTTTCAGTACAGTTCATTAATCAGTTGACCTAAGTATTCATTTTTCTTTCTTTGCTTTGTTCCAGATGTGGCATTCCTGCAACTTAGTGACATGTCACAATATGATCATGGTCTGGATTAGGGTTTAAAAAAAACCCAGTTGGTAAATACTTCTTTTGACACCTGAAATCATAGGCTTGATCCACACCTTAGTTCTGCAGAGATGTAGCTGTTTTGCAGTTAGAGTTTTCTAGGCCAAATAGACTGGAAGAAAGGTGTTGTAAAAGGCATGTTCTGTTATTGTGGAATTATTACAACCCGAATTTCTTTCCAGCACCTCAGAACTGCAATGACTTCTTGAAATGGAGCAGTCCCAGAGGAAAGTGGAAAATAAACACAAGAAAAGAAGAACAAATTAATCAAAACACTAATCTGGAATTAACTTGAAAAAATCTGTGATGACTTGACTAGATGTAGTGATGTGCCTCCTTAGAAATCTGTAAATGAAAAGAGAGACAATCAGCAGGAAGATTAATTTCTTATAATAACAGATTCTAATGCACCGGTTTTCCAGACTCATTGTAATTAATTTATTCACTTGGGTAAGGAGGCTCTATTAGGTTCCTACTCTCCCTAGCTTCTACCTGTTGTCAGATGTGGGGGACCACTTCCACAGGTTAATTGAGATTATACTTGGGCTGAATTAACCTACCCCTACTGAACATGCACTAAGCAAATGTGGTTCCCAGCTCATATCTTGTTTAAGACCATTGGCTGACAGAGTAGGTCATGACTGCTGTATTTAATAGATTTTAGCTATCTTTGGCAGTAAGAATTATGTGCTATTTCAAAAAAAAAAAAAAAAAAAGATAAAGAATACAGCATTCCAAATGTATATAAAGCAGATCAGGAGATGTAATTTTAAATAAACTGCAGAAAAATAAACTATATGAAAATATGTGACCAGTAGAGCAGAGGAGGTAGTCTTGTAATCTTGGAAAACACTTACTTAAAGGATAGCACCTGGTACCTTGTAGCAAAAATTGGACCAAAAGAACCCCAAAACCACCAGAGAGTCAAAATTAGCCTTGGAAAGAATAAGGAATTTGAAAAGTAGTGAACCATGGGAAAATGGAAAGAGTTCTTGTCCTGTGAGGGAAATTGAGAACCTACTGAATGCTTGAGGAAAGGGTTCATAACACACATTGGACTGCAGAATAAAGAACACTAAAGTCAGGATATGGAATAATAAAGATCGTTTTGTCAAGATATATTAATATTTCCTATTTAAGGAATATTGCTCTAAAGTTTGCCTCAGAAGACTGCTTTGGCATTAGAGAACTTGCATTTGAGTTACACAGCTCCAGGGGGAAAAAAAAATCATCAGAATAAAATATTTTGTTGTTCAGAAACTGTGGAAAGTGTCAATGGATAATTAATATCTTTTCATAATACTTAGGATTCAGAAAAATAATTGAACGGGGTGTGCACTTGTTCAGATGTATATAGTGAACAATTCCAATAAATTAAATAGATCCATTCATAGAGAAGAACTGTGAGCATCATTCTTGGCTGAATCAAAACCTAGGAAGTTAAACCAAGAATAGATAGGTATGCATGAAACCGAATAATAGAAAGTGAAAATACACAGCAATGCTGAATCTGAAGAAGACTACTTAAAATTTTTATAATCCTGCATTTGACCAAGACAGACTTTGAATGAAGAGCTTCACAGAGACAATTTTATAGTTCTGTTCAATGTAGGCTAATGTGCTAACATCTGAATCATCAGCTGTAGGTAGTTTGCTAGTTCCTTATGTACTCTGATGACTACAGGTGATTCAGCACAAATGTATGCCAAGAATGGCTGTAGGTGGAGTATTTGTTAAAGTGTTTCCTTGAATGGTGAAAAAAATATGCCTGTTGATTAACTCCTACATCTCTGAAGTTACCAATATGTTTCCTCAAAGTGAAGACTCAATCATACTCTAAGAAAAAAATTATATTTTAAGCTTCATCTCTGTTTGCATTACACTCCCTGGAATTAAATTAAATCAACAAAGACATGAAAAAATATCCCACTTGTTGCTGTACTTTTGAGTAAAGATGTAGCACAGAGTCTGCAAGAAAGGATCTAATTGTTTCCATTTAGAGAAATGTTCAGATGATTTTTAATACATTTTGGTTTTTTTCTAGTATCAATCAAAATGCTTACTTTATTGATCAGATTTCCTTTGAATGTATCCTGAAAAGTTTCATTAATCAAATCTATAGACCTCTAGACTCATGACTGCATTGGGAATTTAATTTCTTTCAACCTAACATCTTTCTCTTTTGTTCTTTTACCTTTAGTTTTTAATAAAAACAACTTCTTAAATCTGTCAGTAAATTAAGTTTCAGGTCATCCTAGAATATTTTTAGATGGCAAATAAATATGACTTTTACCAAATATGGTAATGACAATTCCTGACTTTTTTGCTGGTGATGATTTAAAACATCTAGATTGCAAGAAGCAGAACAACCATGTTTATAAACTGCAGGGGTGGGAAGGGAGGGGGGAATCATCCTATCACCATGGCAGCAAGTGATCTTTGTCAGTGCTTGTGCTGTTTGCATAAAAAGAGATTATAGGCATTTAGACTGAAGGAATGTAACATTTTTTTTTGAGAATGCACTGATACCGGACATAACTCAGTCCTCTATGAAGTCTGAAAATGCAATTAAAAGCAGCCAAGTCATGAGAGCAAGGTGTTAACTTGCTTACACTGAAGGCCACAAACATCAGCTGTTTCAGTCAAGGGTGAAATAACATTCTCATAATTAACTAGTTTTAGGAGCTTTGGCACATCAACTGCACCTGGAATCCCTAAGTAATTTCTGAATGGCAGTTCTCCCATAAAAATAATAATTTTTTAAGATCACCAAAAATGCATAGTACTTGAGGGAGAGAATGTACATATAGCAGTACCTCTCCATCACATTCCTGAAAGCTTCATCTCACTGTCCAACAAAGCCAGCTTGAAGTACATGATATATACCGAAGCTCAACACAAAGTCTACCACCTGCATTTCAGATAATACTCATCATCTCATGAGGGCAAAGTATCAACTAAATAATATCAAATAAAATCAATAAATCTTGAAAGGTAAAGAGGATTTGTGTGATGCAAAATTGAAGTCCAGTTATGAGCAGTACAACTCATTATTGCAGTTACTTACATGAATACAGAACCAATGAAATTACTAGTATGAGAATGTAGTAAATGCAGAGGCTGTAATGTCACTGAATAATTTTTATATGAATACAAAATAACAGGGTAAAGCCTTCTCTTGCAGACCTCATCTGCCACCAGAGATCTCAGTACTAAAACTCGATGGTGACTGTGGTGGATAGGAGCATAAATCCCACTTTTTCTTTATAACAAAGAACTATATCCTGTCCTAGTCATCATCTCACTGGACCATACAAGAGAAGCGATGCTCTTCATGCATCTAAAAATAAGTCCTTCATTTTCAGTGATTAGATACCTTCTTCTATATCTGTTTAAGCCTTAATCATTCTTGAAGACTGGGTGATGACACCTGACTAAAATAAGTTTCTTTCAGATGGAATTTTGTCAGCATTCCATGAACAGAATTGTTCTTTTCTGGATATATCTTGCCTGACTTAAAACAAGTGTTTTTCTCACAGCCATGTGCTATTCACAGCCAACAGTTAAGTTATAAGTAGTTAATCAAGCAAGTCTAATTCCTCTTCAGCTGTTACATGCAATGAGCTCCAAGCCTATATCAAAAAGTCTTGTTATTGAAAATCATCCTTTTTATTTCATATTGATTACTGATGACTGTTATTAACATTATATATTATATTCCTATAGCATAAGAAGCAGCATATGCAATCCAACTCTTCTTCGTATTAAGGAGACCACATTTGTGCCATTAGTATGATTCACTATGAAATGTGTTTTTTTCTACCACAGACATTAATGAAAATAATATAGAATATATATCTCCCAAAATGTACAAAGATTCTGCTGCTTTTTTTTTTTTTCACCATATTGTCACTACATATAGATAATGTTTTGTCACATGACAGCACAAACAAGTCCTATGTATTTTATCTGTATAAAAAAAAAATATTTTTAACAAAGAATAGCACCAGATTTTGTCAAAGTCAACCTTTGACAGGTCTGATTGCATCTGACCTTATTTCTAATATAAGTCTATACTTATTCATCTTTTCAGTTCCGTAGGTCAGCACCAGCCTGTCTCCCAGTTCTTTCTCACTCTGATAAGAATTTCTGTGCGCTTATGAAAGTTAAGCTCCTAGACAGAACAGAGTCTTCAATTATTTCCAGTTTTCACCTATTTTAGAGATAGGTGATTAACCACAGAGATGGAGATTAACCATATTACAAGTATAATTGCTTTCCTATGCTCAGGAAAATAAATTATCATTTTATAGGGGTGAAAAAAATGAGATAAAAACATGGTGTACATGACATGGACCCAGTGTAAAACCTGGATTTCAAACTCAAGCAATTTTTTAAAAAGTGGGGGAGAGGTGCGTTGAGAAAGCAATTATTTGCCAGTGGGTCATTTTGTCACTTGGACAATTTGAACTGAGTGGCCTCAGTGCGAGGTACTTCCTTCTGTCACCTTTTGTTAGTAGACAGATCTACTAACTAAAAAATCTCTAGACTTGTGCCTTTCTAACAAGAACTGAGGACACATTTTTGGTGAAGATCATATTCTGTAAATCCACACATGTAGACTGTGGTTAACTAAATTAATCAGACTTTCATAAGGTCACACAAGAAGATAAGTGAATGAAGATGTGTAAAAATTTTTAAAAAGTTAAAAAAAACCATACTGAAAGAAATATGAACATATAAATCACATGGGTTTTTTTCCAGATAAAACACTGCTTTCATGTAAATCAAACCAAATTAATTTTGACTGATGCAAAATGATTATTTCTTCCAAATTTTATTTTGAGAGCCATTTATTTACATACTTATAGTTAACAGTGTCTTCAACAATCAGATATTTTAAAAAATGTGCTTGATGCTGTCCACTGCAACTCTTTGAGTGTGATGATCCAACCAATTCCTTATCTGCTAAGTGGTCCAGCTGTCAAATCCATGTCTCTCCAATTCAGAGACAAGGATGTTGTGCAGGACTGTGTCAAATGCTTTGCACAAGTCCAAGTAAATGACATCTTTTGCTCTTCCCATATCCACTGATGTTGTAACCCCATCATAGAAGGCCACCAAATTTGTCAGGCATAATTTGCCCTTAGTGAAGTCATGTTGGCTGTCACCAATCACCTCCTTATTTTCCACATGCCCTTACATAGTTTCCAGGAGGAAGCTCCATGAACTTTCTGGGCACAGAGATAAGACCGAGTATCCTGTAGTTCCCTGGATGTTCATTTTTTTCCCTTTTTAAAAATGGGGGCTATGTTTCTCCTTTTCCAGTCAGTGGGAACTTCACTGGACTGCCGTGACTTCCCAAATATGTTGGATAGTGGCTTAGCTCCTTCATCCACCAGTTCTATCAGGACCTGTGAATCCATTTCATCAGGTCCCACGGACTTGTGCACCTTCAGGTTCTTTAGAGGGTCTTGAACCTGATTTTCTCCTACAGTGGGCAGCTCTTTATCATCTCAGTCCCTGCCTTTGCCTTCTGCAACGTGGGCCATAAGGGTGGAGAACTTGCCAGTGGAGACTGAAGCAAAAAAGTTGTTGAGTACCTCAGTCTTCTCTATATCCCAAGTCTCCCATTCCCTTCCAGAGAGGGCCCACATTTTTCTTGGTCTTCCTTCTATCACTGATGTACCTATAGAAGCTTTTCTTGTTGCCCTTGATGCCCTTGGCCAGATTTAATTCTATCAGTGTTTTGGCCTTTACAACCTGATCCCTGGCTGCTCAGACAGTTTCTCTTAAGTCCTTCGAGGTTATCTGTCTTTGCTTCCACTCTCTGGAGGCTTCCTTTTAGTGTCTGAGCTTGTCCAGGAACTCCTTGTTCATCCATGCAGGCCTCCAGGCACTTTCACCTTACTTCCTTTTTGGATAAATCACTTCTGAGCTTAAAGAAGGTGATAGCTGATTATTAACTAGCTTTCTTGGACCCTTCTTCCCTCCAGGGCTTTATCCCTTGCTATTCTACCAAGCAGATCCCTGAAGAGGCCAAACTCTGCTCTTCTGATGTCCAGGGTAGCGAGTTTGCTGTGCACCCTCCTCGCTGCCCTAGGGATCTTGAACTCCACCATTTCATGGTCACTTCAGCCAAGGCTGCCCTTGAGCTTCACACTCCCCACCAGACTCTCCTTGTTGGTGAGAAGAAGGTCCAGCATAGTACCTCTCCTTGTTGGCTCCTCTATCACTTGGAGAAGGAAGTTATCATCAATGTGTTCCAGGAATCTCCTGGATTGCTTCGGCCCCGCTATGTTGACCCTCCAACAGATATCAGGGTGGTTGAAGTCCCCCATGAGGATCAGGGCTTGTGAACGTGAGGCTGCTCCTATCTGTCTATAGAGGGCCTTATCTGCTCCATCTTCCTGGTTGAGTGGCCTGTAGTAGACCCCTACTATAATGTCACCTGTCCCTGCCCTCCCTTTGATCCTGACCCCTAAGGTCTCAGCTGGCTCCTCATCCATCCCCAGGCAGAGCTCCATGCACTCCAGCTGGTCATTGACAGAGAGGGTAAAACCCCCTCCTTGCCTCCCCTGGCCTGTCATTCCTAAAGAGCCTGTATCCTTCCATTGCCGCACTTCAGTCATAGGACCCATCCCACCACATTTCTGTGATGCCAGTAAGATCTAGCTCCTCTTGTTTATTCCCCATGCTACGTGTATTTGCACAGAGGCATTTTAGTTGGGCTCCCGATGAAGGTGACTTACTGGCTGAAGTGGCTGAAGTCCTTTGTGTTGTTCTGAGGTGCTCTCCTGCTGACCTGTGATTCTTCTCCAGGCTCTGGGAATTTATTTTTGGTACTGGCATCAAGCTAGTAGGATTGGGATAGATTGAGGTTCCCCTCCCCAGGCAACGTTTTTTGAAATATGTCTGCTGATGAGCAAATATAGCAGAAAAGGAGAACCTTAAGTTATCTAGCAGCCCTGTCAATATAAATACTCAGTACAACACTGGTGGGCTAGATACTGTATAGTTTCCATTAAATTTTTCTGGTGATCTACAATCTGTATGCATTTGGTGAAAATACATATTGCTCTTTACTCAGGCTAAACAAGGAAACTGTTAAATGCCTCTTGGTTTAATGATAGTTAAAATGACAGAAAGCCATAACTTGGGAACTGTCAAATGTCCAGGGACTGGACTGAATAATGTGAGCTAATCTGTGTGGAGCTGTATGTCAGAGATCAGAGAGCTGAGAAAGAGTAACAGAAAAAGAGGCATCGGTATGATGATATAACATAAGCTATAGAGACAAAAACATTTGGATAAAAATCTGACAAGAAAAAAATAACTAATTGCTTCCTAATATGTTCAGCAGAATTTTGCAAGATTTCATCAAGATTATCTAATTACCAACAATTCTTCTTTTTCATAAATGCAAGGTCTCTAAGGTATTGGACAAAGTGATGTAACAATATAGTACACCTTTATGTATTCCTTAACACTTTCAATTTGCTTAAATAGTACCCAATTCAATGGCAATTCCCCATATTGGGAAGTAAATGTAATTATTCTAAAGATGAAGCAATTAATTTAAGGTACCACCAATGGATGATGCATCTCTGGCAGACCCTGTCATTTGGCTAGCTGAATGTTGTTTGTCATGCTTTTTGGTGATTTGTTTGATCACAGTTGGCTGGTCTGTGTTTTGGCTGAAGTTTGCAGGTTCTATTTAATGCAGTATGATGTAAATAGGAGATTTTTGTATGTGTGTATGACAACAGGGAAGCCTTCTTCATGACTGACAGATGGTTTATCACTGAGAACCTAGAAAAAGGCTTAATATCGTTTAGAAACCACATTCCCAGAAATTTCAGCAAAGTATGTGTAAGGGAGTCTACATTCAGAATGTACAGATTTTGTATTTTGCTTTAAAGTTAGAGGAGAGGAAGGGAAGGTGAAAAGATAACTGAGACAATGCATGAATTAACCTGAAGAGATAGAAAGATAACTGCATCTAGAAGCCCTGGGATACTTTTTACATTCAGGTACACTTATATGTAGGCACATGAGGGATGCTATTTTTATACAAAGTGTTATTGGATACAAAGTTTGAGGATAAGAGGTGTAGTCTAGTCAGAGGTGGCTAGAGATCATACTGGGATTTGAGGATATGAGGACAAGGTTCAGTTGTCAAATTCCATGCTCCCAGGTAACACCTTTCAACATAGCTCATTGGAGCTGCCAGATGTAGCAGCACAGCTAAGTAAAGCATCTTGCCCCTTTGCAAACCTTTGTCAAGGTGCAAAATAGGAGAAGGGGATACTAAGGTGGAGTCCATGGCCCCAGTGCTGCAAGCGTAACTACAGTGAGGGAAATGGGATACCACACAAAAAGAATTGGAAGTCAAGAACATTAAGGTATTTTTTAGTTTGAGTGTTGTGTAATACAGGTGACTACTCAGAAGGGACTAATCAAAAGATTTTCTGTAATAGTCTGTCAACAACTGAAAATGACTAAGCAGAAAGATCACAATATATGAGCCAATGATAAAATACAGATACAGTTGTACACCAAATACCCCCTAAGCCCCCCAACTTCATACTCTTAGAGGATTTTCTAGAATGTTGGAAAAAATGCAAATAAATTTATGTAATAACTTGTGGCCCAGAGAGCCTATTTTATCAGGAGATATTATGAGAGCTCAGAGGCATAAGGATGCAGCCCAGTGAAACAAAGACTCAGAGGATATATAATTGTTTTCTATAAATACATTAGTATGGGCAAATTGCAGAGAGGGAGAAAAGCTATTCAGGATGAAGAACAATGCTGGCAGAAGAGCAAATGCATATTCAGTGCCCATGAATATACTTAAACTGAACTATCAGAGAAATGAGGTTCTGGAAAGCTTTCTGTGAGAAACTTTGGGTATAAAAACCAAGCCAATTTTATATGAAGCTTGAGAAGTTTATGAAAAATATTATGACATAAAAGCCTTCACATGTGGGAGATTGGGCTACATGATATCTGGAGTTCCTTTCAGTCTTTATTCCTATGTACATTAAACATAGTAATAGTTTGGAATTACAAAACTATGAAAGTAATGTTGTGACAATTTGGCAGCTTCCTGTAGACATTGATTTTCAGCAAGCAGAATAGACTAAAGATAAAGGAAAAGCTTTTTTTCTCGAAGTGAATTATGTAAAATGAAAAGTCTGAACTGCTTAAAGATTTTTCCATGAAAGCAACATTCAAATGGAAATTTTAA
This sequence comes from Athene cunicularia, assembly GCF_003259725.1. Taxonomy (NCBI): domain Eukaryota; kingdom Metazoa; phylum Chordata; class Aves; order Strigiformes; family Strigidae; genus Athene; species Athene cunicularia. The sequence continues at coordinate 110,334,466 of NW_020799095.1, forward strand.
AAAATTGTATTATTTTCTAAAGTGCATCCTACCTCTGTAGAATATGCTAAATTTGCATCAAAAAATCTGAATCCTCACTTACCTTAAATTGTGTGGAACACCCATTGTGCCATGTCATGAAAATAGGTAGCATATTAACACAAAATACAGATAACTGAGAAGTGTAGGTAATCTTAAACATGACAAAATTACTCTTTCCAGTTATGATTCTGTATTTATGATTGAGGTATGGTAGACCTGAGTTGCAGGCAGGATGGCTGATATTTATTCCCTGGCAGCCTTAATCATATGATGAGTCACAGTTAAAAATAATTATCTCCCCTGTCACACATAAACCAATCAAAACAAATACCTTTACAGGCTACTAAAGAGTAAGCTGCATGTTCCCACCATCCCACAAGAGCCAAATTGTGTTTCACAAAGTCTGAATCTTTCATATATAGATATGCCATGCAAAATAAGAGATATAGAGCCATTTCACTGTTACCTAAAATGTTACTGAACACCAGATGAAGCACTGAAATTGTGTGCGTGCTCTTAGATGCTAGCAAGAGTATGATGATTTGACACAGGTTTTAATTCCTGCATCACATGTTCACTTGTATCACAAGATGGTATATAGGGTTAAAGGAGTGCATATGGCTATTTAGTGCAATTTGTTTGGCATGGTAATCATGTCAGCTTTTGTAAACTGATTGCTGGAGAATGAAGGTGCTGGACACAGGAACACACATGCCATATCAGGTAGAACCAAAAGAGAGAGACTATATAGCTCAGTTAGAGGTTCTTACTTGATTAAGTGTCTGAATACTATTAGATGGTTTTTTATACAGATGTATTTATAAAGAGAGAAAGACATTGGAATAGAAGGAGTATAGCATAACATTTTCTCAAGGGCAGTAGATCTCTTTCTTACTTCAAATGAAAGCTTTAGAATTGTCTTTCTAATAGCTGTATCTGACATGAATCATGTCAAAATGAGGGACCAGCCATTTCCTCTCTCAAGAGAACCATTATCCTTACTTGAGACAAATCTTGCCCTGTGTATTGGCACCTGAACACAGCTAAGGAAATTTCACAACACTCTTCAATAGCTCTTCCATGTAAGTTCATCAGAAGAAACTCTTAAGGTAGCCAGGGACTTCAGTAACTCTTAACAAAATTCTCAGCTGTGTTATAAATTAAGGGGATGAATTAAATTAATTTCAGGTGAAATGAGGTTAAAGTTTAAAACAATTTTAGTTTGCTTGAGGAGCTGAGGCATTATTCAAGATTTTTTTTGGCACGTGCATATCAACACTCACATTGCTGGATGGACTATCACAGTCAACACATTAATAATTGATAAAAATAAAATAAAATAAAATAAAATAAAATAAAATAAAATAAAATAAAATAAAATAAAATAAAATAAAATAAAGCAAGAGTACAGATATTTCTGATGTGAATTTATTCTGTATAACTAATGGGGAAAAAAAAATCATAGAGAAACAATGTAATGAAACATGGCATGGCCAGTTTTAAAATAAATCCTAAACTCTAAATATTATTCAAGAGCAGAAATACTTCTGCAATCCTATAGAGAAACCACATTTGTTTTTCTTGTTGCTTTTTCATTTATTTGGTTAATATTCATAATAATGTTATGATTTGTATTAAATCTCACAAATTTGGAAGAATATAATGTTATTTTAAGATAGGTGGCTAATAGTCTCTTCTGTGGTATAAGAATGTCCCTTTCTCATGTGCCACCACTGAACAGTAGTATTTCAACACTGGTGAAGTATCAGGAAAGAAGACATGAGAGAATATCTGTTTGGTGGACAAAGTAAGCAAAAACACCCTTTGCTGTTCTTTGATCCTTTTACCCAGAGAAAATGAACTTCATATACCATTTGTAAATATTTAATATCTAACTTTGTTAGGTATTTTTCTTCTGTAGTAAAAAATCTTGCATCTAGTCACTCAAAGAAAAAAAAAATTATCTACAAATAGACATAAAAATACATATAGAATTGAAAACAACAATCAGGTAATGTCCCTAGTTAGGCTGATGTCTCTAGAGAAACAATATGATTAAGCAGTTAACAGAAAATTTTCCCAAGACTTTCCCAAACAGACATGACCATCAGCCACCAGTGTTAGCTGAGCAATGAGAAGATATTTCCCACCAAATGTGGTTGGAAAATTTTACATAAAATAAAGTGTTTAACGACTTTTAGTGGTATATGGTGATAGGAAAGTCAGTCTGACATTTGTTGTCACAATTCCAAAAGGCCTTTTGGTGCCATCCTCTACACAAATAGGTACTGAGGTGTAGCGCTTGCCCTGGTGAACAGAGGGTCTGGTCAAACAAGAGACAACCCAATGGAGAATGGTAGGATATGGATTTACATAAAGAATAAGTTACTTTTGAGGATCAGGCAGAAAATCTATGAAATATATATATATATATATATATATATATATATATATATATATAT
>NW_020799095.1:110336998-110356250 GCF_003259725.1 Athene cunicularia
AGAAACTAAGCAAAGCAGCCTGAGAAAGCAAAAGTTGAGGCTGATCGAAGAAATGTCCCAAACACTCACAAGACAAAACTATGAGTCACAGGGTGGACAGTGTGGAGGTCGAAGCTGATAAGGCTGCCCCAATAACACAAGGTGCAGCTGGAGGGGGGAGCCCTGTGGAGACAGGTCAGCCCTGCTCTGGGGCACCTGGGCAGATTTCAAGGGCCATCTGTCTGGTGAATGACCTTTGCTTCATTATCCACGAAATGCATGTTAAAGTTAACACCCCTCAATATGCTAACACAAGCCAACGTGATCATGCTAATTACAGCATCCCATGAAACACCTTACCCCTGCCCATACACGGGATATGTAGGTATGTGGGTCCACCTAAGGGACGGACCCAAGGAAAGTGGATATAAATCAAGGAGGGGGAAGAAAGGGGGGGCCCTGGAGAGTGCAGTGAAGTGAAGAGGATGCAAGCAAAAAAGATGGCTGCCTCCTGGAACCCTCGCCTGTGGGATCAACGCAGAAACACAGACCTGTATTCCCCCATTCCTTCTGTCTCCCTCTTTTCCTTTTTCCATTAAGAAATGCAAGGCATTTTGTATTACTCGCCACAACTTGCTATGTACTTAGTCAATTATCGTGTCTTCAATTAGTACATTGTGGATAGTTAATAAATGCTTGGACTTGGAGACTTGTCTGCTCTGTTGGGGATTTTTGAATCTGAGTCACTTGTCTCTCTCATCTGAGTGGAATGTGACAATATTACAGTAGACAAGATAAATGCAAAAGCTTGGCTGAAATTTTCTACTACTGCATATCCCAGATTCCTAAAAATAATATGCATATATATATATATATATATATATATATACATATATTGTGATCACAATGTATTCACATGAGCAGAGGAGAAATAGAAAATAAAGCTGGTTTTGAGCTATCAGCATAAACAAGGATTTACTAACATTTCATTTCTTTTCTTACATTTATGGACATTGAAATATTTAAACCAAGATATCTCAATATTACATGAACTTTATTTCTGGCAGTTCATGTAGTCTTATTGCTGTTTCATTATCACTTTCTGATGTCACACTCTTATTCAGTTGTTTTCAGAGGAGGATAGATATACCATTTGAGAGATGAAAAGTCCATTTTTTGAGTTATATTAAAAATCAATTTATAGAAAAATAATAAAGATTACTCCCCTCCAATGCCACTTCTTCAGTCTGGAAAAAATAATTAACTAGTCTTTTAATTTCCCTGGTGCTTTATTCATAGTAATGGTAAATTGATGTGGTGTGAGCACTCCATTCTGCTGAAAGATGCTTATTTTGGTGTTAATAAATTTTACACCAACTTTACTTCGAATACACTACATAGATCAGCGTAAGTTAAAATTTAACCCTTTTTCTCTTATGTGTGTGTCTCTTATCCCAGAATAAACTGAAGATAATTTGAAGAGGTTTGCATTTCTGTCATGAAGGAATATGCTATCATGCATTTCCAACAGATCTGGATCATGCACAGGGCATTTACCAGAGCAGATGATGCACAACAAATCCACAGCCATGTTTATATTGTGCCAATAATTCATACTGCATTTGTGTGACCTTAACAGCTTCTGCGAGGAACACAATTCTTCTAAATATTTTTTTTGTTTAGTGTCTATACCATTTTCTAGAATAGGAACTCTAGAAATAATAATCTGGAAAAAAAATTTTAACAGAATGAAAAGTGAAAATTATTAATATTGTTTTTCTATGCATGGATTTGGACCAAATCATTAGACTGATTTTAATATAAAATAAAATTAATATCCATTCACCTTTATTGAATCTGGAGTCATGAAATAGAAGGCAGGCTTTAAAATAATATCTTTAATTAAGTGTCCTAGCAGAGAAATAATGCAATAAATATGGAAGCAGCGATGTAATGTAAACCAGCTCCAAAACAAGACAAAAATACAACACCACCTCCCCTCAAAGCATTTAATTGGAAAGGTAAATAAATATAGCAAAGCTAAAAGTGTAGCAAACTTGATACAGAAGATTTAATAGTTTTGTGCCATGATATATTCTCAGACTGAGGCCTAGAAATTTACATTACAGGGGAAGATGATTACAACTGTAAGATACAATACAGGGGCAAGTGTCTTTTGTATGTGGGTTCACCGTCCAAACAGGACGTGTCTGCTTGCCCTATTGAAAGAAATGAATAACCCTTCTGACAGTAATCCTCAACATGACTTTAGAAAGCTTATTTACTAATCCAAATTAGTTTAGTTTTCTGATTGACAGCTATTAAAAAAGATTAAACAAAGTGTATCTGATCACAGCTTGTCATGGTAAAACATATGGGTTGTAAGACATTGTGCAATTATTTGCTAGAGTTAAGTACACTGGCACTGAGGCAGATACAACATCTGAGCTTCATGTTGTCCCTTCCTTAATCCCTTACTGATATGCCTTATCAATAGCAAACTCTTTCAAAGCTGGCTTCAAAGCTCAACTCTCTTAAGTGTTTAATAATGCTATCTGACATGACTGCTGTCTTCACCACCTCCCTCCATCCTAGTCTACATGAATAATACACCACAGTCTTCCACATCCTGCGGTGTACCTTTATTCTTTTGTGGAGGCTAAGAATGTTGGAGTCTTCTAGGAATTACTGCAGTAAAATGGTAAAGCACTATTAAAAGATTATAACAAAAAGGTCTGTTAACCTGGTTTGGGGGGAACATCGATATGAATAAGTGAAGAGTATAGATGTGCATCAGTTATGCACAGTCTCCTGACTAGGATGTAGCTCCAGTCGAGAAGCTTCCTTGCTTCAGGAGGCAACTTCACCAACGCAAACAAAGAAACCCATTGTTTATGGATACCAAAACACTCACTATTGAGTTACTTTGTCTTTTCAAGTTGCACACTTCTCAGATGATGAACATGTGTTGAAATCAATGGTAAAAATCACATCTGCTAGATTCTCACCTTATATCTTTCAGGTATATTATGAAGCTCACACTCAATAAATAGTGATACAAATAAGCTATGCTGTTCAGAAAAAAAATAGTCATAAGTAGCTACAAAACCAAAATTTAGTACAATTCTTACTTTGTATGCAAAGGATCCAATTTAAAATATCAAATACTTGTCATAAGTATTTAGAGCTACAGCTCCCTACAGTATTACATAATTCTCAGATTATTGGCTTCAATTAAATACAGCAGCAACAAAAACACTAGCTACAGTAATAGGCTGGGAATATGAGCTCCTTTTTCAAAAGAATGAATTTGCTGTGTCTTTTCTTTCTCATGGCGTCATTTTCATCCCCCATCACCCTAAGATGTAGCTCTGTGCCAGAATTAAAAATAGATATCAGCAGCAGCAAGACCAATCCTGGTACTTTTAAAATTAAAATCACAGCAATGATTTTTCCTAAAAACATATGCCTATTTCTGAAATTTTATAGCTGAGTTTTAAAATTTTACAGAGTTTGTAATGGAAGGGATAGTAGGATAGTAGATTCTTAAAATTACTTGTAATGAAAGATGTTGTATGGCACCTCTGATGGAATCTAGTAACAAGAATAGTTTGCAAGCTTGCTGAAAGCTACCAGATTTAATTCATTGCTTACAACTATTGTATATCTGAGAGCTGGACTTGCATTATATGCATTTCTTAATAGCAATTTTCACTAGTATTCTCCAATCCTCTCTTTTGAGGACTGGATTTATTATCATTCTCAAATTCAGTGATAAAAATATCTACAAAACTCCTGGGCCATAAGTAGGCACCCTCCTGAAGGGTAGGTCTAAAACTAGAGCAGCCACTTACTCCTTTTATCCATGAAAAAGAAACCTTTGGATTTTGGTCCGTATAGATACAGTAGGAAAACCTTTGGAATACTGATATTTTAATTATAAGATAGTGTTCAATCTATAGCATGATAATTATTTGTTCTCCAGGTTATGGTAACCGCTTGCAATTTCTCTTGGCTGAAACAATAGTGGTTACAGGAATCAACAAACATGCTCAAACACACACAAGAAAGAACGTGTTTAAACTTTATGGGTTCTCTCATTCCCACCCCCCTTCCCCCAATATTTTCTACTTGCTTATTTTAATAAGAAAATTTTATTCCGTTTTTGTGATGTTATATTGTTTTCTTTTTTTTTTTTTTTCTGTATTTTATAGCTTGCGATCTCAGCTGCAAATTCTTTTCCCAAAATATTCTCTCCCTCCTGCCCACAGAGGACTCAGTGGTCAAGCTCTCTGCTTAGCTATCCCTCCTGACGGAGGCAACTTTTCATTAAGGACCATGATGATGGGCAATAAAAACACTGTATACTGCCCTTCCCATTGCCCCAGCCAAGGGAACACACAGGCAAGGAAGTCATATAGTTTCAGGCAAAGGCCAAAACATCTGGTTTTTTACAGCTAAACCTAAACTTAAATTAGGGCAGTAAAAATAGGTAGGCAACAATTTATTTTTTTTTTTTCCCAGTAGGGCCAATATGTTGTTCTGAAACAAAGAAGTGAAGATATCAACATGACCTAGGACTTTTACAAAGAGACTTTGGAAGAAGAATAAGAAATATGTTAGAGACACCAAAGTGGCCAAAAATACGACTTTTTTTGTGTGTGTACCAGGGCTCATGGATCTGATAACCAATAACAAACAACAAGTCTAGACCATTAAGAAAATATTTATGAGTATCTGTAATTATTTGATTATTACAAATACAAAACTGTGTGACACATTCTTTGGTTAAGTGTATTTGTGACTCATTTTGAACTTACAAACATATTAGTTATAAAAATAATCTAATATTTATGAAAGCAGGGTTACAGTCATTCCAACTTTCTCTGTTTACCCAATGATCAAAACACTCAGAACCGTACAGAGAACATATTTCTACAGCTCTGTAAGGCAGATTACAACTTTAGACATGTCAAAATATGCAACTGGGGAATGCCTCTACTTCCAACACTGATCCTCCCTATGGACAAAACAAGATTTCTTGCAAAGTGTTCCACACACTTCATAGTGCAAGAGCAGGGGGAACTAAATTGATTATGAGTATCTCAGCTTTGCCTGGCAACACCAAATGAAATAGGTAGATTGTCTCTTAAGAAAATGAGAGGAAAAAAAAAATGTCAGGGATACTTGCCATTGTCTATGGTGTATTTAATTTTTTTATATATATTTATTTTCAGCCAACATGGGGAGGTAGCTAATTGTTCTTGTTCAGGATTTGAAGGCAGGACTAGTGACCTGACGCTGATTTGAATCACCTAGTCAGAGTGGCAAGGTACCACCTGAAATGGCTCGAAGCAGGAAGCCCTGATGATACTCTTGGTACTTCACAGAAGAGGACATTTATGAATGTCTGTCTCAAAAACAAAGAAAAAGGTATAGATCTGCAACACACTTGATATCAGGAATGGATTCTACAGGACAATTATCAAAGCTTTTGCGGAAGAAAAAGTTATTGAAATACCATGAGATTGCGAATTCCAGTTTTATATATATATTTATAGCTTGGACATTACTGTAGTAAATGAGAGCACAGTAGCGGCAGGATAGGACAAACTTTGAATTTCTGCACAGAAAATGGTCAGTCTCCAGGTGAAGAGTGTTGTTTGTTTGTTGGAAAATATTTTCAAAATAGCACATTGGAGTACAGCGCTTCAGGTCAAGGGCCATTATGCAAAATTTCCTAATACATGTATGCTGTGTCTGAGGTGAGGACCCTGTGCACACCGCTGACACTTTATAACCTCAGGACACACAACTACGACATACTGATTTCTCGCAGCTACCACAGAGGTCAAACCAGGGCTCTTACTGTAGATGGTGCTTTTAAAAAGGATGCCAACAACGTCCGAGTGTTTCAAACCCAAATAACTTTTCTCTCTGAGCTTTAGGGCTGAAGTAGTTCACTGAACACCTATTGCTTAGGGCTCAACACTAAGCTGTATGTTTGAAGAATAACTCTTCTCTGCCACAGGAAGTCAAAACATATTAATACACAATAAAAAGGAAAAAAAAGAAAAAGAAAAAAAAAAGGGGAGGGGAGTAATTCTATTTTCAGGTATTTCAAGGTTTTTTCTTCTATAGAAAGCAAATCCCTAGCAAATCAAGAGACACTAAATCATCCAAAATCATTGTGAGAACCTGCCTAATGTCAGAAACACAGAGTGATATAAAGCTATATACAAATATCTATATATGCCTTCATGTATCTGTAAGTCAGTGGTGTATGTTAAAATTCCTTGGTTTTTTTTATTCTCTCCTGTTATCGCAATGTTAGCAATGCCTTTGTTAAAATCATGTTTTTCCTCGTGTGCAATCGTTTCTTGTTGTTGATTGGAACAGTCAAATTGTACAGCCATCTATGACATTACAATTTCAAACTAAGTTGTATTGACTATTATGACAGAAAACACTGAGCATGAAAACACCGAGCTGTTAGTGAGCGGTGGAAGTAGGAAACTTGATCTGGAGAATAAACATTCATATCAAAGTTTTTTTTAATAATGTTTGATTAAGACATTTGATGCAAATGCATATGACAACGGCTATCTCAGCCTGTTTTTCTTTTGCATGTTAGATCATCAGCAGCTCACAGTAAGCAGCAGACTAGCTGAATTAGTCGTATTTTCCTGTCTGGGCTGGAGCACTCTTCTGCAGATAAACCTAGCTGATTATCAATCACTACAATGCTTTTGGGTACTTCAGAGTCTGCTGAACCACTTATTATGGTTTCCATTTCTGTGAGAGTGAAATATAGACAAATTCTGTTGCCTCTCATGAAATCTTCGTTAGTTCATTTTATAGATAAAGAAATATATCTGTAGAGTAATTCTAAGCATTTTTTCCTGACACAGTTACTTGAAGTGACAGATGCATAAGCAGTTATTTTGGAATTAAAGTATATACACATAGAAGAAGTTATAGTTTAATTATTCACTGTCTTTTTCATTGTTCCCTTTCTTCCTTGTGTACTCACAATGGAGTTCCCATTTCAGAAGGAAGAAAGATAAATTACTCAGAGGCTGGGAGATGACTGCAGACAATGCAGGTGAGATGCTGGTCCAAGAGAAGCAGCGGGGGAATGAACTCCATTTGCTGTGGGCCAATAACTGGGTGGGTAACTGTGCACTTTGGGCAGGTACTGTCCTCTCATAGGAGCCTTTTAAAATCTGGGCTGAGGAAGCAAAGTGGTGAGGGAGAATGGCAAATAAGAACACTTCTGCAGAAGACAGTGGTAGTTTTCATAAGACACTATAGTGTAAAAAACATGACGCTAGACTAATGACTTGGAGTCATCATTACTGGAAAGATTTATTTTTATTTTTTTTTCTAATGGTTTCAGCCTTTTTGACAATAGGAGTGATTATATACCAAACACAGGACATTAAATAAAACCAAACCCTCTATCAAAAAGCTAGTGTGTCTTTGCCTTAGGGACACCAGAGCTGGCAATAACTGAATATATTTAGTTCTTTTATTTACAGAAGATGAAATGTAAATTGCTTTTATTATCTTTGGATTATCAGGCTCATCTTAGACTCTTGTTTGACAGTACTGTCATTTTTAAAAATTATTTTTTACATAAATACTGTATGATGCATTCCATGTATATCATATGCCGTATACACTCATTTGTTTTATGCACTCCAGTTGCTAGAGTACAATAAGAATTTTATATTCCCTTTGAAAAAAAAATCTGCCTCTGGTCTAATAAGAACATATCTTAAAGCCAATGTTCCTGATCCTTTACTGCAACTTGTGTGACAGCTTTATTTACCTATTAAGAGTATACCTACCTGAAAAATTACTCTCAAACTGGAACATTTAATAGTGTATTTTCACCTTTAAGAAAATGGTTTAGAGCTGTAGGCAGAGGTTACTAAAGCCTGAGGGAAAAATTGTAATGCCATTTTACTGAAAAATATATGTATTTGAATTTTAGGCAAGATCTTGGCAAGATTATATTGCCAACTTTTCATCCACTGTCCTTTTCCCCCCCCACCCCACTGACATAAAACTTTTCCATTCAGACAATTTCATCATTGTGGTACTAGTTACTATGGGTTTTCAACCTGAGGAAGCTAATTCCCCAGCTATAAAACTCCAGATTATGAGTTCGGTTTTGCTCAAGCTATGCATCATCAGATCTGGGCTTGACTTAGCTACTGGTTCACACTAAACTCAGGAGCTGCAGTGATGTCTGTAATTCACAAAGGGAGATTTCAAGGAAAAAAAACAGTGACTAAGTACCAACTACAGACCAAGAACACAAAGGTTAGCTCAAGATGCCATTTTTGTGGGAAGAAATTAAAATGTGGTTCCAGAGGGACACTTAGAGGTTTGGGGTTTGTTTGTGGGGTTTTTTTTTTTTTTTTTTTTTTTTTTTTTTTTTTTTTTTCTATTTCTAGTTAAGAGTCATATAATCAGTTTACATTATTGGTCTCAAAATATCAAAAACGACTGCCAGTCATTGAATTTTAAACAGTGCAGCGACAGAATGTAGTCTTTAATAGCAGATTGTGACAGACGTAATATTCTGAAACACTGACATCTCGTGGCACACTGTAGAAATAGTAATATTCTCCAGAGAGGTTCTTGATGAACTTTTCTAAATGAAGATCAAGCAGAACAGATGATGCAAAAAGCTGAAAATATATTAACACTCTCATTTAAAAACCAAAAGTGATAGATCTACTTTATAGCTATACCATTAACAAAGAACAGCATAGCATTTTCTTCACAAAATACTAGGGTAAATGCCACCATAAACAGTACTATGATAAAATAGTTAAGAGTATTTTGTAATTACTTAGGAATCATTTTCCCATTAACACCATTAATAAATTGGGCAGCCTTTTGGGTAATCACAGCGGGATGCATAATGCCAATAAACTACGTCAGTAACAGGTCACATAATTAAAGGGCAAATAGTAATTCTGGAAACCATGATGACAATTTTGAAGTGGTTTCATTAACGGGGTACATTACAGGGTGACTACCATTAGGCTAGATCAGTAATGTATTCCTGAACAAGAGGAAAATAATTTCCATACTGCCTACACTGAGAAAGCTGGTGTTCTGTTCTGACCTCTTCAGAACCAGCCCCAGAGAAGAGTCCACTGGTTCAAGCTGTTCCAGACATTCACAGAGATGACCTCTTCTAGGATTTAGGTAATAGCAGAGTCCTTTTTTTTTTTTTTGTGTGTGTGTGTGTGTGTGTGTGTTTGGTAACACTGGAATACCTCTTAAAGACGTTTGATCTTAATTCTCGCAAAATCCTAAACAAATTAGTTACAGTCACTTGCAATTAGTTCCTATTTGTTTTTACAGCCTGACTATTTGCACTCCCATTAGCTACAGCTAATTATTTTCCTGGTGGTGGTATTTAGCAAGTCCTGTTAAAAGACCATGAAGCCTTCATTCTAGACAATTCAGCCAGCTTATCTCCATTATATTTTTATATTGTTTATATTCATTTCCTCTCTCTTTTCCTTTTTACCAATCCTGTCTTTTGCCAATAGCTGTCTAGGACAGCATTTCCCATTTGGTTAATTTAATTCTAATTGTGATGCTACCTTGCCAACTGTCAGACATTGGTCTGTCATAGGATCCAGAAAGATAATGAGTATAGATTGTGCCGAAAATAAGTGTTTAGCATCACTCACTGCATATAATCCAAACTCAGTGTTAGTGGAAGAACATAAAGACAGACTATAAGGCAGAACCAGAAGAACAGACAGGTTTTATTAGCTTTCTCAGTTCTAAGTCTGATATTGTAACATTACTTTTGTCAACAAAAACAATCTGCTTTTCTCTATTCCGGAATTTTCTCTGTCACAAGGAGAAATTAAAGATCATCAGTATTTTTATACACGACTAATGGGAGCAAGCAGCTAAAGGCAAAAAGTCTGAAGTAAAACCAGGTAGGATCCTTTAAATCCTGATGAGGAGAAGGGAATGCTTGAAGTGGAACCAATGCTACCAGCACTGGAGAAACCTAAATTTCTCCATTCACTTCATATTTTAATCTAGGAGTGCCTCAGATTTGTCACTGTCTCCAGAAAATGCAGAAACTATAGTTATTAAAGTGGTTATAAAAGACACTTTATTTTTTCTGTCTATGATTGGCAAAAAGGATAGGAATTCTGCTATCATAGAAGAACCTCTTCCGTATGATCCTTACCTCCAAGATATCTAGGATGTACCTCAGAATAGCACAGAAGCCCTAAATGTTGAAAAACAAGTGAATTATCTGCCAGAAGATATCCTTCTGTAACGGATTCTTCATTTTTAGATATCCTGATGTGGAAACATGTCCTCTTTGGGCTGTTTTGATCCACAAGTAACAGACACTGTTCAAACCTTTTGAAAAAGAGTGATAAGTAAAACCTTGGAAATTAAAACTTTGAGATTCCCACCAAGGAAAGAAAATGAGAACTGAGTGGGCATGATACTGTCTTCAGAATAGAAGAGCATTTTATATATTTCTTCTCAAACTAATTAACCATATAATCTTAAATGCATCAATATTTCAAATCTGTTGTCCATGATACTCAACGTCATGATTTATATTCTTTCAATATGCATTTTAAGATTGGTCTTTTCAGATGTTTACCATTGGTATGTCTGAAAAAGAAGTCTGACTTCATGGATTATATTTTTCATTCCCTTGTATGCCATCAGAACTATAATATGTCTTCCCTCAGAGTTGGAAGACATAGGTTTCAAGATTCTGCCCCCCAACTCAGAAAGGGAACTTTCTGTGCAAAATGTAGTGTGCCTCAAATCTTCTCAGACACCACCAAACATTAACTCTGAGTAAGAAGAAATAAACTTCAAATATTCTGATAAACCCTTTTTAAAGTTCAATATATTGATAAGAGATAAAGTGGATTAAATATCTATCACATTTCTGTGGTTCGCATCACTGCTCTAGATGTCATGTGTATTTGAAATTTTGTCTTTGTATTTAAAGAAATTGTAGACCTGTTGAATGGAGATAATGATCTAGTGACAACAGAAAAATTAGAGGGTCCCTAGAGAGGCTGCATGCACTCAGATCCCCAAGGTTGGACGAGATTCATGTAAGGTTGTTTAAAGACCATCCAACCCCAAACAGAATAAATCCCTGTGATCAAGGGAAACCCCTGACAATAAAAAATACTGGATTATGACCATTTTAGAGAAAGACAAGGAGCATTCAGATCAGCCTCACTTCAGCCCCTGGGAAGATCACAGCACAAACCTACTGCAAGAGACTTTTTCTTTTCCAGGTAGTCTCTCTCACAGAACATCAGAAGTTGTCTGCTGATCATCAGAGGTCCAGAGACTACACTATCAAGGTACCACCCTAGAAGAGATGTGTAGAAGGACCATGTTTACAAGCCCTCTCAGTACAGTAGAATATGAAATCCAGTTTTTGTAAGCCTAGATAAAGCTGAGAAATACTAGGATTTTACAGCAGCTAAACCCAAAATATTACAGCAGCTGAAAATCAAACACGAGTATATGGAAATATGCTAGAAGTCTGGAAACAGAATAAAATACTTTTTCTAAAAAATAAAAATATAATGAATGAGAATAAAATTAGGAGATAATCACAAACTGGACTAATAAAATTATTAGTAAAAATATTCACTTTAAGAATTTACAGAACACAAGTATTGAAAGAGGGAATAACATCTGTTGCTTTGTTGGAACTTTGTGATGCCTGCAAATTTTATCACTGTGTCCTGCAAATCTTCCAGGTGACTAGGCTGTTGAAATACATGCTGTTTAGGGTACTTTCTCATTTGGATTTCAGTAATGCAGAATATGCTTCTACTTCTGTCATTCACAGTAGATTGTCAGCTGTTCAAGCTGAGGGAAAGAGCCCTGGCATAATAAAAAACTGAAAATTCACTTATCTCAGTTTCTTCCCTCTACTTCTTTTGTGTGTATGTATACATAGAGAAAGAATACGTGCATACTGTTGAGAAAGAGGCATAATGATCTGTGGCAGTGAATGACATGCTGCGATCACCGCTTGAATAAACATATAAAGGAAAAAAAAAAATATATTCACACTTCAAACCAGCAAGTCCAATATCACAACTTTCCTCCTTTCACAATGTGGTTTTCAGTTTTAACCGTATCTTTTCCTCTAGTGAATGGTGAAAGTGTGAGGTAAATGTTGCTGTTTGGAAGACAATAAAAAAGACAATTAAAAGAATATGTCAAACAAAAGACACATTCACGAAAACCCTATCTTTACTGAGAGAACATGATGGAAAAAATCTCCAGAAAACTAAGTGAAGAACAGCACCTCAAAGTATTCAATTCTTTCTATAGTTGCTCCTGCTGAACAGTCCTAACCACTAAAGCAAGTTAAGCAGCATGCTACAAGGAAACTATCTCACCCAATTCCGGGTGAACTCAGAGTGTGATACACTCAACAATTTTTGATGTGAACTTTCAAGAGAGATGCACTGGAAGGGCCCAACTTCTCTTCATAGGAGCCAAGTGTAACTGGCCTAGTTAGACATATACATCTGTTCTGCAGTCCATTTAAAGTTAAGTTCCCAACTGTCTACTGATAACAGTAGAAACTTATATGCACAAATGTCACTGTGATACAGCCCTCATAAGCTTCAAAGATTCAGAAACAGGGTCTGATTGTACGAATTGCTGAGACCCAGGTCCTCAGGGTATCTAGGCACTTATCTCCTATTGAAGGGAATTAAACAGAAGGCATCAGAGGGTGATGCTGAAACTCCTGCAGGCTTAATTAACATAAGTGCCGAGGTTCATTTCAAGTCAGTGGTAGCTTTGGTCCTCAGCATGTCCTTTTCTCAGAACTTTAACTTCTAAATGAGTTTTAAAATTCATTCTTTCTCCACTAAGCACAGATAAACACAAAATCTCTTCACAAATAATTTTCATCCTGATTTGTCTTCTGGCAGAAGACAGTCACTTAGTACACATCTTTACAGTTTATGAAATAGATTTGATTTCTTCTTTTCTGTTAAAGTAATTTACTACTAATTACGCCATGAAAGAAATAAAGTGCACTCTCAGTATCAAACATTAAGAAATGAGGAGAAAGTGGAGAACTAATAATTAAATATCACTATTAAAAATTAAACCAGTCATATATGTATACACAACTCCATGGTTTTCTGTAAGATTTGAGCTATATGCTTCTGCATTTATTTTCCTAAGATTAGGGACAGGAACGTGCATGTGTCCATTATATCCTCCCATAAGTTTCATTACAGTAGTATTTTCAAGTTAATTACTAATCCTGCTTGCTCCTTTATTTATCCTCTTCATCACAAATTCCAGTCATAAGGCACCTATAGTGCTGCTATAGCATGATAGAAAGTTCATACCCTTCCACCTGTACACAATTGCCTTCCTCCTTCATTTAGATTTACAGACAGGACATCACTGGTACATCATATCCTTAATGAATTTGGACTTTAAACAGGACTTGTGTCAAGTAGACTTCTCTTCTTTCAGAGTCTTTTTGAGACCCTTCGTTCAAATGATTTATACAGATACATATTTAAAAGTATTTAATTATAGATTTGATGAAAATATTCCTTACTAGAGCACCTGTTGAATATCAGGAAGATGCTTAATTATGAAGTTGTTTAAAATGCAGCGGATTGGATAAGTACATAATTAAGGAGTTATCATTCCCAACACAGTAGGGAAAAAAAAAATGACTCTGAATTCCATTAAGTAATCAAGGATTGATTAAATGTGTCTAGTATAGTGTTTGGTCTATGAAGAGTATTGTTACAGAATTTTATGAGTCATTCATACGTTTGGGCCATACAATTTGGTTCCAGTAAGAACTGTTAGTTCAACTGGAAAACACAATGAATACAAACATTTCATAATTTAAAATCTTTAAATTTATTCCCAACAGCTGTAATGAATGCTAGCTGATGCCCACTGCAGGTCCCACAGATACGTGTAGTACTTGATTCTGAAAAACAAATTTACAAGAGAATAATTAATATACTTGGCTTTGAACAGGTAATTTCAAAGTAAAATTGGGAATCAAATAGGATATTTAACACTGGATAAAATTGTTTGAGTAATGCAACAGTTCAGAGATAACTCTAATTTCCCTTCAGAAAAAACAGTAAGGCAGAGCAGATGCTTGTAATATACACTTAAAAGATGGAGAAAGCAGGAAATTGGGCATTTTCTTTCAAAAAAGCATCTGAAAGACCAGAGGATAATATTTTTCTACAGTACAAACCCAATTCTTTGTACACCAGCTTGTATTATTATAGCATAATAGTAATGAATCTCTCAAAGAAAATTACTACTAGTGATGTTTTAAAAACTTGCATCATGTGACATATTCTGAACATATAGTGAATAATTTACAATGTCATTGACTTTTCTGTTATACAAGATATCTCATTCTGATTGACCATTATTTAGTAATATTTTAATAGCAAAATTAACTAGTTACTAACAAGCACAAAGCTACTATCTCCAAGACTACATAAAGAAAAGAAAAATTATTTGGGGATAGTTCCAACAAGTTTGGCTGTTACTATAGATTTTTTTTTTTCTCTTGATGAAGAATGGAAACAGAAATGGTTTTTGATTTCTCTGAAGAAAAATACAGTCAGACTGGAGTGTTAATAGATTATTCCTCCTTCACCCCAAGTCTGGCAATCAGTTGATCCAGATCCTGGGAGCAAAACACACCAGCAAGGAATCGAAGGGTGTCTGATGAGCAGAGGCTGCTTTGCCTGTGGCTGATGACAAGGTTATTCTCCCTGCTGTCCTCTCTACCCTCTACGCATCAATGGCTGACCTGTTTATCAATCAGCTTTTAAGATTCCACAGTTAAGAGCAAAGCATTTTTCAGTTTACCAAAACTAGAGATGTTTTATTTTAAAATGCTATTTTGTAATTGATGCTCCTATGTCTGTGCGTGGGGATAGGACATACAGCTAGGGCTGTAATTGCCAGCATCGCAGATACAAATATTCCCCCTTGTCTGTCAGATGTTATAAAGTGGACCCAGCACACCACTTTCATATTCAGAGGAAAGAGGGTCAAAAATAAATAAAATAGGTAGCCAGGCCCAGGAAAAAAACACTTCCTGACCTTTAGAGTATGACTAGATGAAGTTCTGAAACATGAGATTTTACTTTAACCATTATCTTAATTGACTTGCAAGTACTATAAGAGCAAGAGCAATCTAGAGGCTGTTATTTTAAAGGAAGGAGATGTCTAGAACAATCCACAGAAGCTGATTTTATGATAAATATTTTTTTCTCTTTTGTCAGGTTTTGATTATTTTCCTCTTCTAAAGTATGAGAGAGTGTTTATAGAGAATATATAAAGTAGTGAAGTAGTTCAGTATTATAGGGCTAAGGCTGTGGATCAACAGCAACAAAAAGAAGTGCCCCAGAATGATTCCACAACATTAACAGAAGATACAGAATTCCTCATAGAAGCCAAGTTTACCTTCAGTTCTCAGAAAATTCAGACTGTTCTTAGAGGTAGTACTGAAGAAACCTCACCCACCACCCTTTCTAAATTGCTCTCATATTAATTACCTTCATTAATAGGGCTGTGACCTTATTCCAGATTGTATTTGCCTAATTTCAGTTTATATTCCTTGGATTAAATACACAATACTTCTGCTACTCTGGGATATAATTCCCCTGTGTAATTAACTACAAGAAGTTAATACTCATTCTCTTTGTTAATGAGCAAAACCAACTGAGCTGCATAAACCTAGATTATAAGACTTGTTTGCCAGTGCCTGCATTATTTCTGAATGTAAAACTTTTGTGAATTGGGTATATAAATGTTGGACTCCTTGCTCTGGCAGCAGTTTTACCAGTGCTGTACTCAGTGGGAAGATCATTTCTCAACTTCTGCTTGTATTAAGACACATGAGTTTTTATTACAGCCATTTAATCAGGCAATTAAATTCTTCCAAGTATTACATTATTCAGAATGTCTGCCTCACCAGTACGTGCATCATCCACAGCCTCCGGAAACACAGAAACTCATTGCCCAATCTATTGAATTAGGATAGAAGAGGCGCTCCTTAAAAGCTAGGACTAACCCATTTTACAGCTCCATTAACAACTTAAATAAAACTGTCAGCAAGCTATTTTGTAATTCATCTAGCCTCGTATCTTAGCATTATTAATTGTGATTTAATGGAACATCTTGTTCAGTATCTCAGACAAATCCACTCATTTCACCCCCTGTTGGCTTTATTAAGAAAACTTGCAACTTTGGGTTTATTAGAGAACACTTTAATGATTTCTTTCATTTGCCTTTTCAATAATCACAGCTGAATTATATCACAGAATAACTTTATAAAATAAGTATGTGTATTTGTAAGTATCTGTGTTTATAAAGGTGTATTATTCTTCATTTCAACTTGACAAATTTGGTGTGTTTTTGTATGGAAGAAAGATGTTTGGTTTTACTAAGGGAGAAAAGACAAGAAGGAAATTTGTTGGAGGCAAAAACTAATGAAAGACAATTAGATCAAGTATCCTTGCACCAAACGACTTGTCAATAGGAAAGAAGCAGTTTCACAGAGCAAACAAAAAACCTCTACAGATGGGTCACAGTGTGAAAGTAACTGGGTAACTGTTAGAACATAATGCTTTCTCTGCTGAATTACTTCAATGAGCTGGTTGTAGACTCTGCAGGAAAGAAGTGTCTGTTACCCAGATGTATTTTCAACAGATCATAGTTTATATCAAATAAAGCTACTTTATCATTCTTATGATGATAATCTTTCCAGGAGATGGGTGTCACCTCTATACAACTAATGACTGGTACAACATAATCCCTTAGACCAAAAAATAGCAGGTTCTGCCTGCAAGAACTACCACAATAAGAAAAAGTATTAAGAATCAAAAAGTACTGACAGTAGTGGCCATTGACATTACACACTGCAGCTTTATCTTTGTAGATAGCAGGGTCAGAAAAACTGTAAGTATTTTTTAGAACAAATCTCAATAGTTTCCATTGCTTCAGCTTCCATCTGGAACCATTTCAGGCCACTGAATCATGTCCTTGTCTGTAACCAAACGCTAAACTGTCCAAACCCTGTCTTTCCCTTCAACTCATTGTTCTGGTGCCCCTTGCCAGAGTAGCGTTTTTGTTCTTCACCTGCATTTCTAGGTTATCGGTCCTCTCTTACTTCCTTTATAGGTTAATCTCGGTCAGATTCTGTTTCTAGAAGATGCCTCTTGTCTCTGCCAAGAACTAAACACCCAACAAGCCACCTTTGTAAGAGTTTAGGTTTAACCAATTTCTCCCTCCTCAGTCAGCTGTATCAGGAAACTGGAATCTCTTTACTGTTTAAAGAGCGAGTAGATCTTACTCCTCTGCTGTACCACTGCTTTGTACCTCTGGCAATGTAGATGCCCAAGCTGTCCATTCTAATTTTTGTCCCTACTTTCTAATATTAACTGTCTTTCTGAGCATTGGCCCTATTTCTGTAGTTCACTTTTGCTTCTGCAGTCTGTCTGCTGCTTGCCTTATGTTCTGTCTTCAGATCAGTTCTAAGAACAATTTTTATTTTATTAAAAAGCACCAAAATAATCTTCAGAAAATCCTTTCTTTTCTTTTTTTTTCCCCCACAAGTATGAAGGTTAGGTGTCTAATTTCAGTTGCTGCAACCTCCTCTTATCTCTGCCTCCATTTATTGCTCAGATACATTAGCTACTAATAAACAAAGAAAAAAATCCTACAATTGTCTTGTCAGTCATCCTTACCCCACTTTGACAGTCTAAATATATACCTATCATTTTTTGCTTCCTTGTATAACAAATTTAAGCTTCTTTTTATCACTGTAGAAGTATTTTCCTTCTATTCTCTGTATTATAACTCTTGGTTTATACAGTGGCACAGGGTTAGGAGTCTGGTTTCACACTTAAAAAATACCTGTTCTATTATCCATCATCGTACCCACTGAGTATTGAATTAATGCCTTTCACAAACCATTTCCTGAGGTTTCCCTATCATTTTCTTTTAAATAGTATTTCAAGAATAATTTCCTGAAAAATTTCCATTAGTTACCTGGAGGTGAAAAACTACCCATGTATTTTTGCTGAGCTTTACTAAACATGACTGTAGGTATAACATGTGGAAATATGTGTATATACATATGTATACATGTTCACATGTACATGCATAGATGAATACACACTTAAGTATATATATCTATATATATGGTATACATGTATGGAAGGTGGCATAGTTAATTTGTGTCTTACCATACTTTTCAGAGTGCTGCTTTCCATGGAGCCAAGAGAAAAAGGAAGTTAATAAAATCTATCCATCAGCCTGCAATTCCTCTAGAGCCCCCTATTCCTTGTCTTTTCAGTTCTCAGTACTTTCAGTATGGATCATGTAGTACTACATATCTTGACACTGCCTGACACTTGCAGTGACCTCTGGGTGTTACAACAATATAAATAATAACATCAATGCCAATAAGGATTGAGAGAAAATAATTTCAAAACTTCTGATCCAAGCAACATGAAATGCTGCTGGCAGTGAAAAGGTTATGTGCATTGAAGTTTGCAAAGAAATGCATTACTTCAGGCCTACTATGAAGATGACTGTGATTTGATCTCCATTAAGGGAATTCACTGGAAAACACTTAAGTCCATTATCAACCAAAATAAGACTTCAGAATCAAGCTATAATTTTAATTTAACAAATATAGACATGGAGAATTCCGCATTGAATACTCTTCCTTAGAGAAGAACATTTGGTATTTTGTAGTATGCATTAACTTAAAATAAGTATACACAATAATATTTAGTATAATAATGAATTGTCTTAATTGGGGGGGGTTGTGCTCCTAAACATAGTAGACATAGTGCTGACAGTTTCTTCTGATGAAGGGGGTTAAAGAGGACTAAAGCCTTGATAAAGTGTCTTAGAAATACTCTTTGTCTAAAAGCTTTTTAACATACGAATAGAAAAGAAGCTATTCACACACAAGATCCTACCAAACAAAAATGGAGTTTAGATACATAAGAGAGGAAATCAGTTGCTTGATCCTCAGCTATCCTTTTAAGCAAATCCACCATGAGAGAACATCCAACAGTTAAGCATGCCAAGATAATATCCAGGAAAGAAAGCTAAAATTATTAGGATCCAGATGGTATTTTTTTTTAATATATATATATATATATATATATATATATATATA
>NW_020799095.1:110356300-110390844 GCF_003259725.1 Athene cunicularia
TGTATAAGAGACAGTATATATATACACCAGTATTTTGCAACGGGGTCACAGCATTGCCAAGCAGTTCCCTTGGTGTTAACTCTCTGCCAGAGTAGAAGGACAGGCTGAACACAATGTATTAAATACCAAAAATATAGTATGCTTTTTTCTAACATGATAGTTCTCTTGAACACAGATTGATATCTACATAATCCATATGCCAAAATAGGGAATAAGCATATTTTCTACTCTCATTGGGATTATAATTTAAAATTTGGTATTAAAGTAGTAATTATTCATAAACTAAACAAGCAGAGTCTCTTTTATACATCTTATAGACACCAGTGAGAACAAAATGTTGGTGATGTCAATAAAGTAATTAACTGGAAAAAATATTTATTTTTGTGTAAGCAATGCTTTTATGTAATCTGTGCTGAACACTCAGGTTGGAAAGATTATCTGCAATAAATGGATAAGACTCCAGTGAACCTGCTAAAAATTCACAATTAAAGATTCAAGTTATGGTAATTCAAACAAACACTACAAATCTTTTCTACTGCTAGAAGAAGAAATCATTGGGAAAAAAAAAAAAAAGTGTATTTTCTTACTGAAAAAATATTTTTGGCAAGACATAACATTATATG
Source organism: Athene cunicularia (assembly GCF_003259725.1). Lineage (NCBI taxonomy): Eukaryota > Metazoa > Chordata > Aves > Strigiformes > Strigidae > Athene > Athene cunicularia. The sequence continues at coordinate 110,356,924 of NW_020799095.1, forward strand.
TCATTGATGTAATCATTTGTTTCCCAATCTCAAAAAAAAATCTTTCTTAGAAGGGTTCCACATCTCATTTCCACTCCATTCTTTCTGAGTACATGAAATGGCCAAAATTAATTTCTGCCTTCAAACTCTGTCATACTACCAGAGTGGGAGGCACTGTCTGACACTAATTATGTATTATCCCAAGCCATTATTTATAATACAGTTTGAAGATCATATTGAAAATATTGTTTTCAGATTTTTCAAATTAAAAAGGGATGGGCAGTGGTGTTATTTCCAATGTCTTTATTAAAAAAAAATAAAAAAATCATCTTTAAAGAGCTGCACAATACACTGATTCAAAGAAAATAGTAAAGATGAATTATTTCATGTATTCAGTTGATAATAAAATTTTGAAGTTCCAAAAAATATTGGGTTTATGCCTATTTCATTACTTTTAAGAGAAAACTCTCATAGTAGGCTTTTTATGCCTGATTGCTTTCCTAATAAGGAAGGTGTTGATTGTCCTACTTTTCAGATTAAAAAAACAAACAAACAAACAAAACAAAACACATTTTGATGTTCAAAAAAACATTTTGAGAAGAGTTGCCAAATGGATCAAAGGTCAGTTTCTCTTGGAGTCAGATCCCTTATATTCATCATGCCAATAGTATTCTAAAAGAAAATTTATTCATTATTATATTATTTCCTTATTGTGCATATTAATAATTTCCTTTACTATTTCTGGAGATATGCATGACTAGAAGGGCAAGAAGGAGTTTGTACTTATGTCTTCCAAAACTTGTATAAAACTAGGGGGAAAAAAAAGAAAATTATCAAGTGTTTAAAGGCTTACATAACACACTGAAAATAAAATTAATAAATTCCTGTTGTCTACTATGAATCCTTTGGTTTTTAAAAAGACTGCTCAAATAAATGTAATCATATTTGGTTTTTCTTTATTGCCAGTATGAACTTTCATGACATATCTCCTAATTATCTCCTAGTTAAATAATATGAGGTGTAAGATACTATAATAATCTATGACAGAAAGATGTTAACACTCTTATTTGTTACCAAAGTTATTTGAAAACATTTGATTAACCTTTAAAAATAATGAAATATCATTTGTACTGTCCTCAGTTAAAACTTACACAATAAGAGCAAAAGAACAGAAATTGAAATTATTTTTCCTAATCCTAAATTTTAAATGGAAATCCTGATTTTCAATTGGCATGCAAGATGAGCAGAACATTGGTAGGAAAACACTGTTAGTTGAGTGTGCAATTCGTTGAAGGAAGGGTCATCTTTTAAATAGTGTTTACTAAAAAACTGAAGAATTTCTTAACCGGTCTTCTGATGAATTTGGCCTGTCAGCATACTAATATGAATAAACACTTGTGTTCCCTGTTTCTTTAGTATCTATAGATTTTTCTGCAAGCATGTTTACATTACAGAATGTTAAATGTAGAAGAATGTAATAATATACATACAGTGCACTGTTTTCACTGGTGTGAAAACATAGACAATTTCTGCAAAAACATTAATAGTTTTTAACTATAAAATCCTAATTAATTCTTTAGAACTTTGTCATATATTAAAAACAAAAATAAAAATAAAAGAACTAAAATACCATCAAGCATTGACAGGTTTTGTGCAAGTATCTAAAAGTCTGTCAGAAATTAACAGGGATGCAAAGAGACTAAATACAGTATTACTGAAATCTTCAGTGCAGACTGTTTACAGGCTGATCCAAAATGGTGCAAAACTGTTTCATTATATAACAGTAGCACAAGTGTGTGTGTTTAACATGCGTGTATGAAGCTATCTTCTCGTTTACAAATAGGCAGAGAAAAAAGCAAGGGAGACAGAGATCTCCCTGCGTAAATATCTAGATGTAGATAAATGGAAGAAAACTAGTCTCTGTGAAGGTTCATCTTGCTGGTAGATCTCAAATCATGCAAGTCATTTCCTTTTCTAGGTAGAGGAACTAATCTGCTGTATTAGCTTGCTGTTAAGTCTGGCTACGTTAATACCAAGCAAAATGTACCATTAAAGCACAAACAGCATGTACCTACATTTGGGGTTTAAATCTGTCTGGAAGCACAATTGATAAATGTGCATGAGAGATGGCCGAAAACCTTACTGTCATGTAAAAGTGCAGTGCAGGATTTGTGTAGATGCATTTTTCTACGTACATAAGTCAGTGTCATATACAGAATATGTATAAGGTCTCATCCTCAAATAAGTAAATAAAATAAGAGTCAAAAGCTCTGAGAAATTTGTAATAAAATGTTTTATTGGAAATGGCTTGACTACACTGTTATATAAAATTTTAAAAAATAGATCTGCTTTTACAATAAATGATACACACTTACCCTAAATCCATTAACTACAGTCAGAAAATTTGAGGCCAGGAGTGCAAACTCTCAGGTAGTTTTCCCCAAAGTAAAGCTTTCTCAGGCATTCCTCTGAATTATTTTTGAGAACTTATTTCTGAGAACTTTGTTTGCACTAACAAGAAACACTTAAGATACTGTTTGTTAAAGGAAAATGAAAAAATATTTCTCCTCATGGACCAAGCAATGGACTGACAACTCTGCAGTTTATTTCAAACTTATTTCAAAGTTGCTAGCAAAATACTTGTAGTGCACTGCGTTTGTATGTATCAGGTTTTGATTCCCCAAAGGTCTGCTTAAGACTATTCAATAACACTTTGCCTCCGCAGATGTGGCTTACCAACATTCTTTGTGATTTTTCTGAGTCTGATGGGAAAACAAAGAGCCCCCACTAACATCCACTACTTATTATAATTCCCTCTTTACATTTCTCATGTAGGTATTGGACTATGACAGTAAGGATGAACATGAAACTCTCATGGTTCAATAACAAGAGGAATAAGGATAACATGTTTTTTATCAATTACAGCAGCGAAACATTTTGCAAAGATTATAGAGACGGTGCCAAGCTTTTTAAACTTCATATTTAAAGAGGACTGAGAGTTCCTCCCCTAACTTTGTCCCCCACCTCTAAATCAAATACACTCCAGAGATTTGACAGATCTATTTTATTTCAAATAAGCCATAATCAGTATTGACTTTGGTAATGTTACATAAATCATACAGCACTTAAAATCACTTCTTTTTTTAATACAAGGTGGTTTTAACAAAACTTTTTACACTAACTGAATAAAACACAATTGTCCAGCTAAGACATCACATTAAAAAAAATATTATCTGCTTAATCTTTCAATAGTAGATACAAATAAGGGTTAAACAGTGGTTCAGATAAACATTATTGTCATAACTGAAATCAAAATGAGTTGCAGGAATACTTCAGGAATTTCCCCAGGTTCTGATCCTCTTTCAGTCTGTAATTGCCTTTTCAAGGAAGATAAAAAATGTGTAAAATACTGGAAGGTTATCTGTTCATTTGTAAAACCAGACCAAACAAACCAAATCAAATTAATAAGGTTCCCACTAAGTGGGACAAATGCTTAGTTAGGGCATTATGCTTCTAGTAATCACAGAAGTCAAAACAGAGCAGAGCTTGAAGTCAACAGTCAGTTATACAGTCTACTTGATAAAGATAGAAATAATACATGGGGAAAATGTAAAAATAGATAAAGGAAGGTGAAGAACAATTTAAAAGAAAAGAAAATATCAAAACAACCCTATGTATCAATAGTTGCTTTACAAAGAGTTTGTCTACACTTAGAACCTAAAAATCTGTCATTAAAATAGAACATTGAATCATGCTTATTTCTTTTTCTACTGCTCCTACAGCTGCTGCAGTTAATGCTAGAATTTGTCTTTAAAATAATATTAAAAACATATTTCATGAAAGTTTTATATCACCTTTTTCATTACTTAAGAAAACAGGCTTCCCAGAACCAAACAAATAAACAAACAGGAAATTGTGCATTTTCATTAATGAATGCAAATCCATCGAATCTCATTTTATCCATAGGCATTGAAAAATAAAGGCTTCACTGATACTACTGATAACATTTCCATTGACGGTGTCAAGAAGCTTAGTTCAAAAGGCATATACACAGACAACATAAAACCTTAACCTCTGTCAAAATGTAGACAGTGTTCCCTTACTATAATTTTAAGAACAATATTCTCAGTTTTAAAGAGTATAAATACTCAATTCTTGCTGGATTCTTTGTTATTTATTATTTAAAATGTAATTACTGATATTTTTTCTGGATTAGGTGACAAAAATCAAACATATTCTTTGCTGAGTAAATAATCTATAAAACTAACAAATGCATTCTATATGAACTTTATAAATAACTTTATAACTTAAATAACTGACAATATTTTCAGCTATGGCTTTTTGGTTATTATTATCCTAAACAACCTTTTAAAAACAGCTGGGCCAGACATGGGTCTGATATCAAATTTCAACTAATGCCTCTGCTACAGATTCAATGATATGCTAATATTTGTTTACTATTTATAAAAACGTTTCAAGTAATGAGGTTGTATGTTTTCCTTGTTTTTTGTCAAGCAATCAATAATGTGGTAGCATGTAGAGTTTCAAGTGGCCAAGCAATTATCTATAGTAGAGGATACAAAAATTATAAAGTTAGCAGGTTCCAGTAACCCAGTATGGTTGGTAGCATCTGCTTGATCTATGAAGATCTCTCTAGTGAAAGATATTTCATGTTCGTATTGTTCCAGGAAACATTCCAGGGTGTAATAGTAGAAGAGAATGCTAATGAGCAATTACCATGTAATTATACTCACATTTTGGGTACCCACTCATTATTCTATGTCCTCTTCCTGGCCCTGGATGTCAACGTTGGATGGATCCTACTTTGATTTGAAGGTAATCAACACTGTCCAAGTAGGAAACTGAGACTGGGGGCCTCCTCAGTTATACTACTTCCTCTATTATTCAGTTTTTCTATTGTCCTGATAACGTATTTAACTTCTTGCTTTCCGTTTCCCCATCTCTGAAATTAAGATAATAATTAGATACCTATTTCACAGAGATAGCCTAAAGAATAGTTAATATTTGTAAAATTGTTTAGGAACATAAAACCCTATATAAATGATAATCATTCTTATTAAATTAACTTGGTGTTGGGCTGGATGTACTAAACACACTCTGGGAAAGAAGAAAGCTTTCAGTTGTCCCAAGAAGAGCAGAGGAAATGAAAAGGAAAGGAAGAACACGAGTACAAACAGAAATATCTGCTGGTTTATTCTCAGGGAACAGTTTCTGTGGAGCCTCAATCTGTTGATTAATGAGATTAAATACCATACTTTTTTCATTGATGATTACAATTTTCTGAAAGCATCTTAACTCCTCCTGAGAAAGAGAAGAGTTAATAGTGCATCATTATTGGCTGTATTCTTTCGTGTTCTCTAATGTTTCATTAACTGGTGCCGTTGTCTCTATGTTCCTCCTGGTTAGCCCACCCCTACATCTACCTTGCGTGAACTTTCTTTTGCATGTGAGCTTCATCAGAAGCCCCAGTTTCAGCCTTACTGGCCCTCTGCCACACTGGTTTGATTTCCTGTGCATTGGAATAGGCTTTTCTTGTGCCTTGAGGATCATGTCCTTGAAGATCAAGAAAATCTCCAAGGCCCTTTTTCCTCTAGGGCATTCTCTGGTGAGACCCAGTCAAGCAGAGCCCTGAACAAGATGAAAAATGTCCTCCCGAAGTTGTAACTTGCTCTTTGTGTAGCTCATTTCCCACAGCACATGATGACCGAACAGAAAGTTCTACACACAGAGAACAAATAAATTAATCTAGAATTAGTCTGGAAGCAGGTTAGTTCAGTTGTGAAAAAAAAAAAAAAAAAAAAAAAAAAGAGACTGTAGAAGAGAGATTAAGATTGGACAGGGTTAGATAAAGTGATGAATTTTCTCCATATGTTCACATTTACTGAGTTTTAATTCTACTAGTGAAGAAGACTGATTTAATTCTACAACTTTATGATTCGAGACATAACATTATCAAAGTCAGCATTGTAATAAACTATTTTACTCTTCTCTAGCCATTCAGCTATGATTATTTTTCCATTTGCATTTATGTAGATATAATAGATTAACATATAAATCAAATGGATAAAGCTATTATTTTAATCTCTGAAGTTACCAGAAATATACACACTACAAAAATGATATAGCACTTTTACCCTGTGTTCTCGTTCTATTTACTACAGGCTGTGCTTTGTACTAATATCCTTTTAACGTAGGCCATTGTAGAATTTTTTTTAAGACTGTCACATGAATAGTACACACATGGACTTGTTAAACTGTTGGGGTTTTTTTTTATTTTTCTCACCTGACTGATGAGTTTTTTTTTTTTTTTTTTTTTTTTTTTTTTTTTTTTTTGATTCAAAGCACTGTAAGATCATGTAATCATCTTCACTATTTGCATCTCTTCTTGCATCTCAGGCTTTTTTTGCAACACTAGTGAGCATCAGCAAGTACGATGATCTACTTCATGTCTCATTCTATCAGACCATAAACTTCTATAAGGACATGTTTTTTCAAGCAGACCTCATCCCTATTCTCTAAACCAAATTCTGTATATCACAACTATCCCTGAAATAAGCAGCACTATTAGGTATCCTTGCCCTTTGACTTTATTCGTTTATCTGAAGTTTCTTAATGTGGTCCGTATGTGCAATATTAGGAATTAGGATGATCATAGTTTTGGAATAACGGTAAAGCACCTTGTATTCTATCAGGAATTTGTCATCTTTTGGATGTTCCTTACCTGTGTGAGTGGGAATAAAGAATAAATATTATGCCTCTTTAACAAAAAAACATGTTCCAGCAGGTACCGCAAAACTAAAAGCATAAATTTTAAAAGTTTGTATAAAAGAACCAGGGTTTCCCACTGGGTTCTCTAGCAATCACATAACTTTTTAACCAGGCATGCAATACGTCAGCCAATGAGCTATACATCAGCAGCTTCAGATCACATTTTCAGTGATGTTTACAGGAATTACTAAGGAACAACCTTATGATTAGATGCATGTAAATGTTCTGTGGTTGCATTTGGCCTAGTAGTATCTTCCGTTAACACAGTATATTCACTGAAATTATGTGAATTATTTGTAATTACAGATGGAAGATTTACAGTGTAAGCATTGACACATTTTTATGCCCTTGAAAATTAATTTTGCCAAATTATTTTCAAGTGATTCTATTTTCCCTACAAACTTGAAAAAAAATATCATACTTCTTGGAAATATAAAAGGATGCTAAATGAAATTACAGAGATATTCACAAATAAATGTCTGCAGTGCTAAATCTCATTCTAAAATAGAATTGAAAAAATCTTTGTTCCTAAGTCAATTAGAGATAGAACATCTGACAAATGTAATGAACAAATACTATCATCGACTTCAGCAAAGTTCCCCAAAGGAAGAACAGCTATTTGCATTTCCAGATTTTCACTTCACTTAAAATTTAAACACAAGTTAAACCTTAACAAATGTTGTAGTCACTTAATAACCTTCTCTGCCTTTGAAACAAAGTCATAAATTGTCTTCATATTACCCAAAGACATTCGTAAATTCTTCCATCAATCACAAAAGCGTCAAGCCCTTGATGAAGCTTTCAAGAAAGTTTTACTTTGGTGGGCTTTAATATAAAAATAGACATGACTTTTCTTTGAAATATGTGTGCTCTTTTAATCTGCCTAATATCAAGAACATTGAGATAACGACCTCCACACACAAAAATATTTATTTTGTGGAGAGATGACAACAAAATTATTACTTTTCTGTTAAGAAACACAAGCTGAACAGTTTTGGATTTGGCACCAAAATATGATTATATTTTATTAAAAATCATAGTACAATTTTATTTATGGCCTAGACTAAGACACACTCTAGATAATTTGCAATTATATGACTTCTGGTCACAAACCGTAAAAGTTAATGGGAATTTTGGCATCCACACCATGGTCATTAGATTGAGTTTTAAATGTTCTGGGAAAGTTCCAGCTGACATGAGAGTGGAATTACAAATTCTCCCTGATCTTCTTACCATTTTCTTAACCTGTTGCAATATGATGCCTGTCTGAAAAAGTGCTTGAAGTCTCTCATCCTCATTCAGATTTTATTACCATGACAGGAAAAAAAAAAATAAAAAAAAATTGCATGCTATAATATTTATTGATACTTTTTGTGATGTGAAACATTAGCAATAATTCTGGGATGGGAATTTCCTTTTTACTTAAAACATAAGACTAATTTTAAGCTTTGATGATGGGGAGGCATAGGTGGTGTTTTTTTTACTTTTAATGTATTTGAGTCACTGGTTTTTAGCTAGCAATTCATCTCTGAAATCAGATAAATTATGATTTAAATTATGCATATGCTTCAATAGTTGGCACAATTAATACAAAAATAGGAATAAAAAGTCAAAAGCTGTTTTGGGGATGAAATTCCATGTCAAAATGTAATATTCTGTCAACTCAACACCAGAGTTAGTCCTAATGCCTTCATATCTCCCTGGGTTGAGTTATTTCCTTCAATTTGTAACAGCTTGATTTCACTTCTGGTTACTGGAAGATACATTTTATATTTCATAGAAAAGCTGAAAAGACACAAAACATTACCACAGGGATTGAAGACATGACAAATAAGTACTGATCATGTTTGTCCAAAGCACAGAAATGGAAGCTACATTCAGGAAAGTAAATAGTTAAAAATGGATGCACACAGTCCACATTTTTTGCTTTGTGTAATGTGCAGAGAAGCATCAGCCTGAAGGCTCATGCACTCCATGCATTGACCCTAAGCAAGACTGGTGTCTGTATACTCTTGTTTCACAGAGGTATCTACAGCCTCTAGAGTGCTAATGCTTGCTTAAAGCTCAGCCTGGTAAGACCAACCAGTCTGGTGATGCTTTTCTGCTTGAACCTGTGTCTCAGTCAGAAAGATCTGAGAGGAAGGCACTTTTGTGAAATCTCTGACTGTTTTTTTTTAATTTAGGATACTCATACTTTTAGAGGGTCTGTTGTCATTCTAACCACCATTTCTTTTTGTCATTATCTGGGGATTTGTGGCTTAGTGTTAGTGTTTGTATGAATCTCTCAAGATAAAGTTCAAGAAAATCCTACAGGGATGAAGCAGTTCTGTACTATAAATTTTATAGTAGCTTTGGACCTTTGGGGTGGAGGAAGCAGAACACTGGTACACACGGTCGTGCCCAACACAGCCTGAGCGTGCCCTGGCTGTGGCTGAACAGTGTCGATAGCACACCAATATTTGGGCTTTGCTGAACAGTATTTGCACAGCATGACAGCTTTCTCTTTTTCTCACCCTGCCCCCATCCTCCCACAGCAAGGGGAATATGAAATTGGAGTGGGGCATAGCTGGGACAGCAGATGTGAATTGACCTACTGGGTATTCCATACCCTTTGATGTTGTGCTCAGCAAGAAAAGCTGGGGGAAAGGAGGAGGAAGTGGGGATGTTCATAGTTACGGTGTTGGTCATGTCAAGTAACCATTACACGTGATGGGGCCCTGCTTTCTAGGAAGCAGATAAATATGGGCACAGCAATGAGAGGTACTGAATGAATGTTTATTTCAGCTTTGCTTGCATGCCCAGCTTTTGCTTTCCTTACTAAACTGCCATTATTTTGATCCCAAAGTCTACTTACACTCCCTCTGTTTTCTCCCTGTCTTGCAGTAGAGGGAAGCAAGTGAGCAGCTGTGTGGATGTTTGGCTGTTGGCCAGGGTCAAGCCACCACAGAGAGAATCTTGCTGGGCCAAGGCCTAATACTCACTGCAGCTCTTCCTAGCAATGCTCTGCTAAATGACAGACAATTTATAATGCTGCCAAAGGCAAGAAAAAACTGGTCCTATTCAGTGAAGTCTTTATTGAAAGGAAGCTTTCTTGAGTAACAAACTATGAATCCATGAGCAAATGTGAATACAAGACAGAAAAACAAAATATAACCATGTATATATTTTAAACTCTTGCTGCAGATATGTTCTCAGACATTGATTCTATTTTAGGGGTTAATTTCAGAGTTTGTTTTCCCGATCTTTTTTTTTTTTTCTAAAGTACACTACAGATTTACAAATCTTTTCTGAGATAACTGACTGCCTAGCTGTACACTGAGGAGAGCATGTAAACAGAAAGATAGGGTCACTAAGACTCAGACCTGCAGTAGAGCAGGTAGAGGTCTTACTCCTGCTAGGAGGCGCAAAGCTAAATCCCAGAATACAAAGCAGAATCTGAGTTTTCTTAACTCAGAAAACAGTCACTAAAGATGGCAAGGACTATTTGTTCAAAAAAAGGAGTGCTAAATAGAAGTTCAGAGACTTTAAAACTAACTTCAAAAACTAAGGACACCCAAGAGGAAAGATGACACAGCAATTCCTCATCCTGATTGTCACAAAATATCACAAAGTAATCAAGAGTTCTTGTGCTGTGTCTATCAGAATGGAGAATGCACTCATGTGAACTGCCAAATAATCACAAAATGATGGAGAGCAATTCAGATTAACTGAATGCAGTTGATATCAAATTTAAGTGCAGTCCAAAAGCCCAACCATCTGTCATAATATTTTGACCTGGAAAATGATAATAAATTGTAAATAGCTTTTAAATGGAAACAAAGTCAAATAGAGGTCAAGAACCTCAGACCTTATAATGTTATGTTTTCAGCATGGATTGAGATCACAATTAAAATCCATAGTTTTCAAATTTGGTCCATCTCAAAACTTTTTCTTCTTTTTCCCCTCTTACTTTCAGAATAAAAGATAAATTGTTCATATGAAAAGCCGAAACGCTTTGTTCATGAAGCCTTTTGCTCAAGCCATAATGCATACCACTCAAACCAGAAGGAATGTGATGTTCCTTGAACTGTCTCATCCAGTTTCTGACTTACACTGATTTCTCTCTCACTTGTGTTTTGAAGATGTTTACTTCTGTAGCTGCTAAGTATATGGGTTAGGATTTCCAAAATTGTCTTTTTATATAAATTTACAAACAAAACCCAAGAGATACTTGACAGATATGATATTTGAAAAAGAAATGATCTGGTAAGTGCAAAATACTTTCTACTATGCTGTACCCTGTTATTTATTTCTGTTTTCTGAAAGTACCATTGCTATGTACTGTACTTCCTGGTAATTTGGGGAGTTTGCTGAAGAGTAATTACACTTGTCTCATAAAAGTAAAACAGTAAGAGTGGAGAGTGACTAAAAGCTATACCACCTGAATGACGCTTTTTTCACAATGTTAATCAGGAGAAGAAGGAACTACTGGTATGTGCATTTCTGTTACCAGCAAAATCCTTTGCTGAAAGCTCTTATAGCCAAGAAAACATAAAGAATTCATTATTATAAGTTTCCTAACCTGTAGGTCTCTACATTTACTCTCGTATATTGCACTGAATCCAGTGGATTATAATAGTTCTATAGTAACAAATTACATAGTCTTAAAAATGTAAGTAGAACATTCACCTGCTGCAGTAATATTCATTGAATTTCACAGAATTTATGACAGCCATAAAGGATCTAAAAGCTCTTTTCCAAGTATTTTCACTTACATATTGTTCTTTGTTATAAAAAATGGAAAATCAGAAAAGCCATTTCTCTCACCTGAATAAAGCTTCTGACACTCTAAGGCTTTTCTTGGAGACCACAGCCAACAAAATTCAAGCTAATAATTTCTTAAGTGCTACTAGGGGAATACCTGACTTTTGAATAGGAAACACAGAACTAATTTAAGCAAGTAGCAGAGAATTCTCTTCTTATACCACAGAGAAAATCAAGAGAATGTACTGTAAGTATCGAACACGGAGACAAAGAAGAGAGCTGCAATGCAATGTTCTGTAGGATGTTATAGCAGAATTGTCTCTTTTGGGAAACAGCATGCTCACAACTACATATTTTTTACTTACTGACGGAAATGAAAAGATAAAGCTAATCCCTAAGGCAAGTTAGAGCTGCTTTCATGTTGCCTAAGCAGGATCAAAAGCATATCAGATTCAAATGCTTAGGTCAGGAAAAACTGGAATAAGAACAAAGCTTTCATTTTCCAGATTCCTCTCTATACTCTAGCACAGTTAGAAGATATCTCAGGAGCCCATAAGTTTTGGAAACACAAACGCTATAGCAAGATACACATAGTACATAATCAAATCTCCTTGATGCATAGCAAATCTCCTCAGGCTATAGGATCCACACAATGGCACAATATGGCAAAGTCTTTGATCCTTGGGCTGTTAACTCTTTTAACAGTTGGACTTCGAGAGCAGCAAACTCAGCACATGGTGGGTTTTAGTAGAACAAAGCACATTGTTTTCTTCCTGTCTCTCCTGTTTGCCATCTCCTGAAGTAAAGCGTGGAGAGCCAGGGTTCCACCTGCCCTGCTCAAACATACTCTTTTTCCCCTCAGTACCAGCAGCCATATGAAATGAAGGATATGTTGCCTGTCAAAAAGGACTACTATTATAATTTTACCTACCTTTTCATCTATGAATTTGAGTATAATGACCAACAATGCACTCAGTGCTCTGAATTATAAACATTACTTCGGGTTTTGTTTTTTGTGTTTTGTTTTGTTTTGTTTTGTTTTAATTTCTGAGATTTAAGTATCCCTACATGATTTAAATATCATATAAACCCCTTATTTCAAATGGAAAACAAAAGTCAATAGGGGGTGGGGGGAACAAAAAAACAAACCCAACAAACTGCAGAACATTATTAGAAAATATGTTTCACATAAATGCATGTGTGGAAAGTTTGAAAGTGATTATTGTGCTGCTCTAAAATAAACAGTATATTTCCTCCTATGAAATGTAAGTTTAAATTGTTCAAAGAGTGCTTTAGCTTGTACTGTTTATATAAAGATTTTCTTTAGAGAAAATTAAGGAGCAGATGTAGAACGCTATGAAACAGAAGTCTTAAAAGGGTATATGCGGGATGTTGAGTGAAATAAGTGATTAAAAAAATCAGAAGGCCATCTACAATGCTAATAGCATGCTTGGTGATTTTGAATAATTAACTTTATTAGCTCCCTAGAAATGAGAACACTACATGCAGAGCTGACTGCAGTTACCATATGTTGGACAGCCACCTAATGCGATGATACTTCACAACATTCAAATGTTAAAAAGCATACCACTGGCAAACACAGTTTTATGGAATAATTCCATGAACAGCACAGGATTGTAACTGAGCACCTGAAGATGTCACCGTGTGCTAATAGAGGTTGTATCTGCAATGGATATGCAAGACACAGAGGTTGAATAGAACACCTCATGTGCTCCCTGCAGAGAGAAGTGGGAGCGGGTAACTGAACACCTCAGCACCAGTACTGCAAAACTCACAGCTCAACTACGTGCAATGTTTTACGAAAACAGATGAAGAATTCCAGTCCTATTCCGAGAAACAGATCTGGTGACTTCACTGAAATATCAGTTGCAGGGATCATGAGAAGACCAGATGAAATTAAAGAGTAAAATTTCAGAAGAGAATGTAAAGGTAATGGACAAACCTAAGAAGCCTGGATCACCTAGGTAAAGTGCTTTGACAAGGTGGAGTATGAGATACAAAGACTATACTGAAAGGTTTGAGGTTTCATTTTTTAGACTTTTAACTGTGAATCATACAGGGCAGCAAGATTAATCTTTAGGTTTCCATCCACTTCGATATTTTTTCCAAGTGTTTTCTAGTATTTCTGCTTTGTCTATAAGAGATCATGACCTCTGCCATGCAACCAAAAGATTGCAGAAAAGTTAATTCTGGATTTCCTAACAAGTAAGATACCATGATGCTGATGATTAGATAAGTCTGATTATGGTTTTTTTAAATGTTGAACTATAAATATGTATAAAGAAATTAACTAATATGCTAGTGTTGACAAGCAGACCCATGGCAACACTAGCATATCGACATAAGAGTAAGTTATGCAGACTTCCTGCTATCTTCACAGAAATACCAAGAGTATAAGGCAGAGAAAATAGGATCCCTTAAGCAGGGTACTCAGGGAAGTAGGGGAACTCACTGAGTATATGCCTTCCTGCTCCTATATATATCAATCTATCTATCTATCTATCTATCTATCATCTATCTATCTATCTCTATCTAATATTCTGAGTGCTTAGTACCTCTGAAGAAAAGGTCTGTCCTGAGTTAGAACAGATAGTGACACAAAATATCTCATTCCTCCAGAAACACAAACATGTAAATCTAACATCTGTTTCACTTGAAGCAGAATGTGAACAGAATGGTGAGGAACTGAGGGGACAATTGCCATCATTAGGGAACTAATGTTAGCTGGGCTAAAGTGTATTTCCCCAAAAACAATGCCAAATAAACTTGCTTAGAAAACAGACACAGATGCTGTATTTAATTTTATTTCTTAAAATATTATAACATCTAACAAATTTTTGAATAATTACTAATTTAGAATTCTGAACAATATTAAAGTAGTCTTTAAATGAGGATTGTAAAAAGAAATAGTATCTATGGCTAGGCTCAGATCCTTCCTGCACTGGCAATCCTAGGAAGATTTCCTTGCCCCAGAAAAAAAATGGCTGGAGAAAAGTTTCAATCCCTACACTGTATGGTAGTAACATAGCACTGTAAGTACTCAGGAAATAGCTTCCTTCCCACTGACTTCACTGGCATCTATCTTTGGTGTGATAGGACTAGATCCTTGAGATCTTTTATTGTTAGACTGACCACCTAAAAAAAGTAAATTAAAAAGACTTTTAAGTCGTACCTCTAAGTTTATTTGAACAGATACTAGAACTGAGAAACCTCACAGAGGACAGAAGGGAATTAAATGAGGATTCTCACCTCTAGACCTCTGTACCTCTGAAGAGAGAGTCTTGCTTTCCCTCCAGTCTTGTTTTTAGTCTAACGACATTTATGTGGGTATTTAGGTAACTGTAAACTGTTAAAATAGTAAACAGTCCCCTCAACCTATATGTGTATTTTTTAATATTTTTTTTTCTCTTTTTGACAGCAGGCTTCTTTCCTTTTTCCCTGCCTTTCCTTGCAAGGCACCAGTCTTCTTCCTGTGTCTGAGTCTCAACCTCTGGCTGACCTGGTCAAGAAACTTTTGCTCCCCAAGCATACTCAGTCACTCTCAGACTAGACCTAATTTTCTCCTTGTTCCAAGGTTTCAAACAGTCAGGTGGAAGAGAACAGGCAACTTTAACTTTCTACTTCACAGCTTCAGAGGAACAGAACCCAGTAAGAAACAAAAAAATTAAAACACATCTTGTGCTGTGCAATTTATTTTCCTTGGAAACTGTTTATTGGGCAACTATAACACCTGATATTTAGACTTTGTTAACTCTCATGGGTTATTTTCCCACATTTCTATCTTCTGTCAGTGGAAGTGCCTCATCCATGTAGTACTATACTACAACTGTAGAGTACACTATAAAGGGATCATGGAGACTTTCATACTGTTTCTTTACCTTACCCAAAGAGATATTTGGATAAGTTGCAAAAAGTTTCTTGGGCATCCTTTTGGAAGAAAAGGGGTTGGTATTGAATTGCTATGCCAGATTTTATAGACCTCCATTCTCTTTTTAATTATTTTGCAGTAAGTTTAATTAAAATAAAAGCAGAATGCAATTCTAAGGGTTCTAACACCTCCAGTCATTTTGGTTTCCCTTTGAATTATAGAATCATAGAATCATTTAGTTTGGAAAAGACCCTTAAGAACATTGAGTCCAACACCTCCTAACATTGCCAAGCCCACCACTAAGCCATGACCCTAAGTGCCATGTCTACATGTCTTTTAAATACCTCCTGGGATGGATGACTCAACTACTTCCATGGGCAGGCTGTTCCAGTGCTTGACAACCCTCTTGGTGAACTTCAGTAAGTATCTCAGAACTAGCCCAGGGGGCTTGCCTGGCAGTTTATTGTTTGCTGTCTGCTCTAGTCCACTGAAGGACTGTGAATAAGCAAAATAAAAACAAACAAACAAACAAACAAACAAACAAAAAACACAAAAAAACCCCACAACAAAAACCAACAACCTGTTGGGTTGGGTTGCCTTGACCTGGCTGTGGTTCTTCACATGAGCTGGAGTCCTCCAGAAGGAGGGGAGCTGTGTGTGCCTCCCCAAGACTGATGGAACAGACCTTCTCCAACCAGACAAACTGGAGTGCAGCATGGAGCAGGTTTGGAGAGCTCTAGCAAGCAGGGAGATAGCAGCAGAAATGAGACTAGTGGAGTTTTGAGAGGTTTCAGTCAGTAAAGCTTCTGAGATAACAGAGAGATTTTTCTGAGGAAGACCTAAGGGAGACTACATGGTTTCCCGAAACCTGAAAGCTGCAGAGTAAGAATGGGAGACGTGGGAAACAAATACCCTTCAAGCCAACTGTTGCAAATGGCAGAATTATTTTCATATGCCTTTGCTTTTGTTTGGAGCCATTCAACACAAATGAGATTTCTCTAACTAAAAAGACTAATGAAAAAGTTTTATTTTCCACACAGTCTAAAGAGTCAAAGCCTGTTATGTGTTTTTCAAGTGTTAGCATGTGTATTTTGTTATGATTTGTAAGGACTAAGACAAAATATCTTTAGATTCAATACTGAAGACATAATCCTGTCTGTAGGACTACACATGAGGAGTATCCTGTTTATGTCAATAGGAATTCTTGTGGCAAAATTATTCAGGCCATTAGTTTAATTCATTCCTGCCCTTTTAATATAAACTCAGTTTCATGGTTTCATAGATTATGGAGCAGAGAACTGCAGAAAGATCGGCCTATATATTTTCTAAAAATAAAAAAAGTTATCATCTCAAATCCTTAAACTAAACAAGACTTTTAAATGTTTTAGATGTAAGAATAATTATAGTGAAAAATAAAATTTATCATAAATACACGATACATCTTTTTTGCTGTTAAGACTGATTTCAATTGAGGCCACTACTTTCACAAAACAGATGGACAATTGCATACACAGAGCTATAAAGGGACATCTAGTTCTTAATATTACCTTTATCTTCAACTAATGAGCAGTCAGAGGCACTGTCTGTTGCCACAGATAAACAGGAGACAGACAGCCTTTGCAAAGAGGCTTCATTATCATCACTTAAGAAGATCAAATATGGTTACTGAGTTTAAATTAGCACAGTCTTTTAAGCAGCCACCGTACTAGCAAATACTAAATTAATTCCTCTTTGTTTACTATTTCGCTGGACAAATCAGATTGAATTATTAAAAACCAAGATTCAGAATTGTCACCTAACCTTCCAATTTTGTGCAGAGTTGAACAGCATGTTTCCAATGTACTTTGTGAAATAGATAACCATTTCTAACCTCTAGAATCATTTGCATAAAAAGCAAAATGTAATGCATTGCTACAGTTGTTAATGGTCCATGTTTTAAGCCATCATTACATATGCCTGAAACTTCCTAATTAATGAATATGCAATTTAAGATTTAAATAATGAGCACAATAATTAGGAATGAATCTTCACCTACCTTATCTAAGTGAGACTTCCACTGTTGGCAATGAATGTAACAATCCAACTACAATTGAATTAATTGATTATACTCATCAAATGACTTCCAGGCTCACTATATGAATCAAGATTAAGGTAAGTTGTTCCACTTCAGAATTTCACTTTGGGGGTTCATATCGTAATTAATAAACAAAATTGAGAAATATGACTCTAAACATCTGCCTATTAGTAAATAAAAAACCCCAAAGGAGAGCGTTATTCTGAAATCTCAAAGAAAATTGATACAGAGTGATAAATTAACCACTTTAGATATTGTACATCAGTACTACACAAAATAAGCACAGTCTAAAACCTTCAACCCCTATGTTCTTATTTCTGCTTGTATCAGTTACAAAAAAATTACTTCTGAAGATAATAAGGAGGTGAAGTCTCTTGCAACCTGAATTATCCTATGATCCTATTGGAGATGATACACATTGAAAGGGCTCAAAGAAATTAATTTCTGAATATCATTGATTAAGACTAAACTGTGATGCATGAAAACTTTGCTTATGTTTTGCTTTGTTTGTTTCCCAAGGACTCCCTAACTGTTTCCCTAGGCCTCTTTGTTTAGACAAAAGTAAAATGTTCCCTATGTAAATCACTGGTAGCAGACTCAAAGCCTTCAGTGGACACTTGGGCCACTCCTAGAATGGGCAAATTAAGATAAGGGGGACTCGAAAAAAAAGGACACAGAGATCCTATCTAGGGAGAATGGTTTTGCTAATTTAGGAAGAGAGCACCTGGACTTCACAGCACATGCTCTGGAAAGGAGGTCAACTAGCGAACACTGTGAAGAAGACTACTTACTTCTTCCCTCAACCACCGAAGACCCTCACCCTATTTTTACTACACATGCTCAGATTATGTAAATGAATTCCATGAACTCATTAACATAAGACCCCTTTGCAGGAAATCTAATGAATATGTATGATTTGTGTGTGTGTAAACTGACGTCCCTTGTTAGTTCTTGGGAGCCCTTATGTTGGAGAATCCCCAGGGCAACTCCAGTGCTGCTAATAAAAAATACCTGTTTAATGGTAAAAAAACTTTACTGTTGAGTCAATTTCCTTGTTTCAAAATATGGGTACTGATACAGAGAAATGATTACTTGTTTTGAGACGTTTACTTATTTACTTATAGCAAACTGCTTAGCAACTTATTTACTTATAGCAACCTATAGTATTACTTATAGTATTTTTGAATATTGCTAAGAATCCTGCTTGTCCAGACTGTTCTGTGGAATTTTACCCAGGACTACTGTGTTCATAAAAATAAAACAATTTACTGTGAAAATCTACCAAGAACTGCAGTGTTCAGCAAATTATCATGGTTTTGTCCTTGGGAAACAGATGTGCTCTTACTAGTTGGGTCTTGGTAATGAGTAAAGATGGCCACACACAGTAGAAGTTCCATTGGTTTTCTGAGATAAGACAGAATGAATAAACCTGCTGGAAAACACTCTTGTTAGTCTGGAAATTGCCCAAGAGAATCTTCACATGCTCCGGGGAAAAGTACAAGGTGAGAAAGACTACAAGCCTGTCTCCCAAAGACCCATGAAGACGACCACCAGGAGGCAATGCGTAGGTGCAAAGATGACATACACTGTTGACACCAGCCTTTCTAACGAACCCAGCCTTACTCATGCACATGTATGTTTGTGTTATGTAATCCAATGAATATGTATACTCACACTCTATAAGATTTTTGTAAAATGTGCGGTGGGTGTGCAAGCTTTGTGGAGAAATCCCCTTGCACCCCAGTGTCAGAATAAACATATCTGCTTTATAACTCTATTTTGAGCTGTAGAGTCTTATTTTGGCGAATCAATACAATTTCAGGAACAGAATATTAATAAGCAAAAAAGATTTACACTAAAAGACTCAGAAAGAAGCATAGCAGTGGGTTATCTCTTCTAATTTTTAATAAATCTCTGCCATGAAGATGTGAAGAAAAAACCCCAAACCCATCAGAATATCCTGCCCCACAAGGCATGATAAAACAACATGGAAAAAGGTATTATTTTTCAAACAGATGCATACCTATACAACCTTATATAATACAGCACAGAATAAAATTCAGTCAGGAAATTTTGTCTCTCTGGTAGAAGTGTACGTTTAACACTTTAACAAATCAAAACCAATGAGACAAGAATACCTTTATGTAATAGGAACTGCAGTTTCCATTTTTCCTAATCTTTACTCTCTTAGTTTACTATGCTTTTTGCTCTTTAGCATTTTACTGCAAGATTTTTTATTTTTCTGTCCACCCCTTCTGTCTATACTAGTTGCATTTTAAAGCTATTTACACTTTAAAACTTCACATTTTCTGCTCTTCCTTGTATACTGAACAAACATAAAACTATGATAATACTTTTCTGCATATGACTACTACAGGATTTTCTGGGTTCATTCAGCATACTGTGTTCCCACAGCTCAATATAACAAGGATTAACTAATACACTTCACATTTTTTTTCTGCTTGGTCGTGATGTCTGCACTCTCTGGAAAAGAAGCTCTCACAATCTGTATTTAAAGAACAAGTATCTTTTGCTTGAACTTTCTCGTTTCCTTTCTACAGAGTTGAGTACCTGTTTTGATTTTAAAAGCTTTTCATAGTATTTACAGAATGATGCAGTTCTTTGCAGTGAATTATAGGAAAAGGCTTTAGAAAACTCTTCATATATATTCAGTCATCCCATAATAATTCCTGCTACTGATTCCAAGCATGATACCTCTCTGTACAAGTGAGACTGGTTGAATCTTCAAAAATGCCCCTGAAGCTTGAAGAACTTTCTGTGAATTGACACCTGTGCAGCACTTCATCATTGTACTCTTCTTTCTTTCACATCCTTTATTTTCCTCACAAGTTTGTCAGTCTGATTCTCTCTCACACACACAGAGATGCAGCCCCCTTCTCTATCATTTCTGTTAAGGTATCATCCAAATTTGGAAATTTTTCGCTAGCTTTATAGGCATCATCAGGTCCTAACACCTCTCTGCCAAGTCTGAACGTCCTAGACTGCCATGGGCAATTACTGGGAGAAGGAAACATGTCTTTGTCCCTATATAAAGCAATGTAAACTGTGCACACAGTTAATAAAAGCATCATTGACTTAATATAGGAATACTTAAAAATCTAACAATTCAAGCCTTCATCTCATATTCAAATTTTTAATGTCAGAGTTTATGGGTGACTTGTACTGTGTCACAAATTACCTATAAGGCTGCAGATCAGCTTTGTTCCTGGCCTGTCCTCCCATGATAATTTCTGCCACTGTTTCCCAGCATGATGCTTCTTGCTTCTTGCTTCTTGTTAGCTATGTCTTATAAAAAGATAAAAAAAAAAATCAACATAATTTTTAGAGACATATGAATGATTATTATTTTTAGTCAAATAACTAAACCAGAACTGGGACTTACTTGCTTCTGAAGGGAGAGATGTCATCAGTGATGGGACTTAACCTCTCTTCTGAAATAGGTAATAAGATATTGTCCCAATCCAATGCCAGGGGAGCCTTCATTATGATCTCAAGAGTAAGATTAAGACACAAATAAGGTCAAATGCCATACACCCAAAACAGCTTTTATTATTAAAAATGAAGAGGGGTAGCGATAGGACAAAATGTCAAGAAAAGACAGAAAGACAGCAAGCATCCAGAATAGAGCTGCAAGAATAGTCAGCACCATGGATCCAGCAGCGTCCTGTTGGTCCTCAGTCTTCAGTTCTTCAGTGGTGGGTGAACACGGATCTGGCTTTGATGATGAGTACAGACACAACAAAGTTTTCTGCTGTCTTTTAAGTTCACTGTATCAGCTGATTACCATATCTGCCCACCTTTATATTTTCCTCTGTTCCTGACTACATGCTTCTTGAGCAATCATGAGGCTTCTGGGGCAGAAATTCTCACCTATCAGTTCATTAGCAATACATGCACAGTGTCTGGCATACACAATAGAGTCACAAATGGCTACAGGATGGAGCTGGTGATAAACATTTGGTTTTGCTCAGTCCATATCTCCCCCTTTGAGGCTTATCTGAGGAATTTGACAATGCTACTGCAAGGGAGTAGGGGGTGCATCCTTTGATACACTCCTGTTTCCTTGGGTGACATTCCTTAGACTAATCCAAAGGCCGAAGCTTGTCCTTGAGGTCTGCACAGACACAAGCAAGCTTTGAAGCAGTCATTTGACATTTCAGTCTCTCACAGATATCAAAGTCAGTATTGCATGTGTCAGGGACCTTCTCACTTTAGCAAACACATGGATCATTCTTAATGAGCAGAGTAAAATGTTCCCTCAGAAATAGTGTCTCTATAGTGTCATAGTTCTAAAAGAATAGTTTGACGGACATCTGAATAGTTTCCATCATGAAAGCTGTGGTAACAGCTCTTACAAGAGAGTTTTGTTGGTGACTTAACATTCAGATTTAACTTAACAACTGCTGGAATCTGATACCTAATAAGTACTTTTCCACAAGTTGTTAAAAAAATTCCCAACCACTACACAAACAACAATCTCTATTTGCACTCCAAGCAGAGCAACGATGTGCCATAATGACAGTGTCTGGATTACGATGAGTCCAAAAGACAGTCCATTAAGTTTTGGGCTGGTACATTGGTCTCTTATGCTTATACAGGTTCTGTCATATTGTCCCTCTTCAGTGAATATGCAGAATACGTAATTCTTCTGGGCTGTCATTCAAGCACTGCTTGCAAACTTGGTTTCCATTAAAATTATGTGTTATGAAGAAGATGAGTTCTGTAATCAGTCATGTCTCTATGTGGTACTGACACCATATGAGGCCTTATTTTTAGTTATAATAGGCTTCTGATATGGGGAGAATAACACATGCACAACACACACAAAGCACAGTAGTTTCTGTTAAAAAAATCCCATGAAATTTATTTCTTGACCGACTCTCATTTCCCTCAGGGCATACACAGGGTCTGACACCCCTGTTCCCCCAGGGACCTGGCTGTCCTTGCCAGAGGCCAGCTCTGAGGCAGTGCAGATGGTGAGAGTGCTGCTGTGTGAGAGTGAGCTGGGAGGAGCCCTGGGGGCCAGGGGGGGATCCTGATGGCTGTCATGGGACTTTGCATTTCTTGTTCAGATGCTGTAGGATTGTCCCTCTGTCCTAAAAAGGTCACTGACTCTGCCTGCCTCACTGTAAAGACATCTTCCCTTGCAAAGCAGCCCACTCCTGTGGCCCCTCACACCAACTTTTTCCAGAGATGCTAACTCAGAGACATTTATCATTTCAGGTCAGAGAATCTTTTAAGTAAGCAGAAGAGGAGGCATATATTCTAAACTAAGCTCTACATTGGCTTTTCTCAGAAAGATATTGTTTTTTAAAAAAGATCTCTTCAAAGCCTTTGCATAATACTTGATGATTCAGCTCAGGAGCACTGAGTAATGCACACTACAATGTGAGTCTCAGGAGCTGTTTGGAAACAGATTGCATATACAAAATATGTGGGTTTTATACCACCTGCATTGATATAATTTCTTCTGGGCCATTGATTTAATTTAAAAAATCCACTGCAATTGAGCTTATAGTTATATAAGCCATGAATACAGAAGAATAGCTAGCTAAAATTGTTTGTCTATGAAAGTGATGCTATTGGTATGAAGATCTTCACGCTATCAGTATTATAAATTATTAGAATCAACACATTCACTTAAACATCTAGAAAGCTGTCTGAATTATTCTATTTGTAAGAAATTGACATGTAGAATGAGTTAAAAATGTTTTATTTACTTCACTTGCCTAGAGCAACACCTTTGGCTGATTACCTTACATGACCTATTTCCACATGTAATTGAATGATTTCCATAAAGTCAATGACAATATTAGCATAGAAATATGTCACTAAATATGAAATAGCTAACCCAAAGGAATATGTTGTAACACCTGAAGTGCTGAGTTACATTCTCTGATGTTACATATAACTATGCAGTAAGCAGTTTAAGAGGACCCACAGAACATCTACTTTATAAACTTCTATTGTCAGAAGCCACAAGATATATTCAACAGTCTATAACAGTTTCTGCAATGGAAGATCATACAGCATTATGGTCAAGAGGGAGAGATCAGGGACATCCATATTATCCTAAACTCTTTTGGTAGTAGGTAACTTGCACATTGAATACATAAAATACATTCTGTCTTAATAATAATTGGTTATGTGCTCACACTATCAGTAGTGTCACCATACAAGCATAAATTTTCTCTTTTTGCATGGGTACTTTGGAATTAGCTTAAATCAAATCAGCTCAAGGAACTGAACTGAGAAATGACATGATGGTCTCTTGACAAGGGCTAATGATAAATGGCAATGCACTCTGTGAGAAGTTGAAATAGGGTATATTTCCAGTATTCATGTTAAATTTAGTTTTGACATCTTCTTTTACATTGTGAAAGGAGGAATCAAAAACATATTATTGAAACTGACAGCTAAATTGAGAATTGTTGCCACAAGGACAGAGAAATACCACAAAGGGAAATAGGGATTTGAAACAGAAAATAAAAATGTGTTCAGAAATTTACAGGCCAAAGCAAATAGGAATTTAATATTTCCTTCAACCCATCCAAGGTATACTGCAGCAGAAGAAACTGAAAAGTACAAATTGACAAGGCAGTTTTACATACTGAGTGACATGAAAGTAAAGATAACTTTTTTTTTTTTTTTTTTAAATTGGAAATGCAGAAACATCTATCCATCTATCCATTCATCGTCCTGTGTTTGAATCACCTTGTCTGTCCTTATATAGCAGGAAAACTACTTTTTTGCCTTATTATAGTTAAAGGCATAATTAAATGTAACTAATTTCTCAAACTTATTGTATCCAAGAAGGACTTTGAGTTAATCTATTGTGATGATTGACTGATGAGGAATACTAAAATAATGAAAGATATGTGGTTTAGGTAAGCTGTTGTGTGGGAGGTCATCAGAGCAGTCTGAAAATGTACACTGAGGAATACCAAGGAAGAAGGAAGTTCAAGTTTCTACAAGTAGGTACACACATCAGGGAGAAAATTGGATAAAATTATGAAACTGAAAATCCACAACCAGTTCAGTACTTTCCAACAGTGAGGTTATTAAACTCTGGGAATTGTCTCTCAATGAGAAATAATGAGATTTCCATTACTCTGGCCAACTTGCATTACACAAGCCAGTCCAATTTTACAACAGGGAATAATTACAGTGGCAGGGAGATGGACTAGATGACTCTAAAAACTCTTTTTCTATCCCTAGGTTTTATGATACAAAGGAAATCATCTGGAAATACAGATTGCAATGAGAAATGTCTTCTTCCTAATGATTACAAATAAAGGCACTTTTCAGATAACGTCTTCTCCCTTTTATTTCTCTGCTCCGACTGCACATTATCACATGTTTTTAAGAGAAACTAATAACATACATTTTAAAAGAAAAACTAATACAAGGAAAAGAGCACTGAAGAGAATCATGCTGTGCCTAAAACTGTAAAATGATTTTGCATTGGCAAAAACAACATGTTTCTTTTCATTTAAAACAGTTGTAGACAATGCAAGTGAAAATTATATATATCCAATGCAAATTCAAATGACTGTAAAGAAAGCAAAAAAAGCTGAAGAAAAACAGAAGAAAAATAAGAAGAAAATCAATGTGCTCAACCACACACAATTTAATTTGTTTACTGTTATAATCCACCTAAAAGCTCAATATTTTAGATTTTTTTAAATTTTTATTTTCACGAGAAAATATTACACTCTACTGGGAGGACATTAAATACATTTGAGGTTGCGGGGGAATAAAAGACATTTCTTGCACTTTTGCAAGGCTGTGTTTCTTTCTTTCATTCAAATGCACGACAAACTCACCATTATGTGAGGCAATGAATGCCCTTATTTTGGTTCGACGAGTTTGCATATTTTACAGCAAAATGCCTTTATAACTCTTACTTTCATATGTCTCAAAGATATTGATAGACTACAACTTCTGTATTGGATATTATCATATTTTCATAGAATCATCATAGAATCATAGAACAGTTTGAGTTGGAAGGAACCTTAAAGATCATCTAGTCCCAACCTCCTGCCATGAGCAGGGACACCTTCCACTAGATCAGGTTGCTCAAAGCCCCGTCCAGCCTGACCTTGAACACTGCCAGGGAGGGGGCATCCATGACCTCTCTGGGCAATCTCTTCCAGTGTCTCACCACCCTCACAGTAGAGAATTTCTTCCTTACATCTAATCTAAATCTGCCCTCTTTTAGTTTAAAACTGTTACCCTTGTCCTATCACTACATGCTCTTGTAAAAAAACCCTGTCTGGCTTTCCTGTAGACCCCCTTTTAGACCCCCTTTACTGGAAGGCCATTGTAAGGTCTCCCTTATGATCATTTGAATTCCTTCAGTAGGACTGAAAATAAGTACTGTATTTTGTTAAGTGGCACATTTACTAGAACCCATGCTGAGATCATATTAGATCACAAATAATCTCTAGCGAAATCCAGTAGTTTTTCTGGCTAGTTTCATGTGCCTTTTGTATCCTTATGCTTGTCTACATGTATATATATGTATAAAGTGCACATATATGTGTGTGTTTGTGTAATGATAATGTAATGATAATATGTAGAATAAATTATTTAATTATGTGTAATAAATACATTTGTCATATATATGGCTTAAATATATTACTAGTTTAACACAAACCAACTACTCCTGTATCACTATATTTTATTGCAGAATCTCTGACATTATTATCACCGATTTCCATAAAAAATTCCTATCTCTACATCAACTCAGTTATCTCAGGATAGGTTTGGAGATATAACTACACATATATAACCATGACAGCAAAGGCATTTGGATAGACAGCATTCCTCATGACGGGTGTTAGCACATCAAACTCATTCCTCAATGATGTTTTCTGACCTTCAGAGCAAGGGTTTGAAAATGCTCTGATGTGTAACAAAGAAATTTCTTGTTCTATGAGTGTGTGGAAAAGAGGTGGTCACATACAAGTCTAGATGCAAATGCTGGTTACATATTTAAGTAGTACAAGACTGGTGCAAGGTTTGGCATAACTTCTTTAAGCTCCAGTAGTCAAGAAGCAAACAAATATAGTGTTTATGTGCTTCTTGATATATGGATAGGTACATCCATATTCCCATTTAAGTATGTATTTATGACCATTCACTTTGGATATGCTGGAACATTGAAGAAAAATATGCACAAAAATATACAAGCTACTCAGCTTGCAAAAGGTGACAATGCGCTTTGCACTCTCATTAGCTATTTATCAGGTTATTCTTTTATCTAAAGAAGACAAAAGGATATTGGATCATTGGAAGAATGATAAATAAGGAACAATTAATCCGACAATGCAAAAGGTTTAACTTGCAGCCTTTTCAAGTTTCTTTATCTGTTAAGCTTTTCTGAAGCTTCAGCAGATCCTCCATCTGTATAAGGATATGGTAAGGCTTACTATTCTTAGCATCAGTTTTGAACCCTTTTGGGCTAATCTTTGGAAAATGCCTGCTGACATTATCAAATAGAGTATGAGACACCGAAGAGCAAAAAGTAGTAGTGGCTAAACTAAGTAAAAAAATGGAGGTACACCAGTTGTAAAACCATGTTAAGAAAACAAAATTGATGAGGCAATGAGACAACCACAGACCAACACACACGGTGTCATTGTTATTTCTAGACAGCTTGAATCATAAGTTATTAAAATGTCTAATAGCTGTCCTTTACAACAACAATAAAACAGAAACATGCTGATTAACTTGCATCTAGCAAAAAGTCTTGCTGTTCAGAAATCCTATATATCTGCATGCTCTTTACCATGCTTCACGCATGCATAAGGATTTACAGGCCTAACAAATAAGTAACAAGAGCATTACAGAAAGCATTTCCATCTTCAGGAAAGTGTAATGTATTTTTTCATGAAAACTACAACAAAAGCCATTATGAAAAAAGAAATGTAGGAGATTATTTTTGCTACACACACAAGCGCAAAAGTGTCTTCGCTCTTCAATTTGCGAAAGCTGTGATCAGAAGGTAGATGATCCATTTAAATATAAGAAAGCAAGTACTAGATCGTTATCCAAGTCTCACCAGACTATTTACCTAAAGGAAAGTACAGATTTGCAACAGATTTGCCTACCAAATTACTATTGGAATTAATAATTCCAAGCTGAACAAAGCCAGGAATATTAAATTGGATTCACTGTGGTGAAGATGATTGATCACCGTTTCTGATGTATTAATCTTGACTCATCAGAGACAAAATTTAGCAACACTACAGACTATACACAACTATCTTAGCTCTGTTTTAATTTATAGTCTCCTGGTTTACAGAAGAGATTTCTGTCAGCTAACACAGGTCTATTAAAAGGACTCCCTATGCTGTGTGCTGACAGTGAACTATAGGAGTTTAAAAGCTAAACCCTTTGTACAGAAGAATGTATTAATCATGATAAAACTTTTTCTCTTTACTTATGGACTTAGTCTGAAAAAAAGCTTTCTGAAGAGATTTTAAATTGACTGATTACTCTTCCTATATAAACATGTTCTCTATAGTCTGTGTTCACATTTATGTGGTTAAACTTGTTAGGAGTATAGCAAATAATCTACAACTTCAGTATAAATATTCATACAAATATTCTCACCATCTATCACTTACAGGAACCCCATAAGAGCTGAGGATGAGTGAAGTACCTCTCCAAATTTCTAACATAACCTCTTCCGGACTATTAGAAAACTTAGTTTTCTCTCAGGTCAAAGTATCATTCAGTTATTAACAGTCCTAGACAAAAATGACAAAACACATGGTGTGTGATCTGGGAAACATATCTGTAGAATAACTTCATTTTGATTTTGAGGTAAGTATGGCTTATTTCAGGTTTAACTCCAAATTAATCACTCAGCACAGAGGATCATGATTTGAATTCTACCCTGACCGCAGTAAATACAATCATCTACATTTACAATGATATTAAAAGCAACCAGTGATTTTATATTAAATAAGATTATAATTTTCATTAGAATATCTCATGTGATGTCAACCTTGGATTATTGAAAACATGATTAAGTGTATTTCAAAACTCTCTTGGTCTCTGAAGTCAGTGAAGAATATTCAGCTCCTTCATTTTCTTTATTGGAAAAGATGACTAGATCCTATACGTTGCATTGAACATCAGTGTAGAAGAGAAATTTCTTAATGTTTATCTATGCTGGAAACCATAAATCTGTTTGCACCATGTTGAATCTAAGGTTAATTTGTATTTAGCAATCATGTATAAGAGTAGCTCTGAAATTAAATTACTATTATGGCTTCATCATGGGCAGTTATGACTTGCAACTACTATGTACATCAGTGACAGCAACTTCACAATTGCTTGACATTCTGGGTAAATTAAAGTATCTTGAAAACAGTGCAGCTCATTTGTGGTTGAATTACAGACATACTCTCAGATCTTATTGTGACTGTTACCTTGATGGAGTATGTTCAGACCCTATTTGTACTGCAAGATAGAGAAGCAGACTAGACCTCTAGTCTCACCTGAATTGCAGGAGGAGCCACAGGTATATAACACTCCATCTCCTACTCATCCTCCTCTGTGGTCTGGGTGTCACGGGATTTCCATCAACTTCATGGGGTGAGAAAGGAGATGCAACATGCTCTTCCAGGTCCTGACCAGTCCGCCACAGAACTTAATTAATATACGTAGGAAATTTGAAGCCTCTTAGATAAACCAGTCTACTTTTCATGAGACAACAGCACTGGGAAACAAAGCTGTGATGCACAGCATGGATCTGCTTCTCTTCTTCAGCAACACTAATTCAGTGTCAAAAGCGTATGGGTTCCTGCCAGTTCACCTCTTAACTCTTACCTTTACTGTGATGCATGTAGATAGGAGTCGGAACAAGGCAAAAGCAGATCTGTTGGAGTTGCTCTCAGTATTAAAAGAAGCCTTTAATTTAATCCGTTGTAATTTCAAAGACACAATCAAACACTGCAGAGGTTTACACAACGCCTCTATGCAGAGCTTTCATGGAAAGCTATCATATTATAATTATAGTATTCCTAAACTACAATTCATAGAAGCACAATCACTCAGAGGTATATCAGCTGGTGTTCTCTCTTGCAGATATATTGCTTATTTGATCACTGCTTTCTGGAGATGACTTGGAACCACTTTCCATTACTGATTTTTCTCTAATTTTGCATATCATTTTAGTGAAACAAGTAGAAAAATGTAATTTAAAAAAAAAATCTCAAAACTATTCAGCAGAGAATGACATGATGACTGTCAGTACAATCAATTCATTTTCATGAAGGGTCTCTTTTCACATATTTAATTTGACTTTTTCTTTTTTTATGCAAGATGCAAAAACAGACTATCACTGCATTTCAAAAAATAATTTTAAAATTAAAATATAACTTCTCCATTTAAAAAAAAAAGGGATTATTATTTTTTTTGATGAGGTGGATTTTGTCAAAATTGTACAATCTTGTAGAAGATGTAATTTCAAATTGGTATTTTTAATTAGGAATACATTCTGCTGTAAATGGATCACCTCTTCTCTTGTCTACTTTCCCCAGCAACCGACCCAGATAAAATTGTGTTTTCACTGAGCTGCTTGACCATTCAGATACAACCCAAAGAGGAATCTACCCAGTTGATCAGCTTTACTAATGCATACACTGTTGTGATAAAAGCAGGCCTGACACTGCTTTGCCTGGTAAAATCTTGCTGTTCCACTGAGTTTCATTTCATTAAGCCTTCATTAAACTTCTTTTTTACAGTTGTATGGTTCATCTTTCCAGCAGTTCTAACCAGAAAACCTCTAAGAATATCATATGCCTCATCAACCATGCAGTAAATGAGGATGTTTACTTGCTCTTCATCAGAGAGTGCCTCTGATTAGTTCTGTGATGAAAATCTCGAACCCTGTAGTGACTTTGTGAAATTAAAGGACGAAGTTTCAAAGCATTTAATATCATATTTCCACTGCTAAAAGATCTTTATTTTATCAGTATAAAAACAGTCATTAAAATATAAAGCTGAACATATTACTTAAGAGAATGAAGTTCACAATTTTGTTTCATTCCACAGAATTTAACACCAAGGCAGCCTTCCACCAAAATCAGACAAATACTGCAAGCATAGCTATAATATAAGCCAGTCAGTTGACAATCCCTACCCTGGCTCCTTTACAGCCTGCAGTCTGAAGCATATCTCTGGACTTGATAGACACAGCAGTTTTACTTTGGATTGTTTCTTTGTCTGTAATGTACTTAGCGGAACATTACAAGGCATTTTTTTCAGATTGCTGTATTAATCATCCAAAGACAAATCTGTGACCGTGCGCTAAATAAATTATTTGAGATTGTCTGGTTTAACACTCAACCTGGCTACTCTTTCCAAAACATCAAATGATGTTTGCAGCTAGTAGTCCTGCTGAAGTAGAAAGAAGATCCCCAAAAATCAGAGATTGAGAAATTAGATGTGAAGAGAGTTAAAAAAAAAAAAAAAAAAAAAAAAAAAAAAACCTTGCAGAAATCCAGCCTACTGAAAAATAAATGCAAAGAAATCTGTAGGACTCATGCTTTTTGCATGATTCTCACAAGATCAGTACTCCCCTAATTTCCAAAAGAGTAGAAGCAAATAACGTTCTAAAACTCAAATCCAATCGGCTTTCAAGTGAGATGTTCTACACAGATACATTACTGTGTAGCTCACACATACGAACACTGAAATTGTCTAGGAATTAGAGGGGAAAAAGGGAAAAAAAAATCACAAAGGTCTCATGATCAGTGATACTAAATGGGGTAACTGTGTATATATTTCCAATATCCATCAGAAGAATGGTGTACAGATTGGATTCCAAAGGATTGACTGTCAGCAGAAATTAAAAAAATATTAATTTTTAATAAGCACAAATTTATAATAAACAAATAATACTGAAGGACTTCAGGTCCTCAGTTTGCAGTTGCTCCATTTTAAGGCTTTCCAGAAATGTCTATTAAAAAAAAAAAAAAAAAAAAAAAAAAAAAAAGTCTAACTGAAATTAATGGGGATAAAGGTGCTAAATCCCCAAGTCCAGAGTGTTGCCACTTCTGAGAGTAGCCTGCACAAGAAGTCAAAGACAAAAACAATGTCCTCACCAGAGAACATATTTAGTTAAATTTAAATGGTCAATAACTTATACAACCTCTTAGCATGTTTTCCTAAAAGAATAGTATTGCAAGAATATACAGTGTTATTATAAAGGCACTTTAAGAATATGCAAAATCTTATGTTTTATTAATTTATCCAACACACTTCCTCTCCGTGCTTGTCAACAACTGTCTGAAATGTAGGGCTAGAGCTTTCTAAACCAAGCTTTTTCCCACAGGCAAAGGTTATGATTGTAAATTATGGATACTTAGAAAATGAAAGACATCATGACATTTAACACTGTAAAACCATAACTGACAATCTAATGGTCCATTTGAGTATACAAGGCTAACAACTTCAAATTATCACCTGAAAGCAGCAGAATTTTTAGACGATACTTGTTATGTCTATGTGAGCTGAAGGCTTCATTCAAGTTGATAGAAGTTAGTTCTGTTTTGTTCTGTGTATTCCCAACCCCATATCTGATTTTTATAGCCAGTTTTGTTACTGTATAAAGATACACTTTACATTATTGTGGTTTACTTAAACATTAGTTATCTATGTCTTTATGTATGCCTTAAACATGTTTACATTTTTTCCAGCTAATAATCTTCTGTCTAAAGAGACAAATGTAGATGAGAACACACAAGGACAGTGATGTGTATTTTAACCTTCTTATTTGCATTATAGGTGCATTAGCAGGGTGTTTATAAATACGTATCTCTAAGTACACTGCTTCTGTGACATGGGAAGTAATTTACCCAAGTTCATCACTTCTTTGCAGAGACAAAGTGACATTTCCTAATAACATTCCAAAGTGTTAAAACCTGCGGTAGCTTTGTCTTAATTTAACCTGCAAACCTACCATATTGCTTTGTTGGGATGTTCTTAGGAAGCATTTATATGCTAATAATACTCCCTTCTACATTTCCTCCCCGTATAAGAAGTTGAGAAACCTAAATAACATTGTGAAAGTTGTACAGGTAAAACTTCAAGGAACTATTGGCGTAAACAAGTTAAGAAAACTATGCACTGCAAAATCTGTGTATAAAATTGACATTGACTTTTCCCAGCGTACATTAAGCTTTGAGAAAACAGATACCTAATTTCATTTGCAGATTAAGCCTTTATTATGTTAAATTGTCAACATAGTTGTCACTGTATTATAAATAATGTGTTTGTGTTTGGTAGCGATTTTCAATAGATCTCAGCAAGCCATTATTTCACAATCAGGGAGCATAAACCTCTTCCACTATAAATTTTATATATATATATATATATCTGTCTTTCTAACCTTTTTAGTGTTCTTTGCAGCGTGTTGTCGATGTACAACTTCCAGCATTGAATGGCCATGATTAAACCTTTTTGGTTAGTAGTACCCATTGAACATGTATGTTTCTTGAAATTCCTTACCCTTGGCATGAGAAAGATGATACAATAACCAGGTTCTTCTTACTTGTGAAATCACAAAGTTTCACACTGGGATGGAGAGCAGGTTGTAGAAGACATTGCAAAGAACTCTTAATGACTGCCAGATAGATAACTTCTCTACTTATTTGTGTAACAGTTCATAGAAACCTTCTATTTAGGGGCAGTTTTCAGTGCACTGACAGTTCTCATGTCCAAGATTCGAGATATCAGTGATTAGAAACTACCTAAAAGATTGCAGTGCTAGAGCTAGAAACTTCAAAAACTGCATACCACTTTACAGCTCTATTTGAAGAGCTCCAACTGGCTATGCTACAGATGCTTGAGGGGGGTGGATTTTTCATCAGTATTGACAATGTCACCCTGGCTCTGGATGAGAATGCTTTAATAATTGTATTGAATCTATTTTGGTTTCCCTATAGCATGTGTTTGTGTTGTTAGAAATTAATTCGGACTTTCTTTTGTATGAAGCATTCTTTGCATAAAGATCAAAAAACATTGAATATACATTCTTGAAAATTTTATCCTTCTTAAATAGTTATTAAAATCTATTTATGATCTCAGACTGTAGAGCGGTGGCTTTATCCTGAAGATTTAAGGAACATAAAACTAGTCAGAAGAATTAGACATTTGAAGTTAGGTACATATTCATCTCTCCAATTCCTCATTTTCCTGCAGTTCTTTGAATACTTCTTTTGGTATTATATTGCTTGCATGTAAAAATATTTGCATACTTTTTTTTACAAAAATCAAAACTTACACTTTTACAGATTTGCTCTGTTAACAAAAATCCTTCAAAAATGAGAAAAAAATCTTGTTCTTATGTACCTAAGCTTATTCTATTCCACATATATAGCTTAAAATACCTTGTATTTTGATTAGT
>NW_020799095.1:110390894-110455385 GCF_003259725.1 Athene cunicularia
ATGTGTATAAGAGACAGTATATATATATATATATATATATATATAAAATCTCAGCTGAATTATAGTAATGCACTTTAATACAAAAGTCCATGAATATGTTCAGCATACAGTCTAATCTTCCACACTAGTTAAGATGCTTTTTTTATGACATTCACTTGATCTTCTGTATTAAACTAAAAGTATGTTTCACATTACATTTCTCATGAGCATGGCATCTTCTTACCTGTACAAATAATTCAATGCTGCCATTTGGAAAAAGAACAATCCTAAAAGGTTTAGCAATAGAAGTAATTAATAAGCAACTTTTTTATTTTAAATGCTAGATATTTATGCGATTTTTGCTTATTATGAATGCTGTGTTGTGCAGCTGCAGTGAATTCCTAGAATACTTAGAGACAATCTGTGTCCCAAAGCAATATTGTTATTTAAATCTATTAACTGCAACACTTTGGAGTTGATCTAATGGCTGTGATAGATTCAACTAGAATTGAGCAGACCTGCATTTTTCTCTTAATTTTGCTACTTTTCTACTATCTTACCACAGAGAAATCATTTCATTTCTCTGTTCTCTGGCTTTAACTATTTAGACTGCTAGCTTTTGAGCTTGAGGACTGTTTCCTACTATGTATACACACATTGTTGAGCACAGCGAGGCCTTGATCTTGTGCCTTTACTTTGTGCCTTTGGGCATTACTGTCATACAAATATAATAATATCCTTTACTAACTAATAATCTTGACTTTAGTAATGACAAATACTCTAACATGACAGTTTTCGTGCCATTTCTATTCTTCATCTCTTCTCTCAAGCAAGAATAAACTCCCTAGATAATTATTTTTCTCCTACTATAAACCATAATACAGAACTGAAACTCTTTTTTCCTCTCCTAATCTTCCATATCTTAACTGAAAACATTTGTAGCTATGACACAACAACACTCAAGTGTATGTTTGTACCCCTTTCTACCTCTTAAATAATCAGTTGTGCAGAAAATTCGACATGATATGATCATTTAAGACAGGCTAAGGCAAGGTCAGTCAGCGAATTACTGCATTTAAATTTAATCTTTGCAGTAGAAGAGCTAAGAGGAAAAAAACCCAGAAGCTGTGGTAGCATATTGCCTGGTACAAAAGGAGGGTTTCCAGTAAGCTTAAAACCACTTCATGAGAACTGATACAATAAGAGTCATTGCACTGGTCAAATTCTAAGGTGTTACTATCACAGCTACAACTTCTGTTTTTACCCGTTTAGTGTACCTCACTTCTTTCATTTGAAAAGCTCTAAAATTGATGATTTCTAACCTTTTTAGTGTTCTTTGCAGCGTGTTGTCGATGTACAACTTCCAGCATTGAATGGCCATGATTAAACCTTTTTGGTTAGTAGTACCCATTGAACATGTATGTTTCTTGAAATTCCTTACCCTTGGCATGAGAAAGATGATACAATAACCAGGTTCTTCTTACTTGTGAAATCACAAAGTTTCACACTGGGATGGAGAGCAGGTTGTAGAAGACATTGCAAAGAACTCTTAATGACTGCCAGATAGATAACTTCTCTACTTATTTGTGTAACAGTTCATAGAAACCTTCTATTTAGGGGCAGTTTTCAGTGCACTGACAGTTCTCATGTCCAAGATTCGAGATATCAGTGATTAGAAACTACCTAAAAGATTGCAGTGCTAGAGCTAGAAACTTCAAAAACTGCATACCACTTTACAGCTCTATTTGAAGAGCTCCAACTGGCTATGCTACAGATGCTTGAGGGGGGTGGATTTTTCATCAGTATTGACAATGTCACCCTGGCTCTGGATGAGAATGCTTTAATAATTGTATTGAATCTATTTTGGTTTCCCTATAGCATGTGTTTGTGTTGTTAGAAATTAATTCGGACTTTCTTTTGTATGAAGCATTCTTTGCATAAAGATCAAAAAACATTGAATATACATTCTTGAAAATTTTATCCTTCTTAAATAGTTATTAAAATCTATTTATGATCTCAGACTGTAGAGCGGTGGCTTTATCCTGAAGATTTAAGGAACATAAAACTAGTCAGAAGAATTAGACATTTGAAGTTAGGTACATATTCATCTCTCCAATTCCTCATTTTCCTGCAGTTCTTTGAATACTTCTTTTGGTATTATATTGCTTGCATGTAAAAATATTTGCATACTTTTTTTTACAAAAATCAAAACTTACACTTTTACAGATTTGCTCTGTTAACAAAAATCCTTCAAAAATGAGAAAAAAATCTTGTTCTTATGTACCTAAGCTTATTCTATTCCACATATATAGCTTAAAATACCTTGTATTTTGATTAGTTTAACCTTTCCATATGTAAATGTAATTGTTTCTTTCTTTTCTAAACTCAATGAATCAGTCATATGAATAAAAGCACTTTTATGGGAAATATTTATCACTACCCAGACTATGAAATATATTTGCATAAATCAGAATAGGTGATATATATATACTGAGCAAGAAACTCCTCATGTTATTATTTTTTTATGTTATTATTTATTTTTATGATAGATTTTATAGGGGTAGGTGGTATACAGTAATATAGATTATCTTCAGGAAAATATTCCTTGTAGTACATACATGGAGTGATAAACTGAAAAGTATAAATTCACATGGATTTAATATTGGTTTTAAGAGCAAAAATTTAAAAATACATATTATGCTAATTGGGATTGACATTTTCTTTCTTGTGGAACATGTGTTGCATGGATATTGGAAAAATTTACTTCCTCTTTAATCAATTAGTTGGTCTTTGGGAAAGTCCTGATTTTAGGAATAAGAAAAAGCTCTCAGTGTTTGTCACCACTTCGTATCATTGCCTTGGATATTGAATGGCTGCCAGCTAACCTCAGCTGTGAAGGAAGTTTTGCATTTTTACATTTAATCACTGAGTTCTGGAGAAAAACTGAATTCATTTCCCAAATTTTGAACCATCATGTCAAAGTGATTTCTTCTGTTTACAGGTAACCTGATTTGCACTGGAGAACTAGCAAAGAAATGGAAGCTCCAAATGATCTATGCATAAAATTATAGTAGAAGCCTCCTTCCTAACAGCTCATCTTGCGCTGTACCATCTTTAAGATCTTTTGTGATTCTTCTCTGGATATGTAATTATAGCCCTTTGGGAATTTATTCTATTGCTAAGGAAATTAACTCAGGCTTCTGAACCAGTGAGAATGGACAAGCTGCTGTCGGAGGAAGGATAAGATACAATCATCCCATTATAAATAAAACAAAAATAATGTTCAATGTATGTTATGCTTGAATTAATGTTCTCTTCTTAATATGTGTTGCCAGTAAGAAAAATGGACCTTTTAAAAGTATTTTTTTTCAATTAAAAAGACATAGAACAAAGTTTCTTTGGACTTATGTGTATGAACTTTAATTTCAATTTAATTCTGACAAAATCCACGATTCCAGAGATAAACTATATTTAGTAAAGTACTTGCCTGCATGATTAAACTGGTGTACTTGTTTAAATCCAATAAGGGACAGAAAATACTGATTTTTCCTCCTACACAAGTTAATAGCAATGCATCTTAATTTGCAAATGCATATAAATGCATACTTAATACTGAATTTTGGTCTTGTACCCCACTATCACTTATTTCCTTGTGACTATACACAACCATAACAAAATTAATTATATCTCAGAATTTCCATAGCCATGCACAAACATCTACTTTAGAATAATTTTTACAAAATACATTTGTCAAGAACATTGCTGTAGTTGAAGGTGTTTCTTTTAATTGAAATCATCACTTAAATAATAAATAGTGAATAAATTTGATCTGGATTAATCTGTACAAATAAGTACAGCTCCTCACAGTGGCACTGTTAATAAGAAATTTAATAATTAGCTGCTGACCCCACACACATAATTTCTAGAGCTTTCTTTCTTTTTTCTTTTTTTTTTTTTTTTTTTTTAACTGAATTAGCCATGTGTGAAATCCAAGCAAGGCCACTTATCTATGGACACCTTGATGACACCCTATATTATGAAACAGAAGTGTAGAAACACACAGGTGGTATTTAAATTTTCCCTTCTCCCCAGTCTCAGGCTTTTTATAGAGTCATGGCAGAATTGATAAGTTTTTAAATGCTTCTAAATTAAAATTGAAGGCTTAAAGTAAAATTAGAAAATTTATTATAGAAAATAAATGTATAGATATATATAATGCAAACTATGAATTCATATTTCAAATATAAATTTTGCAGCACTTTTATACCTATAATCATCCCCATTTTGTTTATTTATAAGCCACGTATCATACCTGAGTTTTGCTATAGTCGTTTGGGGATCTTGCATTTAAGAGCTGAATTTGCATGTTTAGATCAATAAAGAAATGTACATGTCTTGCAGTGACAGAAACTGAATTAATACAAACAGAAATTAATACAAACTTATTTAAAGCCACAAAACGTTTTGTTTCGTAATTATGTTAGGAGCATTTATAGAGTAAAATAGTTTTTGGTGATTATTTTATTCTTCTTTTTCCTTAAAAATATATTGTGTTAAAGTTTTTTTAATATTAACATTAGTGACTGCTGAAATCATATTGCATACTGATTCTGAAGTCTGTTTCAGGTGCTAATATATCCGCTGCATTCAGTGTATGAATTACACATAAGAATTAGTGACTATTGGGGTGACTCATGTTGCAGATTATTTTTAAATATTTTCATGCAAACAGTCAATATGTTCACCTCATTCTTCCTTTATGATATATAAACTATGTGTTTGTATAAGTTTAACTTTAGGTTCTTATAATAATTTGGTTATACAGTCATTAAACAAATTTTAAAACTATAAATTTTGTCAAGATTTTCCCAGGTTATGAACCATATACATGAAAAAACTTAATCTGCAAATGTCCTCCCATACAGCTTCATATTTGCCTTAATTTATGCTCAATTTCTAACAATTGTGCATCTGCAAACAGTTTTTTAGTTCAGTTCCATTAATAATGGTTCTTTAGAACACTCTCAGTACAGTGTAGAAAAATGACACAATCTGATGAAACTTCCTTTACAGAAATATTTTGTTATTGTTGGGTTACTTTTTTTTTTTTTTTTTTTTTACATAAAGGCAGTATAAAGCATACACATCATTTATGTTCTACTCACAGCAGGCTTTATTTGGAAGAACTCTACCTTCAGTTAAGAATTCTTATAATTGAAGAATGGGATGTCCATAAATAAATTTGATACATCTTCTGGCTCAGTTAAAAAACAAACAAACAAACAAAACAAAACCAACCAACCAATCAATACATCAAATTACCTAGTTCGCCCCAAAACAATGCCCAAAACATTTACATTAATCATTATACTTCTTACAAGAATAATTAATTGAGATAAATTGCATTGCTCCTGTTCCACAGTAGGTGGGATTTGAGATTACTAAATACATACCGAACATGTTGAAAGTGTCATAATTATGAAAGCATTTAACTCTTCTGTAAACATTGATTCAGCAGATATATATCATTGATTAACATATCTTATCTATTAAAGATTTAGTGTTATATTATTTTGATTAAATATTTTCCAACTAACTCAGTAAGACATAAAATCAACAGATATGAGCATTCTCAATGTAAACTGTAAAATGTTTGTCTGTTTTATAACATAACCTAAAGTGTCATAAAAAAATCTTCACAGAACTCGGTAACTTTCTAAAATATTGTGCCTAATTAGAGAGATGTGATGTGTCTTTATACAGATGTATGCATCAGTTTCAACAGAAATTCTTTACCATGGTTCATCAGGAAGTTGATCTTTCACATTTTTCTTTCTGATTGAAATATTTCCATGACTGTGTTCGCTGCATATAAGTTTTTAAACACCACATTTCTTAATTTTTGCTGGTTTTGCATAACACGTGGATTCTTTTGTGAATAAGTATATCATTTGTGGATATTTCGTGAATGCAATTTAAACTGGCATTGTACATGTGCTTCAATATGTTAATTAGGTTATTTATATTATCTAGACTATTAAAAAGCAGACTACTGAAGTAATCAAATGGTGAAAAAAGGTTAGATAGTGAATGAAACAGGAAATCAGCAAGATTTCATCTATTCAGATGCATCAAACATAGCACAGCAGTTTTTCACATCCCTTTAAGAGATGTACCATTGAAGCTCTGTAAAAAAAATACAGTTGGGTATGCAGATATTAACATCTAAATTCTGCTGACGCACTCTTGTTTGCGCAATAAAACTAATTTACAATAAACTGCACATATGCAACAGTGATGTAGTAATGATGTATTAAGGTTGTAAGCACTGAAGCACTGTTGTAACAGAAGTAGTATGTCTCCTGTTAGACCAACTGGTAGACTGGGAAAACTGGAAAGAGCTTGGGTGCATAGACCCTTCCTTGAAGTCAAATAAACAGTCTTCAAGACTAGATCTTCAAGTTTGAGAACAACTGCTTCAATTTTAACTCCAGCCCACGGGTTAACAGGGTTTAATACTTTAGGGAGTATGATATATTGAATTTTGAAGGTGTAGCTTTTGCAGATTTTTGAAGGATCATCACAACCTTAATACAAGATTTCAGAATATACCTTTATGCCCTTTATAGGAATAAAGGACACAGTGCTGCTGAATTTTCTTAGCTAATTCTGATAACTATACAATATTCTTTGTAAACATACTAAAAATCCAATCTTGTAACAAAGTTAACTAGTATTTCTGTTGGGAGATTGTTTCAGGATGTGGTACACACAATATCCTAAAGGCATTTGTTAAGGGATCTACTTTGATGTTATGCATATGGACAAGATAAACATACGAGTTTTTGTTGTGTGTGAACAAGATGTGCACATGTACATGAAAGCAAAACACTTGCTTAGGTAAATGCATAATTTTCATGTAAGTTTTGTTATACCTGTGCATTCTCTATCCTCTATTGAATACATGTACAAATATAGCAAGATCTCTAGGAAGGGCTTTAAATTTCTCACCATCAGATCTCAACTAACTGTGCTACTCCGATTTTCATTTTGACACAGATAAAGCATCATAATGTCAATGTGGAATCAGAATAGAGCTTTATAAAGGGAAATTACACTGCTTTTTGTAATATAAAATTACAAAAAAAAAAAAAAAGGAAAAGAAAAAACTTGCAGGTCATGTACATACTTTTTTTCTACAACTCTTGTTTAGAACAGTGCAATTGAAAGAAAACCCTACTAAAACGTGTTCGAAATTCAAAAAGAACTTTCAACTGCTTCTTGAACACTGAAGTTCAAAGATATATTATGCTTCTAACTTTTCTTCCTGGCTTCTTGACCAGAATGGAAAAGGTAAAAGAAAATTTGTAGCTCAGCATATTAAACTAATATATAAGATGTTCTAACATGAGATCAGAAGATATATTGAATAGTAAAGGCTTTTAAGGACATTCTTTCATTATGTTTCTCACCTATCCATAACACTTAGCTATACCAAAAGATAATTATGCAGATCCCCATCATCATGAAAATATTTAGTTAGCATGCATATTCAAATCAAATATTTTAATACACAGTTTATAATCAGCAGTACTTCTAGGTGCTTGTAAGATCCATAAATTTGGAAGCTATATCCTCAACCAGGTAGTTGCATATTTTACTCATATTCAGAAGAGTAATATTAAATTTAGCTGGTGTTTCTTGCACCGTCATCTTTGCAAACTGGACAGTATTTCCATTCTAGCTTTGTGGAAAGTGTATGATTTCCTAAGGAATAGTTTTCCACAGTACAGATGATTTGGGCATTCTGGAAAGAAACATTAGAACCCTAGCATTTGTCATTTGTCATCTAAAAAGAAACAATAAGGAAAACACACAAGTGAAGTTGATATCAGTATTTTCTAACTGAAGTTTTTCAGACTTTCAAAACAAAGAAATACACCAAAAAGCAGATGTCACATAATTTCTTAAAAAAGAAAGAAATATAATTTATTTAAACAGCTAATCAATCAGTTACCAGACAAATTGAAAGTTTTCTGAGGTTAACTCAAACTCTAAGAGACAAATATATTTTCAGGTGCTCCAATTCATACCAGTGTTTTCTAATTTTTGTTTTGGTTTTTTTTGTTTGTTTGTTTGTTTGGTTTGGTTTGGTTTTGGTTTTTTTTTT
Source organism: Athene cunicularia (assembly GCF_003259725.1). Classification (NCBI taxonomy): domain Eukaryota; kingdom Metazoa; phylum Chordata; class Aves; order Strigiformes; family Strigidae; genus Athene; species Athene cunicularia. The sequence continues at coordinate 110,399,044 of NW_020799095.1, forward strand.
TTTTTTTTTTTTTTTTTTTTTTTCAGTTTGCTCTTTGCACTGTTCTATGCCAATGGAGCTTCAAGGCTGAAATGCAGCTTGATGAAAAAGTTCATGCCATAAGTAGATTCTCTTGTTTAGATGTCTGGGGACCATTCTTTTTATGTTAACTGCCTATCAAAGTGTCATAATTTTGGAGTTGGTTTAGTTTTGTGGGTTTTGGTTTTGGGTTGCTTGGGTTTTTTGGGGTTTTTTACTATTTGACTTTGACAGATGATTATTTTAAAAAGACACATGTATAATATGTCAAGAAGGTCACATGATAAAAAAAGGGCAAACATCTGAGTAACACAATGAACCATGATGTGTCTGTGCGGCTTATAGTAGTAAAATTTAAGCCAACAGGAATTAAATGGACAACTGACTGTCTTAAGTAGAAATAATTCTGAATCCTACATAAATAGTCCCTTCTCAAATAGTTGCATGCAAGTAATTCTGCTGGGATACAGTAGTTTCACTTACCTATATAAACAGGGACAATTGCGACCTGTGATCTTTAAGACATTTCATATAAGTAAGACTTAGGAGCTGGTGTTTTCCAGGTGTGCAAAGGTGCATGGGGAATGCAAGGTCCATTTAATTCCTAACACTTGCACATAGGATGTATAGAAGTTTTTTATAGTGTCTCATACATAACCTAAGGGAAGCAAACAAGACTTAAGTATAGAGAGACCTGTTGCTTTTTCTCTACAGTATATGAATTTCATGTCAAATACAATATGTTGAGGTTTTTTAATTTAAAGCAGATTTTTTATTTAAATTCTTTTGGCTAGCTAAAATACTCAGGGACAAGGACAGTCATCTCTCTGAGATCACTGAGGATGCCAAAACTGACTCCATAAGACAGAATAAAGACTTTATATGTATGGGAGATAAAAGGTGAGTAGCTGCTGGACCATATCAAAAAGTGTATCCACTAGTAGCAGTCACTTATTTTTTCAAGATTACAATCCCATGGAGAAGTTTTACAATGACAGAAGCCTGATGACATTAGAATAAACTAACTTCTATATTAAAAAACAAGAACAGCAAGTTGCTGTTCCTAGATTTACTTCTCAGAGATAGAGGAAAAAATAACAGCTTGTACCTCTTACAGTTATTTTACTGAAGACTTATCGAAAGTAGGCACAACAGCACCAAAATGACAATTTAATACAACACAAGTGAAGGGCAAAAGAAATTCAGGCTCCATTTGTTTCTATTTGCTTATTCATGATTACAGTAAATCTTCACAGACTTTCTCCAGTAGATTCATGTTCCCTACTGTCCCTACACCATAGAAACTTGCAAGAAAACTTCCATATATTAATACTTCACTGCAAGTAGTTGCAGCTGGCAAAGAGAAAAATAAACTGTAAAGGAACTTGCAGCAGCACATACCTTACAGCTACATGCTAATGCAGTCTTCCTTCCTCCAGTCTTCATTTTCTTTTTACAGAGTCTCATTACCATCTATGCATTGTTCCCTCCTAAGGCGAGCCTCCAGCTTGTTTATCTGCAGAAAGCAGAGGGAAGCAGGGTAGGAAAACCATAGAAACTGAGACAAGGAGTACCACAACTTAGTAAATCACTGTTCTTAGTAAGAAAAGAAAATAAAATCCTCAGACCTTAAAACAATTTTAAATCATAAAGCCCACAGTGTGGGTCTGTATTGGGTTTGCATGTCGAGGTTTTGGTAGCAGGGTGGGGCTACAGGGGTGGCTTCTGTAAGAAGTTGCTAGAAGCTTCCCCTATGTCCAAGAGTGCCAAGGCCAGCTGGCTCCAAGATGGACCTGCCACTGGCCAAGGCCAAACCCATCACTTTGCTTGACCTCATCACTTTCAGGGAATTTGAGATAATTTTCTCTGAAACTGCAATGCTAATGCAAAAGAAAAGGCATAAAGAATAAATGTGATCATAAGAGACTTGTAACTGAGCTCATTTCTGTTATAAACAGGCAGTTTTAGGGTCCAAAGCTCCAAGATAGTCAAGTAATTTTGTCTTGACAGAAAAAACCTTCAGCAGATCCCACAAGATATTTGAAATATCCCCTCCATTTAATAAGTAAAGCTATTCCAACAAGAAACATATTCACTTAGGATGTTCTTTCTGCTCAGACAAATCACAAATCACTTTTGAGAGAAAGAATGTTGACCTTTACAGAAAATTCAAAACTTGACCCAATAATATAACTCGTTTGAAATAATTAGCAGTTCTACACCTGTAAGATGTATCTTTGTCAAAAAAACCTTTAACCTGAACAAAAACACCCGTTAAAAACAGACAAAAATATATGTGATCATATGTTCAGATGGCAGAAAGGATTGCTAGTCGTTTTATGTCAGTAAAGAGCCACAGCATATGTAACGAGAAGCAGTTTGTTAACCTGAGCTGGTGTGATTCCAGTGTCCAATCAAATACAAGGCAAATGCATTAAGACAAGTCACTCTATTTCCCAAGTCTGAGCAAGAAAGAGCCCTAATGGGCTTTAAAATGATATACTATTTTCTGAGATGTTAGACTATAATTAAAACCTAGCCTGAAGTGAATAAATAAAATTCTCTTCAAAAAGAACATTATCTTCTGAATACAAAAAATGTGCAATAAAAGTCAGTTCGGCTGGACACTCTGATCACATACACTACTAGCACTTAAAGGTAGGTTTGCACTAATAACAGTCTTCTGATGGAATTTCTATTTTGACAGAGCACTGTGCCTCAGAGACATAAAACTTTTTTTTTTCTTAAATGGAAGCCTGAAATATTGATTTATACACTCTATCACAGATTATAAAATATATGTTGTTAGAAGAACGTATGTTAGTGAAAACTGCGTGTAGCTCAGACTCAGAAAATTCTTATAAAGTTTTTCTTTTGGTGTATTCTTGTATGACAATATAATGGAACAGAATAAGTACTGACAAGTGAGTCCACCCAGCAGTAATATTAATTTACTATTCTACATGGTACACAGGGTTATCATGCAGATTTTAGTGTTCTTAACAGCAAAATCAAGCTGTTTAATGCTTCAACATCTTCCACCACAGCACTACTTAGAATTAGAAGTGATATAAAGTTTATATGCTAACTATGGTAACAAATCGAACTGCATATATAATAAACTCTTTTCACAGCTTAAGTGGAATAAACCAATTGAATGTTAGTTTTGTTTATTTAAAATATATTTCTACATATCATTCAGGTATCGAACTCTTGCAGCACTGACTCAGTTGCATACCGAGTGTGCAGAAAGCTAATAAAGTATGAGAACATTAATGGACAAAGGATATAAATCACAGTCAAACAGCACACTGCTTGGACTTGGTGACGATTTTTGTTATGATTGAAAGAGTTATATTTTATTTATAAGGATTTTAATATTTTTCTATTACTGAATACATTTAGAAATTACTTCTTCATGTGCCAATCTATCCATTCACTGGCCACTAAGTTACAAGTTTTATATATCTCACAAATAAAGCCAAGGAGGGATATACTTCTCTTGTCCCTTTCAGCAAAGAAGGTGAAAAGTATAATAATATATTAATACTGAGATTAACATTTAATGTTATTTTCAAAACACTTATTACTATACCAAGTGGGTTCTCTAACTCAACTATGTTTTCTAAGTCTGTGTAGTTTAGCCCTTGTAGTATTCAAAATACATACATTCTGAAACAAACTTCATATAAAATAGGAAAATATAAAATTTCTGTTCTAGATTCCTTGAAACATTTTTGGGCTTCTCACATTTTAATCTCAATTTTTTTTTGTTTATCACAAAGATTTGAGTCTAACCTAAATTCTCCTAATATTTTGTTCTTGTTGAAACTTTTGCTCAGAATTTATGGGGAGGAAAGATTTCCATTAACCCCATTCCACTCAGCTTCATTATTTTTTGTGCCTCTGAGTTGGGTGTCAAATTAACGCAGTCTGTTTTTTCCAACATGATCTATGCTTCTGCTACTGACAGTTATCAAGTGGCTGCACTGTATGCTTTATGTGCATAGTTCTGCATGCCTACTAGTACATCTGTAATGAAGATATGTTTACGGTGATAAACATTTGCATTTGTAAATAAGATTGCCAAAGAAAGTAACTATTGTATAACTATATCCACAAACAGAGCACTGAAACATTTTTCTGCTTTTTATGGCGAGAGTATTTCTTCCTTTTTATATGGTATTCATCTGAGCACTTGCTCCTTGTGTGATGCTTTCTAAACTTCAACCCACACTATCATTCAACGACTGTAAATTGCATGTCACCTGTCTCAGTGCTTTGTTCTTTTCATAATCCTGTATTATGTAATTTATCCTAAACTTGCAATTTCAGATTCTCTGTGATGACGTACTTCTGGGGAAAAGAGTTTTTTGTGGAATGGTATTAGGAAAGAAACTATAAAGGAAGAAGAAGAAAAAAAAGAATAGAAAATTTTCTTATAATACCTTCAGCCAATTGAAATATATCTTCCCTCATCTGTTTCAGCCTTTGAAAAAATCTCATTAAATTACACATCAAGTGTGTTTTCAGTGTTCATGTACTATCTAAACTTCTCTCCCTCAACAGAAATTTAGCTTATAATTTTTTGGGGTTTTTTTTTAGTTTGAAAACAAATGACTAAAACAAATGTGCAAATTCATTTGGAACTCACCTGAAATAATTTTAAAAGCCCTATAAAAGAACATGGTATGTTTGCTGTTAGCTTAGTTCCTGAGCTTCAAACACTTTCCAAGCCTGAGAAAGCCATGAGCTGCAGCAGTTTGTGCAGTTCTTCAGTAGATGTACGTAAGGAAAAGAATTTCCGCATGTGCAGTGGAATAAGAGAGATGCCTCCCATGGATTTTATTAAAAAAAAAAAAATAAAAAAAAAAATCCAGCCTTTTCCTAGATATGAAAGCGCATGCTTACCCCAGCTCTGAGGTTCTTGAGAAAACTTAAATTGAAGCATAATGTTCCCTATATTAAGACTATTTGTGCATAGGCACATGAAGGCTGGGGCATAGTGCTTTCACCTTTTCCTCAGAAACTTTCTATTCTAATTGTTTATTTCTCCCTCGCATTGCAACTAGATAATATCTGAAGAACTTCAGAACTACATCACATAACAGTGGGTTGGAGAGACTCCCTCAACACAAGTCTCCATTCATGCATCTTAGAAGGCAGAAACCTGTTACGTAAGGGCATCCCCTCCTTCGCACCAAAGCTTGACTGCTTTCCCCTTAAGAGTACTCTTCCAGAAGCAATACTGAAGGACAGATATTTCCTCCATTCTTAAAGAGCGGAGATTAAAGCCCATTTTTCTTGGAGTTACTCAAGGATCTACCCTCAACTTTCTGGTAATAGGCAACAGGTGCCTAAGGGATTTAATGAGGAGGAACTATTTTGCTGGTTACCTGCTGAGAAGGTGGGCTTTTTTGGTCCCTGATGTTTATGAGAGCTTTCTGCAAATTTCTTCCATGACACACATCGTAGCCCATCAGTGTTCTATAGGGTTCTGGGAGGCAGGGCGAGATGCGATATTAAACAAATAGTGAAACATGAGCTGTGGGATGTATTTGTATAGAAAGAACTGAGGAAGAGAAGAGCCCTGCCCTGCAAAACAAAATCCAGATTTTATGCTCCTGCTGTATAGAAGGTTAACTCAGAGGCTCTGTGTAGGATTTTTCACGCAAAGCACAACCCAGAATGCAGCCTTTCATTAGCAGGTATGAGATAGTGCTCATAAACATGCAGTCACAACATTTCTGAAAATGCATGCTGCAAGTCTGTGCCTGTCTCTTCTGAAATAACTGTCCTGTAATGACTTAGTCTAAACCACTAATAATGAAGACACTTCATAATTTTTTACTTCATCATTCTCCTGCTATCTTTCAGGCAGTCAGAAAACCACTGGTTATTTCTCATGTGAAAAGTTATTTCTTTCAGAGCATACTGGTTAATCCTGTAGGTTGAGTGCTAGAGAGTGCAACCAGCAATGTGGAAGCAAATGTTATTACTTTATTGATGATGTTAGAGTCTATTTCTTATTATTAAACCTATAATCTTCAGTGTATTTATTGAAGGGACAAAGTGTTACTACATCCATAGCATTATGACACAATTCAGGAAAACAAGAGAGGTTTTGAATTTTTATTTTTTTTTTAAATGTTAAGTAATAAGTATAGCAGTCTAAGAAATTTGAAGCATGAGATGAAATGACCAACACAGTATAAAAGCCTAACAGTGGATGCTCTATAGAACTCTCACAAGTAAAAATAAAAACCTCATTAATTGAAATATAATATTGCAAACTACTGTCTGAACAAATGTGGAAATTTCCTACTGAATTACTCTCTGTTTACAAAGAACTAAAAAAATGTCAGAATGGGTCAATGAAAATCTGAGGACGGAGTAGTTCCTTAGAATACTAGCAAGAAATAGTTCCATTATCTGTACTCATTGTTTACTTCATTATTCTTTGAAATTCTGGGAATTCCAGTAACCTATTATCTGACAGCCACATGCTTTTGGAAGAGATCAGGTACATATAAAGACAGCTACAAATTTTATCATCACTCACTCACATAATAATATCATCCTTTACAAATTTCTCTTATATATGGTTGGTAGTACGTAAGAGGGTCCTTCAAAAGCAGCATCAGAACTGTCTCTTGTTACTCTGTGTCTGTCTATCTCTCCATCCAGGCATTGTATGACACTTTCAAAATACAAGCAACATCCACTGAATGGTAGCTTTCTATCTGTTTTCTCTGACTGGAGATCTTCATACCAAAGTGGGAGTGTTTCTCAAAGGCTGATAGATTAGATCAGTAATTGAAAATTACTTTTGCAAAAATGAAAAGTAGAATAAAACATTAGCTGAAAGAAGACTTTGTTCTTAATCATTCAAAGATGATGTAAAAATAATTATTATGATGATGACAGGGCACATCACCCTAAATGAATGAATCTCTTCCTAAATTATGCTCTCCATGTCCAAAGTAAACTGACTGGTATGACACATTGCTTGTACATGTGTCTTCCTGCTACCAAAGGCTAATTCTTTTTGCATATCTCTTCCTCCAAGCAAATATTTATTAAGAAGATTTCAGAAATAATTTTCACAATAACAGCCAGACTTGAAATTCACTGAATATAATGGAAAACAGAAAACATGTTCCATTTGGATAAATGAGGATGAACAGCATTGTGAGTATTGGGAGGAAGGATGTGGCTTTGATGGAAAGATGCATGTTTGTCATTCAAGCAATTTGTCATTCAGTTCTGTTCACCTACCTAGATCCTAAGGACTGCATTATGAGCTCCCTAAAAGCCATTTTCTAATGTGTGGTTTAACTACCAGGAAGAATGAATTAATCACTTTAATGACTTTAGATAGTACAACACTAGCATATTCTGTGCCAGCTATTTATCAACTAACAAGTAAAAAAAAAAAAAAAAAAAATTGTTTCATATTTCACTCACAAGGAATTTCACTATATACATTCAAATTAATGTGAGTTTCAGTAGCAACAAAAAAAAATTCTGTGTGAAAACCCATTCTGTGTAAGGTCCGTTTGGCTTGTAACTGAGAACATGTGTAGCTGTTACGGTCTAAACTGCTATTATGATATATATATTTTCTTCATATACAGCCAAAGAATTTCAACCTTTCAGAATTCAAATACATTTTGTTATGTGTTATTGACCCATGTACATGCAGCATTCTCATCTCAGAAGTGGTTTCAATTTACTCATCTCAGTAATGGCACCTGCATGGCACCTAGGAATATCTGTGAGATAAGTGTCAGCTTGAAGATCAAAGATCTTAAAGCCATTTACCTCCTTTGTTCACTCCAAAACATTCAGCTTCATGGATATGCATGAGAAGCCTATCCTGAGCCTTAACTCAATTTCTGATTCTTGTGTTCTTTTTATTAGGAATAAAGTGGTTTTTAGTCATCCCTACTTTCGGGTTACACTGACACCTAAATTAATTTCAGTCTTGGCAGAATTTGGAAATGCAACTTTTTCCCAACATCACCCAAACAAACAGAAAACAAGTAAATAAAAAAAAATATGCCACATATATATGCTAACTAGTTCAGGAATAAGTGGCATTATCATATGACTAGCGACATGAAAAGCAGTATAGTAATAATCACCTCCTCTTTTAAAATGTTCTGAACCAAGCACTTTTAAAAGGATTGTCTGTGCTCCATCGTCATAAAAATTAATTAAAACACAGAAAAGATATTTTAGAACATTAAAACAGGAACCTCCAGAGAATTACAAAGCACAAGCAGTTATTGCCTACAGATAGAGCTGTAAAAATGCAAAATCCTCCTTAATGAGCCAAAGAGAAAGGTTTTCAAGTGATGTTCTTTTACGTCTAATTAACCACATACTATGTATTATTGCACCATTTCAGGTAAGTGTTTTCATGGTTAATTCTTGCAGAAGATAAACTTGTGCAGTACCACATAAACACCAGAACATAACTGATATTTTTCTTAATTACAGAAGACTAGGTATCACTTCCAATTCATTAAATTTATAGGAATCAAACTAATTTTAAGTAAAACCTGACCACTGGGAAGTAAGGAAAATACTGTTTTCAACATGCTTTATAAATACCTTTTCCAAAAATGCAGTTCTTCAAAACGTAATTATTTAGAATGTTCTTTTACTTGGTAGCAGCAGTAGCAAGTATAAATAGGCAGTTCAAATAAAATATTGAAAGAATTGGATATAATTTATTTATTTTCACCAAGAAATCTAAGATGGAGCGCTCTGATTATTCTAGAAGAAAATTATGATGGCATAATGAGAAATTATAATTTTTCAAAGACTGACAGATCAATTAGAAAAGTCTAGTTTAAGGTGAAGAGACAGACCTGTTCCTTCAAAGTTGAGATGAGCTTTGCTTTGGCAGCAAACTGAAAAGTCTTGAGCACCACTCAGTGACTGCTTTCTCTCTCAGTTGCATTTTTATGTTGATAAATACTGGAAAAAAAAGACAGTTACATCTAAATGACAGGTTTCATAAGAAAATTAAACATTTTACAGTGAGAATTTAAAAAACAATAGAGAAAATTCAAAACAGCCTTCACCTCATGTTCTTTTTACACAAATGAAAACTGTTTGGAACTTCAAAGAAATGTCATGTGATACTATTACATTAAAGGTGCCGTTAATATATTGCTGACATTCTAGAAGCAGAATCCTTTCCTGGAAATGTTTTTCTGCTTTACTGAGTGATGAGATACTTTGTCTTGACAAATCAAATGCAACGTACAGCTAAGAAAGTTTCTATCTTTCAGGAAAATAATAGTATCACTTTTAAATGGAAAGAAAACAAAAAATGCCTTATGACTAAAAAAAAAAGCAAGTACAAGAAACAAAACCTAGTGAATAAAAAAAAAAAAAAGTAAAGCAAAGAAATTAAAACAAACTAAAACCAAACCAGCTAATCTGAAACAGACCTATGGCCCAGTTATTTTTTCAACAGAAACCAAGAGGTAGAATTAATATTCCTTTTTGCTAAACCTAAGGCAGCTATTTACCATATTTCTTGTACACTGCCAGAGCAAACTACAGGGCTTGAAAATAGTTCCCATATAAAACCTTCAAAGTGTTCCTTAAGTAAACCTTCCTTTCCCTCCCCCTCCACTTAATCTTCTTTAAACATTTTCTAAGCTTTTCTTAACGATATACATAATTGCAAATTACTGGGGTGTTTTTTTGTTTTGTGGTTTGGGTTTTTTTGTTTTGGTTTTTTGTTTTTTTGTTTTTTTTTTTTTTTTTTTTTTACATTAATCTCCTTTGTCAAATTGAAGCTTTAAAAATCTCACTTCTCACCAACACTTCTATGGTTATAGAATTGTTAAAATATAATCTGAATTACTGGCGAAAATAATCAAAAATTTTCTAACTTCCCCAACATGTCATAGTCAACATACAAATTTCCTAAACCAGAGACATTGCATCTACGACTGAGACTTTTTTGTATCTGTTGTTCAAGTGTCTTATCTTAAGGAAACAATTTATGAAACAGATAAATCTACTTGGACCTCCAAATGATTTTTCCAAGGTGTTCCAAATCATTCAGAGGCTCCTAGGGAAATTACTGAGACACTGGGTAGAATGGAGGGTACTGGAATAAATATGTAATTAGGAGGTAAGAAAAAGAGTAGGAAAACTGTCATTGTTTGAGGTAGATGAAGGTCTTTGCCGTTTCACTGTGTTAGGGCTTCTACTATTCAATATATTCATAAGCAATACAGAGAAAAGAATGAAAAGTGAGGGAAGAGTAATAAATGAAAATGTTTATTATGAAGAAATGGAAAAAGAATTTATGAGATTAACTGGCTTGATAGATGAAATTGTAAGTAAATAAAGCTACACACATGAGGAAAACCAGTTCTAACTTCACATATTATACAATGAACTCTGAGATAACCTTTATTATTCAGAAATGAAATCATAATAACCTGAAATAAAGATTACCAGATCTGAAATAAATCAAACATAGATCCTTAAATTTTGCAGATACAGTTTTTTATTATCCGAGGGGTAGGAATTTCATTAAATTCCCTCTACTTCACTTCCTTCTGGCTTTTGAAAAGAGTCTAACGATAGGTTTTAAAAAATATGTTTACCAAAACTACTTAACACTAAAAAAAATCCCCAAGGATTGCTCTGAAAAAGATGATTAGGCTTTAAGTGCCTGTGCACTGCCACTGTTGACCTCTCATCTGACACTGATGTTACAGAGTACTTGAATGGATATCTGAATCCTAGGTTCTACACAAAATTAGTTATTATAAAATTATCCATATGGGTTAACATGCAATTTGTCTGAAGACAAAACACAGAACTTGGCCAATGTATCTATAACTCAACACCAGCTTAATGGTGAGCACAGCATGTTAAGGATGAAGTCCCATTTCCACACCACATGCATTGGATGTTTAGGAATCCAGCAAAACAGATTCTGTTTGTTTTCAGCCTTTTTTGTTTCTTGATTTTACACACGTTTCTGTATGGCTAGCAGAAATAATCTTTCCACAGCACAAAACAATTTCTGAGCATTTTGAATGGGGAGCTGCAGCTACCCCTTCATAGCTGATGTCAGAAATACTTTCTGTTATGCTTTGCAATATACATCTAACTATCATTTAATGAGGAAGAAGTCAGTACAGACCACATAACTTACGAGACCTGATATGACAGAAGCAATGTTTTGCAAATGTGAAATACAGAATGCCTGTTTTACTGAAATATGTCTTATGAAATCTGGCTGCCACTAGTTAACCCTGCCACTGTCCCTGAAGTTGAGGATTATGAATGCCAAATTAAAGTCACAGTCAATAACATATCTGAAATGAAACATCACAACTTACCTAACCAAAAAAAAGATGATAATTAGGGACTGAGATTCAGTTCTGGTTTCTAGTCAGCTCAGGGAAACGTTGCATTAATGTCTTTGTTCATTTGTTGGTAAGAGACAGCTTTACAGATCTTTATTTTGACTTACATGTGACTGCTACAGAAATAAATAGTGTGCTTGAACACCAGTGATGCTTCAGGGATGCTGAAACAACAGTGATGTTACTCCTTGCTTTACTGATATGAGCTGTTCTGCATAACTTACCCATCTCAGCTATTCATTTTCTTACTCATAGGAATCAATATATTAACCTGAATTTGCTTTACTTTATCATAAACTTTAGAACCACAGGTGTTTTAACTCATGAAGACCACTGAGGTAATTGTCTTAAAAAAACTAAGGTGGTGAAATATTGGGGTTTCAACCCCAAGCCCCAAATTAAGGGTGACATGTGGGTGATTCCCACAGCCCTTCACAAAGGGGGGGTGAGTTTACCTTTAAGCTTCCCTCCAGGGTGGTGCCGGCCTTGCAGGGAGAGCCATTGGGTAAATGAGCCCCAGGTGTCTGCATTAAGTAACCCAAGGTCAGGTGTCCCACTGAGGGATAAAAGCTGGGACCCCTTGCAGGCAGGGGCAGTGTCTGTCTGTGAGGTGGATGTCCTGTGCAGAGTTCCCTGTTGGGGAAGGACCTCTCACCTCCCTGGGACTGGGCTCAGGTCAGGTCTGGCTTTTGTTAAGTGTGGGCTGTGTAGAGATTCAGTATGTGGTTCCCTTGGTTGTATGTGTTTGGCTTGTTAACTGAGTTGTCTCCTGTCTATTCGATGGGAACCTGCATGTCACCATTTATTCCACCCATACTTGATTGTGGGGTGTTGTTTTTGGGGTTAATGGGATTGATGTTGATTATGTATAATCTGACTGGCTTGTTTGTACCTCCAGCACTCACCCATGTACTGACCCTTTTGTATCAAGTACAACTTGGTTATTGGTTCATCTTTATGCTGGCTGTGCCCTTTATGCTAGGCCTGGTAATTGGCAAAACAGGTGGACAAATGCCATGTCTGGACAAGACCCAAAATAATCACTTTTTATATATATTTGTAGTTCACACAGCATATAACATTGACTACTGTAGGTAAATACTTGATTAAATCAACACTCACATAAATTACATGGGAAGTAAAAGATACTTAAAAGTTAGGCTGTGTGTAAACAGAAACACCCTAGCATGAAAAAAAATCACAGGAAGAATGCCGTGTATAGCTAACACTAGACTTGGTGTCAGGACTGGCTTTCCAACTTCATAATATACTCCAATTACCTAAATATTATGACTGATGAATTTAAGTTGGCAGCAGTTAGAATGGAAAGCAGGAGACTGGAGTTAGTGTTCACAACTTGTTGGAGTTCAAAGTTATTTGGAAGTTATGAGTACCTTGTCACAAGAAGACTGTAAAATCAGTAGTGTCTGCAGAAGGTGGCATGTGTAATAGATGTACCAAAGCAATCATGACATCCAGCCTTTGTTCACAACGATCATAAAAATAGATCAGATATGCAACTAGTAAGACCTTTGCTTGTTTAATATCTGCTCACAGTATAATAAAAGCATTTATTAATGAAACTTCAGACAGCTGCATAAGAACTTTTCATGCAACTGACAAAAAATTTTAACTTCTTTAAACTTTTCTTCACTCTTGCAAAATTAATAAGTAGATATTATTTTATCCATAGAAATCTTCTATTACAAAAGCTGATGGTATGTGATACAACAAGTCACTCCATCTCTTTGGGTGAGGTGACCCCTAAAATCAGAGCGTTCTATGTTTGCAATAGTGCTATCAGATACATAAAAAGTAGCAGAAACTAACACAGGAGAACCAGTCCAGGTCAGATGAAGGAAATTAAGTTCATGCTCTGGAAACATGTGTGAGTAAAAACACCAGATGTACTAAGGTGTTTCTTCCACTAGAATTACAGACAGGGCATGGAAGTCTGGTGAGACTCCTGGAGACTGACAGGGACTGTCCCTCTCATGATTTTTGCTAGAATTTGGGTAAATCAGCGAGGGGAGAAGTGTTAAATGCATTTATGAAATGACATTAGGATTCAGTGCTTTAAGTGAAGAGTTCTAAATAGAAATGACCAGGCAATGAAAGCACAGAGACCTGCTCTGGCTTGCCTCCTCTGACAATCTGTACCCTGTCATTCAGCATCATAAACACCTTGCGGCAGAGGTCTGCCAGTGCCTTTATGCTGAATACTACCTTCTGTGTGTGTTGGAATCCCTCGAAGACATCTTTTGTTTTAAAACCAACACTGGTTGTTTTAGTCTACTACAGGCTATAAACACAGAGTTTAACAAATTATGACAGAAGACACAGCCTTCAAATTATACATTTACACCAGGGATATTAGCAGCTTAGTAAACACTACCAGCTGTGAAACATAGGGCATTCTAATCACCTCAAGATAGTTTCAGTGTACTTATGTACAGTTTTTCCAGGTCAGTGTTGACTAAACCCAAGGAACACTACGTTTTAAATATGAGCAGTGTGAGAAAACTACTTTTCTTAAACAATAATTGATCTTTTGACTGTTAGTTATGATCACCAAACAGAACAATGAAATTCTAAAAATGTTAAAAGACAGGGAAAAATACTCTGCCTTTTTCAGAGTATGTTAAATGTTTTGTCAGAAAAAGTTTTTCTTGTTTTGAAATAAACATGGTACTGCAGTGCAGACAGAAAAGAAATATCAAGCTGGTACATTTTCACTTGTCCTAGACACTATATAATATTGAAAAATATTTACAAAATGACAGAAGTAAAGTTATTTTTTACATAATGAGAGAAGTACTTCTGAGACTTAATTTTCACTTAGCCTTAAGCAGTATAAATCCATCTTGGATGGCAATATAAAGCTGAGAACCAGGTCCATATTTCCAGGTGTTAGGGCTTAGTAGAGATGATTGCTTCATACTGAAAATAAAGATTGACTGTAGAGCCAGCTAATTTACAGTAGTTAAAAGAAGTAGGGAAATTATCTATGCCATATTTGACTTGGAAACTTCCAAGGTCCCTAAGAAATTACCTAAAATATAGCAATGTTACTTCTCCTAAACCTTAGAGAATTTTATGCATAGCACACATCTGGAGAAACAGATACCATATATTCAGAAAAATTATGAATTAAAATACGTTTGAGTATAAAAGGACAAAGGAAGAACTTATGACTATGACACTAAATTCCAATAAGTCTTATATTTAGAAAAAGCAAAGCAAAATCTCATGGCCGCAGTCATTTCCTTGAGCCCTTTTACTAAGGTGGAAGGAAAAGCAATGATTAATGGAAAAAAAGCAACATACTGGAACCTCTGCCTGTCTGTAGTTACATTGTACACCTGCACAGAATGTTCCTGTGATATTTATACTACTTAATTCTAAACTACTGATCACCACGTTGTTATGTCCAAACTCAAGTTTTCTGGTTTGGAGAAATCTGCTTACCTAAAGCAACATGGAAGTTTTGTTTAAATGCAAAAAATGTTTTTAAGAAATGGACAAAAATAATTTTTTTAATTTCCATCTATACTCTACATTCCTCTACTCATGAAGCATCCACACTTAAGCTCAGAAACTATCTGACAAAATCAGAGATGTATGAGTCTTCAGGAGCCATTTTCCCACATGCTTGAAAGCATACCTCAGGATGTATAACAATTTGTCTGAAGTAGTATTACTTCTCTTTAAATAGTGAATCATTCAGATATCTATCTTCGTCTACATGCCAAATTTTCAGATAACTACATAAAGCATAATTCTTAAACTATACAAATAGTCCTTCATTAGGCTATCCAGAACATCTAGTCACATAATCTTTCCCACTGTTAGAAGGTATCCTCTTTAAGACACAATTGATAAAAAACTATGCCTTTAAAGGTTTAGGCTCTGTGAGACAAAAATAGGATGGCTTGTCTGCAAACTTTAGTAGTAAATAGGAAATCTTGTTTGACTGTCCTTCACAGATTCTATCTGATAAATGACATGTGAGCTAAGGATCCTAAGAAGTGAAGTAAAAAGAGCTTGTGTTCTTTTTATTGTGGATGAGAAACACAGAACTTTGAAGTAGTTAAATGTGTGTGTACAGCTATGGAGAAATGGAGCCATGCAGGATCTCCCCAGGAGCTATCAAAATTTTTAACTAACTACTTTTAATAATGTCATTTTAGGTTAAAACCCAGTATTTCTAAATTGTTATTATGAGTGATAATCAGTCATATTAAATTTTTCAGAATATTATCTATTTGCAAACTGAAGAATAAAACCAAGACCCAGTAACTATAAAAACAGAGTGAAAGTGGGAGAAGATGCATATGAATATGCTTTAAGGAAGTCAGGTAATGTTGAGCTCTCAGACCAAAAGTGGAGCCTGCAAAAGTGGAAATATTGCTCCCTGTCACTGTGCTCCTCTTGGCAAGAATGCAGGCCATGGTAGGTTAGTTCATCATGCTGGCTGAACGAAGTCTGAAGCCTTTGGCCAGCAAGAACATTTCCTCAAATCTTTAATTAAAAAATAACACTAATGAACACTGTTCCTAAGCCAGAAAACTGATTTCCTGAAAGTAATAGATTTGATCTTATTTTTCTAATTGCTTGCTTATTCTGTTTACTCAGATTAGTACAGTGTATTCAGAATTAATTTATTTCATAACGTTAAAGGATTTCACCAGACTGTGGGTATCTCTAGGCTTGCTTTATTAAAAGCTCAGAGTTGGGCCGTCACCTCCGTGAGTGGCAACAGCTGACAAAAAGCATCTTATATGATTCTTCATAACATGCAATACAATATCAATTCATCAATTTCACAGTCCATTATATTCTACAGTTCCGACTAGTTCTTCTCATTCTGCTCCGGTTCTTCTTCGGACACCACTGCTCACTGATGCAGTCTTCAGTCATCATGGTTACTTACCATCAGTACTGTTCCTAGAGCACCTGTGCTGTATAAAACAATATCTATTTATTCATATTCCTACTATTAATAATATCCTAAGACAAACGAGTTTTCCAAATCTTATTCCTTTTACACATAGTCGTCAGATGAGAACAGATGAAATAATGACAAAGATAATTTGAAGCTTTGACTGTGTTTGCAGGTTAAAAGTTTTATCATTACAAGGGCTACTATGTATGCCATTAAATGGAAGAGTTATAATTGTACCAAATAATTTAGAGTTTTCACTCACCTGACAGGAGAGTGTCCTTAAATAATTTCTAATAATAAATGACAATTTTTGCGATTGAATCCTATTTGTGAAAATAAACTAGGCAACTCACATATACATAACATATTTTGCTTCCATTTTATATAGTACTTACTGTACTGTTGGTTCCTAATGAGCAGCCTCTTCTAAAAATCAAGGCACTGGGCAGCTCTCCCAGTGTTTATTGGGAAGTTTTAGGCACATCTAATGCAATTAAACATATGGCAGATTTTGAACCTGGGAAGAAATTAATTTTCTTCTTTTGTTACTGCACTGACAACTCAAATTCTTTTAAGGGTGGAAAAAAAAAAAACCACAAATTTCAATATTCTTGTGTAATCTCAATGATTTACAGCTTATGGATCAAAAGACAACACAGTCAACACTGATTAGAAAATTATTCAAACCATGCACATGTTTTAGACTTCTAATTCTATTAAATTAACCCTTCCATTTCTTCAGTTGATTCTATATTGCCGATTATTAAAAGCTGAAAAAAATAGCTCAAACTTAAAACCAAGAACAGTCTGTGTTTTGAGACCTGGTACATAGTGACACCTTTCTTGATTGAAAGAGTTTTTATATTAAATTAGCAGTGTATGCAATCCGCATTATATTTAGTTTAGGTAAGTGTTGGGAGAAAACCAGAACCAGTAGATGTTTCTGAAAATTTGTCAGAGTTTTTTAAGATAAGGTCCATAAATATCTGCCCTCCCTAGGATGAATTACTGTAAAATTTGTTTTCGAAGGCTAAATTTATATCCACACTAGCGAATAATGTGGCCTGGTAGTAAGAGCAGATATGTAATACAAAACAGTTTGTACTGAGGATGAAATGTTCTTTGTATAAGGAGAAAGGGTTAAATTTGAGGATGCTTGTCCAACAAACCATTCTGAATTTGAAATGATTTAGCACTTTTCTAGCTGGCATTTTGTGGCTTTATTTATATTAAATATTGGCTTACACAATTTTTACAAAGACAGTGCAATCATGTATTTACATGAGTTCAAATTTTGATAGACTTTGTATTCAGAAGTCATTTTTATTCCTTTGGATTAATGAAGTAGCGTAGAACTCCAAAACTAATTTCCATTAAGTAAATTTGCTTATTTACATTGCCCTGCTAAACCTATTTCTGGATAACATCTTTACATGGTGGATAGAAGAGGTACGACAAGTAAGTTCATAAACTATGTAGACTTGATAGCGAGAATCCTTACTGAAGAATTTTACTCAATTATATCCTTCTTTGTCATGCTTCTGCATAGAACAATTTAAATCAACAGTCATCCTGCATCTGGTTAGAGAAATTATTGCCTTCATTGCATTCTACAAATGAAAGAGGACTTGGTACAAAGAGAGCTAAAGGCTGCAGGCTGATAGGAATGACACACTAAATGATCTGCCAAGCTGATTAAATAAATCCTTCTTCAAATAGAATCAGTTATACAAAAAAGTGACAGATGTATATTTTCTGTTGGGATTTATACAACCATCTGGCCTTGTAATTTCCAGATGGAAGTTTCACATGAAGTTCTCACACTGAGATTCTAAGGTATTTGAAAGATCTGTGTTTACCTTTTTTCAAGTATCTACGGCATAGATGAAGTGCTCTCAGCACTTATGGTTGTTGCTGACTAAGGAAAATTGAATTTTTACATAGTATGAGATCTATTACATTGCCAAATATTCCCTTAATAAATTCATACTGTTAAAAGCCGTTGCATGATTAATGAAAATAGTATCTTCAAAGACATTTGCAGAAAGTTAGAATTCCACAGCTCATAGCAAACTTTAATGAGACAATTAAGCCATAGAATTGTTTTCATTCTTGTATTTGAGTTTAATTGCTATATTTAACTTTATGCCATAAGGCAGTCTCTCAAACTTGTCCTTTTACTCTTTCAGAACTACTTGCTAGAAATTAATATTGTAAATGGGGCAAGAACAAATATACCACGACTAAGGACATTGAAAATTCATGTTAAGGATGACAGAAGCACAGATGGAGATAAATAACCAAGATAAATAGGCAAAATAATATATAGATATATTAATAAATGAAAGCTTAAAAAGTCTGGGAAATATATACAGTCTTAATTAGAATATTTCACAAAAATTATTAGAGTTGAATAATCCTATGCACATGTGCAAACAGTGCATAATATCAAGGAATTATCTGAAAAATTCAGACAAATGTTACTGTATATAAACTTTAAAGTGTGACATCAGGGATGGACAGTGTTTCTAAAATGGTTTTTATGATTTCCATCCAAGTTTGCACATACATACTAACTTCAGATGAGGTCTTAAATCCTGAATTTTCACAATTATTAAATCTCAGATTTAGGGATCTGATTGCTGAGGTATGGGGGGAAAAAACCCAACAAACAAACCATACCTTATCTTACATGAGACAACAGAAATACATGAGACATACATCACTTTTCTTTTTTCTTCCCACTTTTATATAAACTCAGATAGTCATTTTGAGTCTAGTTTAATATAAACAGAAACATGTCCTTCTACCAGCTCACTAGTACAAAAGGTAACTCTTTGACTCAAGAATCATTCCAGTTTTCCTTTTTACATCTTATACTGTCCAAACTCTCTCTGGAAGGCCTTGCTCATGTGTCATGTTTCAAATGGTTCCAACTTCTCTCACTGATTGATATGAATTTCCTGCTAAGACACCCTGAAGACATTTTTCAAATTTATACTCATACCAAGATGACAGTTTTTCACAATTTAAACTATCTTAAAAAAAAAAAAATCTACTAAATCTTTGTAACCTTTTTGCTATGGTCAGAGAGCACACCCTGCCCATTATATAATACTGGATAGGCTGCAAAACTGTGTGCAATGAATCCAGTGAAATCAGGTGCACAGCAGTTTGGATACAGCTAGGATCAAGGAAGATCATATATAAATGATGCTCGGGCTAACTCAGGCTCCCATTTCATATACAAGTGAGGTGAGTAGTTTTTTTCAATATCATCTGGGCCAGGCCACAGCCCACATCTGCCTCAGAGAAGGTCTCCTGATTGAGGATTTACGAGTTGTCTTTCCGTAAGCTGGACCCCCTAGGAACAGCTCTATCACTATGGGATCACAGATATGGGAACAGAATTACCTATTTGTGTTTTCTGTCCCCTTGGCCTGACTCCAGCTGTTGGTTGGCTGTCTGATGAAACCAGTGAGTTCCTTGTAAAGGAAAGGGGAACATACAGAGTTATGGAAATCCTTGACAACATCACAACTCTTCTGGCTGCAGAAGATGATTGTAGATGATGATGACCACCTTAACACAGTGTTCACTTCTCTAATTCCATCCTAAATTAATGAGCCATGTAAGGCTCATAGCTTCCTTCCAGTTACTATGGTTTGAAGAAGAACATGTGCTTCACAAAAAACCCTTCTCCTTTTACCTCTTTGAGCAGTAGAAGTACAATGTGCTTGATACTTATCCTTGACTTTCAGCTCATGCTTGAGCTTCAGAACAATATTTCCCTTCTTGTCCCTTCTATAGAGCATAATTTGAGCCACAGTTCCCTGTAAACACTTTCACGTGAATAAAGTATTTACTTTGTGAATCAGTATGTTTAGAGTAGCTTCATATTCAGGGTAATGACTTATAATTCAAAACCAGCTTGACTAATTTTCTTCTTACTTAGCAGAAAAACACAATTGGGAGTTATCCCACAAAAAAATAATTACTAGATAACTACACAGTACTAAAACATTGAGGTCACATAGTTTCAAAATGTGTGGCCCTAAGGTAAGATAAAACTCTTTTGTAGTTCTAAAGTATCCACAGATATTGTACTCTCGTTAAACTGCCACCAGAGGACAAATTACTTGTTCAGTGTTATATGCACTATAATCATCACAGTTACAAACAACAATAATTATCAACTCTGATAAATGATAAGCAGTCTTTTTGGCTGTACTTAATGCTTAAAAAAAATTCAACTAGGTATCCAGTTTGAAGCTGCTAAATGGAAATGAACAATGAAAGTAAATTCAAATCAAGGTATCTAATGGAGAAATTTTAGCCACTTTTTCTGTTGGCAAAAATATGGTTTTTTCAGAGGTGTTTTTGGTTTTTATGATATTGCTGAAAACAACATAAATGTTCAACACAAGACTTTTTAACAGGGCACTTGTCCAAGCAACTGCAGCATTTTGAAAGTAAAATTACTTATTCAAAACTTACTTCACCCGCTTTTCAGTATATATCATGTGACACTACATAATATTAGTATAGGAAGATATGTTAAATAATAATGCTAACATTTTTTAAAATACTTAATTTGGAATTGGACATTATTTCTGCTACTTGTTTTCCAAAAGCATTGCATATCTGTGCAGAAGTTTTGCCTAATTTTTAGATTCATCTTTGGAAGTCTGCTGTAGCAGACATATTTTTAAGGACAGTTTTCTTTGTAATAGGACATCAGGCTGGACTTGCGCCATGTTGTCATCATTGTCACAGGGCACACAAGCCAAAGACAGTAAATGATGTGGTCATAAATAGTACAGAATTTGCATACAAAAATCTAATTAGCTGGTACCATAGAAATAAATAAAATTATTGCTGCTACGTGTGTATTAAACATCATGTTGAACACTGACAATGAGGCAAAGATGAAAACAGAGTACAAGTATGGGAAAAAGTAGTATTTGTTTTCATGTTAAATATTTTTATTCACTTTCACTTATTAAATTTAATTCTCAGATTTTAGGACCTTATGCAGTTTTTTATATGATTTGGCCTTACCTTATATCAAAACATATTTTCAAACAGTTATTGTCGCCGTAGAGACAAAGACACACACACAAACACACATACACACACTGTCACTCACCTGGGTGAATAAGCATCTAGGCTTTTTATTACTAAAAGCATACAATTTTATATATTCCAGGTGCCAGTGTCACAATATAATTGGTCAAAAAGTTGTTTTTAACATTCTCATTGGATATCTTCTATCAGTTTTCCTCCCTGCTTGCTTCATCCTACTATGTAGTCTGCAGGTCCTTGAAAGTTATTTGCTTTAAGCAAAGCTTCCCTATCTCAAGGGTACACTGGAATCTTGTCAAGGTCAAACTCTTCTTCAATCAGGTTGTAGGTAGACCAGCTGCCTTACCCAACAAGTTATGACATCTTATTTACCATTATATTTTTTCATTACTTTTATAGTTTTTATTTTTAGTAATTAAAACTATCAGCATGAAAAAATCTAGAATGAGAAATGTAACTGGTAATTTGCTAAAAAGACACCTCCATTATCTACATTGCAGTATGCCATGCTTTCTCTCTATCAGCAATTTGCATTATATTTTCAGAATGAAGGCTTGAGGAAGAGACCAGAAGTTTTCAATTATGATTTGTTGCTTATAAAAAGCTTTTAAAACTAATTTCTTCACAAATTCTTGGTCATAGCAGTGTGATAGCAGCACATAACATCTTTCAAGACCTTTTAGATTAAAATCTTTTCAAGATAGTGACAGTATATTGTCATTAAAAAACACTATGTTCAGATTTAATAAGGTTATCTCAAAATAAAAAAATAATAGCAAAATAGCAAAGCAGGAAAGGTTATTTGCTTGCTCTCTCCTGTCTCAGGATCCACTAAGTTGTCCTTAATTTTAAGTTAAAATTATCTTTTTTTTTTTTTATTTCTCCTTTATGTCACAATTTATGGCATGGGAAGATGAAAGCATGCACTCATCATTTAAACTGGAGTTTACTACTGAATCTTAGTATATTTTACATAAGGTATTATTATTATACCATGTTTGCTACTCTTTCAGAAATTTTTAAGATTGAATCTCATTAGATCAGCAGGAAAGTGGCCAGTCCTTGAGTCATGAAGTGAGACACTAAAATAATAACTTATATTCAGCTATATTACTCCCTCTCTGCAGCCACAACACTTGTCCTCATCTCTAAGATTGTTCACAGTTCATCTTAATGAGCAGTTCAAGAAGAGGGACCGATTCCTTCATATAGTCATAGTCAATCTGCCCAGATACTTGAAAAGAAAGAGTCTGGTATTTTCTTATCAAGATTTTGGACATGCAGCTTTTATCTTGAAGGATATCTGGGTTTGAAGAAGCCTAACCAGAAATTTAACATTAGAAAGAAGCGTGGAAACATGCAGAGGATCATCACTGTTTCTGATGGCCATTGTTGATATGAGGTGACAGATGCAGAAGTCTGGGGTTTATGTTTTAAAGAAAAAAAAAAAAATCAGAAAACTCTGAATATTGTTAATGACCATAGCCTGCACTGACAGGAATTCCAATAAATTCTCCCATATAGAAAAGAAGACACAGAATTTCAAATATGTTTCAAGACCTAGAGAATAAATTAAAGACAACTAAGCTGGTTTATTTACTGATCTGTGGCAAGAGGCCATTTAATCATTTAGTGGATGGCTGCTAAATGCTTTCCCTTTGAAGATTAAAAAGATTGACAAATGCCATCAGTTAAAGTCAAATTTTAGTCTTCAGTGCTGCACTGTCCTCTCCTAATGTCCCTCTATGCTTTGGTCGGTGCACCAGTAAAGCATAAACCCCAACAATATTTTTTATCCACACTTAGCTAAATTTGACAGCACAGACGGTGACAATGAGTATAAGGGGTATTGTGGGAGTTTAAATTGTTTAAAATTATAATTTTCCCCAATGTACCTCTTAATCTAGTTCTGAAATTCCTTAACCACAGTCATAATGGAAACATGAAAGTTATTAGACACTGTACTACCTCTGAATTATAAACATTAAGTACTATAAAATTAGTGTTCCTCAGACAAAACTACAGCATCATAAAGTTGATTACTGGTCAGCATCCTTGAAATGCTAAAACTGAATTACAAACATACACATTAGGACTAGTCCCACTCTTGTATCAGCAGTTTTATCTTCCACCGTAATCAAGCTCAGAGATGTGTTACATACTTTACAAGCACTTTTGTAGACTATGTTAGAAACTCAGAACCTGGCTCAAAGGTATTTTCTAACTTTCTTGAAATGAAAACCTTTTAAGGGGTACAATTTAATGGACGGAAATGCTCTGTAAATATAAAACTACAGCACTGGTTCTTGAACAAATACATTTTTCATGTCTTATGACCTTCAGAAATCTTCCTGATATTCTCATGATACTATTACAAATGAATGCTAATATCCTCACTAGGTAGTTACTGAAATATAGAAGATTTACACTAGAAAAATATTAGGGATTCAATAGACATATTTCATGTTCTTCTACATTCTTCTTTAAACAGCTCATATAATAATTAGATTAATATATGCTTTAAAAACATATAGCCTTGGTAACAAAATTTTTCGCTTTATAATATTAAAGATATTGCTTGAATAGGAGTAATCAGTTGTCACCAAACACAATCAGTATTTCCCTTCTTTAAAAAAAATGGGGATTAAAGGGGAGAGAAAAGAAATGCATTTCCAAACCCAAATTTTCATGTAATCCTTAAAAGCAAACTAAATTGATATTTGCAATTTACCTGTTATTAGCACCTGTGCCCTTCAAATTCTTCAGCTGAACTGGAAAAACATATTTTGAAGAAACATTTTTTTTAACAAACAAATATTAAAGTACAATTAGATTAGTTTACATTCAGCAACTATGATTCACTTCATAGAACCCTGAAAACATTACAGCTCGACCCTGTTCTCCCAAATGTGCTGTTCTGTATGCTACCTGAAGTCATTCAGCTCAATGCGAAGCTCTCAAAACCAGTTTTATTGTCATTATGGAACCAGTCTTTTCTAGGCATTGTAACCATCTAAGCATGAAATAGTCCATGCTAAAGCCCCACAGTCTTGTTGAGAGCATAATATTTTTATGAGCAGTTATTTGCTGTTTCAAGGTCTTCCACAGATACAAACAGAAACCAGACTCAACATTTAACAACCCAGCACCTGAACAAAGGAATCTGTATTATTTATAAGATTTGGGAAATTTAGTATTTTGTATTTTGAAGTTAAATATTTAGCTTATAGATGATTATACAGCAAAGAAACTAGTCATGCATTTTTTTGTGGTATATTTTTTTGCAAGATTAAGATCTACTCAGAAAAAGTTTACAAACAACACTTTTTCCCTGTTAAAACGTTTTATTTGTAAACACAGCTGGAAAGATATTTTGGAAATTTATACTGCATATAAGTATCCAAAATAAGAAATGCTAAATGCTACAATTTTGCATGGGGGAGAATGTGTGTTAAGGTCTTTCAGGCTTATCTGCTATTTCTGTGAGACAAGGTGGCATTTAGGGTTTCAGCTTTGATGGAAGCCTTTTCCTCCCTTTTATAGGAGTGGTTTAATTTCTAAAACCAGTTTCAGTTTCAGGTCTTCCGAGATCCTGAGAGATTGGATGATAGATTTGCTTGCTTTTTTTTGACAGAAGCAGAAGTTCGTCTTAGCTTGTGAGATTATAAAAGTGTCAGTTTTTTAAAAATACTGTTAGTAGTCCCTACAATACATACTAAGTTGAATGAGCAGCTTAACAAACTGATCTATCTCACATGAAAGTTCATGGAAAGGCTGCAGGCAAATTTATTTTTCTGGATTTTAATTAAGCTTTACTAAATTTGCTAATCCACAGCAATATTTTTTTCTACAAATATCCTAGCAAAGCACTTCTCACAAATGTATCCCTAGGAACAATTTACAATCTTGTTAATCAAACATTTCAGAATTACATTGAACTTTATAAAATTATATTTTGCTTTTCTTCTCAGAAAAGTTTTCTGAACTAAAGAAATAGTCTTAATTTTTGTAGCAAACTGGGTTTTAAACTTGATGTTATCTTTTTGCTGCTACAGCAAACTTCAGCTTTTATTCTGAGATAGAGGTTTTCAATATTTAGTACAGTAAATCCCAGCTATAAATTTGGATTGCATTTCAATAATTATTTTTATTATACATCCAAAAGACTCTTCTTTCATCACTAAAAAGAGACACTTCAAATATAATATTAAAGATTACATTAAGGAGGAATGGAGAAAGAAACTGGATAGTGAAGAGGTAATTGGAGAATCAAATGCAGGACCAATACATAAAATCATTCATATTAATGGGCAGCTGGCTGAAAAGTATGTTATTGTGTCCTAAAGAAATAAATCAATAACATTGCTACTTTATTTAATTTATTTATCTTTTAAAATGTTGGTTTATTTAATTTATTTATCTTTTTTAATGTTGTAAGATTGAAGATGATTATTGGTGTATTTTGACAGAGATAAACGTAAAGATAACACCAAATTAAATAGAAAAACTAGAGGGTCACCAAAAGGATTAAAGGGAATTATTCAAGAGCAAGAAAAAATATGTAAGCAGAACACTTAAAGAACGAAAGCAAATAGAATGTGCAAATGTCAGACAGAGAGAATAGAAAGCATTTAGGAAATTGAGGAAAGAGGGAGAGAAACAGATTTACCTAGCATTAAACAAGTATTTTTCTTGCTCTTTCTTGACCAAAAGAATTCCTAAGAAAATTCATGGAAAGAAAAAAGGATCTTATGTAACTCATATCTTAGAGGAAATTTCCATCAGTACAATTGTAAAACCAAAGTCTCATTCAACCAATGGAGAACAGGGTTGATCAGCATTTGATCAAACCTAGAAGCAACTGTTGCAAATGTATGAATACTTCTCATCATTTAGACAGGAGTTGTAACCCGTTTTGTGCCACACTCACCAAAGGCCTCAGGTAGTCAGTGACTGAATGTGATAAGTTGCATCCCAGCACAAACAGTCCTTCTGCCTTCCTTATTGACAATGTCTCCAGTCCCAGCAGGAGTTCATTTGCAGCAGTTCCCTTGATACGCAGTTACACTTGCAAAACTACAGCATATGCAAGATGGTTGGTCCCAACTCCTTATTTCTTCTGTAGTCTTCTGTAAGAAAGCAAGGTAATGCAACAGCATTTTCATTTCCCTCTATCTAGTTGGTGTACCTGTGGCAAAAGGCAGTAAGCACTTTCAGGACTAAAGATGAAAAATGTCTTTGAGGAGACCATAATGAGTAGTTTTGTCTCGTGGGTCTTCTGAGTCTCTCTCAGAGCTTCTACACACATAAGCAACAATATACAATATCAGATGGTTAATATTCTCCCTTTCATAAACTCAGATCATTATGAAAGAAAGCATCCTACTGCTGCAAACTGGCTCAAGTGAAGAGCGTGCATTTGAAATTTGTTGCTTGGGGGTCATGAGGAGTCACAACAGGAAACCAAGGTGGAAAATCTCCTTTGTCAAATGCTGGTTTAGGAAGCCTAACAGTTAGCCTATCTCCAATTTCAGTCAATCCTATAGATCACTGAAAGAGTGGCAGCCCATAATTATCCAGAAGCAATATTGGAATGCAGTCAAATATTCCACAGTGTGTTGAATTCCGTGGTGTCAATACACTGAATGGGAATCCAGAGTAACTGCCTATACTGCACTGACAAAAAAAAGATAAACCTCAAAATTATCGACTAGTCAAAGCCATTTCCTCATTTCAAATGACTTACTGTAAATCCAGAAATGGCCAATGCCTGTAAAGTGCTATGAAGAAATTATAGGAAAACTACCCACAAAAAACTTTACACACAATTTTTGCAGTCATGATAGTATCTGCCCTGCTTGGAAATATACCAAATCCTTGAACTAGTAGGTCATAATATGTCAACTCACAAACAAATTATTCTAACCCCTTTTATTCTTTTAAAAATCATATTGAAAAAAAATCAAGGAAAAGATTGATTTTTTTCCAAGGAATATGTTATTTAATTTTGACAAAACTTAACCTAGAACTTGTAAACATGGAAGGAAAATGTCTTTTAATTGCAAGTTCACAACAATAAAGTAAAAATGACTGATACAGAGTAAGGTCTTCCAGCAACAATAAATCTTTAACATTTCTTATTGTCAATTTTCTTAAAATGCCATATAATATATTCTCTGCATTACGTCCAATGACATATGTTTTGAGAAGGACATTATGACAGACAGTATTGTGGACATCCACATAATATTAACAATGTACAATATTGTGCGGCTACAGACAGTATGAGAGTTACCTGCTCCAACTGCAAAAAATGTGTAAAATAAGCATGCTGCATTCTTCAGGAACGTTAGCAAAGAGAATAAATACTGTAAATAACTCTTTTCAAACTCATTCTTCATACCAAACTTGAGACAAGGATGCCTACCATACATAGTAAAATGTATAAGCTAAAGTAGGCAGAACTCAAAGTAGGTTTTAAACAAAGGTCGACACAGAATATGGAAATTCTAAATACAGAAATATATAAGCATCAGTATTTACAGAGAGAGATATTTCAATGTTTATTAAAGGAATTTCATTGTCAATATACTATGTTCCTAGGGCCAGACCATGGTTACATCATAAGACAGAAATACCTTTTAAAGCCAGTGCCAGATCCCCCTTTTAACCTGTCACCAGAGGGATTTTTTTTATCATGTTTCACTATTCATAAAAAGGCTTTGATTTGTTACACTAAATTAAAAGTAGCTTTCAGCATGCCTGGAAGACTGACATTACACACTTCAGGGGAAGGTTTAACATATTCTAAAGGCTTGAAAGGTGAGCTTAACCTCACAGTGATGTAGTTAACTATGTACCTTTACATCAACTGACTTTTCACAGACTGCCTGTTTGATGGGAGAATGGTGGTGTGCAGGGGGACACAGACCTCTCAGTACAGAGCAGAGATGGATTTCAGTTGGTCAACTCTGGGACTGGAAATACAGCAACCCCATAGCCACACATCTCTAAACACTGATTTGTACAGCAGATTCAACATAAATCTTGCAGCCAAGAAGTTTGATAAGCCACCAAGAAAATATCAAAGCCACCTCAGATCCTACTTACAGATTTAACTTCTCAAAAAAGTCCCCAAAAATCCCTTAACCATCAAGCTCAGCATTGCTATCAGACACTGTAATTAAAAACAACAAAAAACCCCAACCCCAAACCAGAAAAAAACGTTCCATAAACAAAAAGCACTTAACAACAAAGAAAAAAAAAAAAAAAAAAAAAAAAAAGAATGGTTGCAGCTAACTGCTGACTGCTTTTTTGATAATCATATTAAAGCATAAATTTTATAGTTCAAGAAAGAGACAGAAAGTAAGCAGAATAAAACCAAACAATTTCTGTGAGTAAAGATAAAACAAAATCTTACTGCAAAAACAAATTGCACTGTGAAAACTGCTGGATGACATAAAGAATGGATGATTCAACATAGTTATCACTTGCTTGTCTATCTTATGCAACTGCAGAAACAATTTCCCAGTTTGAATAATTTCTCACTTCAAAAAGTTTAAATTTTGTATGAAATAAACAACACTTCTACACTCAAAGATCAGTAAGTCTGAGAAGAACAAGGAAAATTCAGAATCTCATATTGATAGGTAGGGAATGAACCTTTGATATGAAAATCCCAGAATTCTTATAAGGATGGTAAAGTAAGAGTCTGTTTTAACTTTATGTAACTAATTCAGATTTGGTTATTGATGATAGGCAGTTGTCAGCATTATTGCTGTTTAATGATTTTCCTGAAAGATTTCCCCATCTTTCTGGAGAACATGTAGCTGTATTGCATACAGCACCACAACCTCAGTACAATTTAATATACAGGAATTTTTATATCAGCTAGGTGAATCAATTCAAGGTTTCTGCACAAAACCCCTACAAAACTCAAAGACACTTAAGAAGACACTTTTTTTTTCTTTTTTTTTTTTTTTTGAGAAAGCAGTACATTTGTTATAGAACAGACATAAACCAATAAGCTTTTAATCATAACAGGTCTTTGCATTGCTGAGACTGAGGAAAATGTTCAAGGGACACAGAAAGTTACTTCTGAAAATAAATCATCTGGATTTACAGAAATTAAGCAGTTCTTAAATAGTTTTACAATCCTTAAGAAAAACTCGGTACCCTAAGAGATAAATAATAAACACATGAAACCTCACAAAACAAATGTTCTGCCTCCCAGTTTCTTTTTGCTCTCTATCAACATCCAAGGATTATAGCTGTGCAAGTACCATGTAAAAATGAAATGAGAAAAAAGCGTGCTTTTTTTGTTTTAATGAAGTGATATACAGAATGTATGGATTTAATTTGTGAGCGTTATGAAAAGTTCAGGTATAAAGACAACAAAAGTGCCTAAAATCCTGAGTGGTCCTGTGATATCCCCATCTCTCTGATATCAAAAAAAAATACAAGAATCTCTGCATGAGTCAAACTGAAGATCCATCCCACCTAGTGCTTTGTTTCCAACAATGGGTAATAAATCTTGTCTAGAACAAAACAAATGTAAAGGGTACTACCCCAGAATACAAGCCAAAGCTCCTACAATTTGCAGCTCAGGGATTTTCTGACACAGAGATTTATAATTCCATAGCCTGATTTAATTTCTCTACAATGAAGATATCCAACTGCTCTGTGATGCCTGGAAAGTTTTAAGCACCCTTTTATCCTGTTGCAAGAAGACCTACAACTTAATTACAGCCTAAGCTATTTAGATATTACTAACATAGGAGTCATTGCAAATTCAGTCGTCTTTCAGAAAGCACTCAGCTTTCTGAAATTCTTCAGAGTTTTCTTCATTGCCCTGAATAACTTAACATCTTCAACAAACTTTGTCACCTTACTATTCACCCTTTTGCAGATCATTTATGTAAATATTAAACAGCACAAGTGCCAGTCACTCTAGTGACTTTTTTCCACCATGAATGTAGAAAAATTATTCTTAATCACTACTCTTCCCTCTTTTTTTTTATTTTTTTTTAATCCATGTGAAAGTGTTCTTTTTTTTTTACCTGTTTTAACTAGTTTCCCTGAGACACTTTGAAGGGGAAAACTCGTTTATTATATTTTGGAAATCCAAGCAGTATACACAATTATACATACCTCTTACAAATGTGAAACTATCTTCCTTACACACGTCTGTATACCATGGAGACTCATTATTAAACTCTGAAAAAGTCCAAGAGCAAACCATATAAAGTAAGGGCACATTTTTATGTGAAGCAAGCCGTCAGCAGCATATTCTAATTTGCTTTTGATTTCTTTAGCCATTAACTTACTGTTAAATGTAATTTGTAGAACTAAATTAATAGAGAGATCAGCACACATGGTGAGATTATTAAAGCACACTCTGAAAAAGTATCCATTACAATTGTCTCATGTTTTGAATTTTATTACAGCAGTGATCTTCGAATGGAACAAAAAAGAATCTATATGCTAATATATAAAGTATGAAAACACAATTAAGAAAAAAACCTTTGGTGAAATCTGTCTTGTTTCTCTCCTCTTTTACTTGAGGAGAGAAAGAACATACAGTATATACTATTGTATACAGAGTATGCTAGGGCTTTTTTATTGACTCAGAAAAGGACTGATACGATTACTGTAGCACAAATGACAGCAATATCCCCTTTTGTTCTACACTGATTAACTCCAGTGATGGTTTTTTATCATATATAAACATTTGTTTGTGTTGTACCTGTCTCTTTCATCATTTTGTGACTTTTAAGAAGTAAATGATGTTTGCTTATTAAACAACTTTAAGTTTAAAACGACTTTGTATCTTACCTTTAGTGTTATATTTTGTTTTTAAAAGATTTTCCTAACATACATCCTCTGAAAATTGCAGATCAAAGTTATTCAACAAAGTATAGAGATCTCTATTCAACAGAAATGTAGAAGTATTTCAACTATGCTAGAAACATACATCATAACTTGATTTTATTCCTACTATGTGACTGTGTTAACAATTTGACATCTACTTTAAAAGATTTTTAATTGCAAAGCAATACATGCCTGGCTATCTGGTATAACAATAACGGATCTGAAGACATCTGCAAACTCCTTTTATATGACTTTAACCATCAAAAGTATTAGTCTATAGACAAAAATAGCCGTTTTTATTCCATCTGTGGTAAATAAAGAGACAAGCATCTTTTATGATAAGGGGAATATGGAATTATCTTACCCAATCAACCATTGAACATAAACAGTTATTTTAAAGTTAAAATAGTTTATGAAGCTAAAATGAGATTAAAACCTCTTTGGTCATTGATAACATTTGTTAGGACTATTGATTGTACTAAACTGTAATCTTCCCAAGGATTGAATTTTCTGATAACTAACAACTAATTTCATAACAACTGGATCATTTGATTAAGTTCTTGATTCTTTGATAATTTTAAATTTTTGATATTGACACCAGAATTATAATCAGTAAAGCATAAAGAAAAAAATAAATTTGAGTTCTATAAGCAAGCAACTTCTTAGCATTCCTAGATTCTGTTTCAAATGGACACTTAAAAATCTCTCTCAAGTTTTTGGAAGATGGAACAAGGTAGGAGACGGAGGCAAAGACTGTGCCTATACTTTCATTTGCAAGGCACTGCGATTTCAGTATTAACGTTATGGAGTTTAAAAGTCTGCTTCATTCAAGTACACAAGCCCTATTCACGTAGCTTTTTCAGAAGTGATAAAAAAAAAAAGTTTTGAAACTTAACCCTTCCTTATCAGACATTCAAATCCAGAAATAATTCTACTCATAATAAAACACTTTAAAAACAAACATTAGTAAAATATTTATTAGTAGAACAGTTTATCAATTGACAACAAAGGGGAGTCATTTCTGTAGGGGACAAAACTATGATTGCTTAACAAACTTAAGTATCAAATAAAACATGGAAATGTTCATGGGATTAATATTTTCCTGAATTAAATGATATTCTCCTGGTATTTAAGATATATTAACAGGAGCAGGACACATAAGGTATAAGCTTGCAGTATACCTGAAACACCCTCCTATCTTCCCAATTGTGATAGTAAATTTGCCCTCAAAATTTACAAAGAAACTTGCTGCTTTACATAACTGGAATGCTAGTCCACAAATAAAACCAGACAAAAAGGGAGTACATTTTACCAAATTCTCTCTATTCTTTCATAAAAGATATTTCAGAATAAAATGTATGTTAAACCAGTCCACAATCTATGTTGAACAAAACATGATGTGCAATTTCTCAGATTTTGTTAAGGGAAATGGTGAAAGAGAAGGGCTAGGCTGACTTTATCAACAGACAAAGCAAAGCAGTATGTGCATCATTCATCTCTATTCTCACTGATATGTTAATTCCTATGACCCTATACTTTATATGCATATTGTAATTGCAATCTTGGTCACTCACATTGTAAGAAATTATAGTCCTATGTCCTTCCCAATGAATATTTGTTTTCTTTCCAACTTCTAAACAAGTGAAAAGTCTTGTCACTCATGTTTATTGTGAACAAAAAAACCAAACAAGTATACAGAATTAAAGAAAAAAATAATAAAGCATTCTTTATATGAATGCCATCTTTTAGCATGTCCAGGCACCCTTGTTTAGAAAAGCTGACAAAACAAAAATTAAACTCTCATAAAATAGCATGATGTAAAGTACACAAGACGGGGAATCTCTGCAACTGTTGAAGCAAAGAAAACTTTAGATTACCTTCTCTAAATTTGATTGGGATGCTCTTACTGCATTTGTTATAGCTATCAAGAAGGATGGTTGGTTGCCTCATCATCGTAAAGCAATTTTACTTCAGATTTCAAGTCAAATTTGTTCTTTAAGCATATAACCTTTAACTTCTTGCTCTACTACTGTTAGAAACCTGATCATTTCCTCTCACACAAAATTACCATAGTTTAAAATATTCATATCCCGTGATAATTATTGTTTCAGAAATTTGTGAGGGTGTCTTATAATCTCAGAAGAAACAAGGATAAATTTCAGTCTGTGCATTAAATGGATTAAAAGCTTTATTCCATTAGTAAAATGTATCCCACTTGGTTTAAATATAAAAATGACTATACTGCTGAATAGGTAAGCCAAAGTTCTTCTAAACATAAATCGTATACAACATTATTACTGTAAATGTTTCATGGAAGGATAATGAAGGTCTTCTGTTAGCTCTGGGTTGAACATTCATCTGTGAGATCACCCTCACCTTCCCCAGGTTGCTAGTAAGTTGACTCATACTGGTTGTGATCCTGCTGGGTCCCATGAGTAATGTGTAAAGTTTCAGTAGGCAACACCACGCAGCATCCATTGTGTGGAAGTCGTCTTCCAGCATATTAAAGGACTGAGAAATAAGCATGGTAAACTATATTCATAGATCATTCTGTACTTAATAATTTGGGAGGCTATACATAAAATGCCTCTTTCTCAAAATTGTTTGCTTAATACATTACAAGTTTAGCTTTCACCACTTCTAGAATATTTTATTTTGACAAATAACAGGTCAGTTTAGTCACATTATTAAGGAAAAACTTAGCACTGACCCTATGGAGTTTTTGATTACTCTCATTAATTCCTCTTTCAAAGTGGATTGCATTCATAACTAGATCTTACTGACTAAAATGATCCAATCCAATAAAGAAGACCTTTATAGGCTATTCAATCAAGTGAATTTTTAAACCAGCTTTTCATCCTTACAAAAAAGTCTTAATTTTAGAGACCATATTGTGCAGCAAGCGATGTTTTTTTAAGCATTGTGTGTTGTGTGCTCTGTGTGCTTCAATATTCCTAGTATAATGAGCTGTCACATCATAATACTGATGGGTCTTATTGCTGGGTGACATCTTAGAGATATCACCACCTATGGTAAAGGAGAACAGGAAGACAATCTAGATGTAGAATCACGTAATCAAAATATTTGGTTTTATTTAGGATTTTCCAACCACTTAGTGTGTTGCAGACAAAGAAGGAATCATTATTAATATAGGAAGAAAGAAGTGTATGGGCATCGATCATTTGCACTGTCAGCCAGGAAGAGTTTGTGTAGAGCATCCAAGTTACTTCATTTCCAGTGGTCTGCTTATTAAAATAAACTGTTCTTCAGCATCCTGAAAACATGGTGGCAATTCTAATTACTAATGGAAGCAACCAGAACATACATTACAGAAATGTAAACAGATCTTATTAAAAATCCAGCTCTCGTTTCAAAATTGCATGGAGATTTCAAGTAATCCTACCAGCAAGAATGGTATAAAGTTAACTAACTTCCAAAAATACATCTGAGAAATTAAATACAAAATCATTTACAACACACAAATAATTCTGGCTATATAATCATTCTGTGATTAGTTTCCACTCGGAAAGCCACAAGATTCAAAAAACTAATGTTCAGTGTACTAAGTTGTTTGTTCTACTGAAAAGTAACCCCCTACTCCGGGGCTAAATTTTCTAGTTTAAACTAAAATTATTCAAGCACTTTACCATAACATGTAATTGCTATTTAGCCAGGCCAAATTGTGGGCTACTGAATTCCTGTAATTCCCTAAGCTTTCAATGGCAGATTGTGGCCCACTGTGCAATTCATTACATCGATAAAAAAAGTTTCTATTTCCTTGTGTTCAGCAATAGAAGAGTGCCAAAGCATTACAAGGCTGATATGATCTTATTTTATAAACACTTCTTTAGAAGTATTCACTCTAAAAAATAAATAATATATATAGTAGTGTTGCAAACAAAATTAAGTTTTATTCTTAAGCATTAATGCTGGTTATTATTTGTATAATAAAAAGTATTAGAGTAAACTTTAACTTATTATGGTAAACTTTAATAAATGACACAGCATCCCAGCTTAGAATAATGCACAGTTCAAGGGAAATTAAGACTGGAAAGTAAACAAAGAGAAAATGATGGACACAGAGTAAGGGGGTATGTGGATCAGTACTCTAAGGGTCATGATATTTTAATTTTTTTAATATATGTATAATAACATTGATCTTCCATATAAATATATGTTGCCTCTTTTCCTTGGTAGAATGTAAGAGACAATTTGAATGGGTAAGCAAAGTCATTCTACCAAGTAACAGTGAAAGAATTCCAGGCCCTGCGAAGTTCACACAAAAAACGGGTAATTGTCAGTGAATATAGCGTGGCTTTATGCATTTATGAAGATAAAATGAGAAAGCGAGCATAGACAATTTCTTTAGGTGTCTCAGCTACGTTAATCATAAGCGGTAAGGCATTAACGAGTCAGTAATGAATTAACAGTGTCATGTTATGAAAATGACAGGTTTTTTTTTTTTTTTTTTTTTTTTTTTTAATTTGTAATATAATACTTTCTCCTATTTTTCTTACTGCATATATTTTATGCAGCCTAGGAACATGGCCTGATATAAATTTGATTTTATCTTATTTTGATCTAGGCGATCACAAAGAGGAAGAAAAAAACAGAACATGAAGAAAAACAAATAGGAATGAAATTAAAACATTGTCTGGTCTTAGTTCCTCTGCTTTACTTTCAAGCGATCTTCATATTACAATTTATTATAATTATAGCAACTATAATTAAAAAGTGTATATACATTCATTAATAATGAAGTATTAAGTGCCTTAAACTCATTAAAACCAAATGAAGTTTTTATAACATTGTTGAGGCCTTGGCAACAACCTTGAGGAATATGAGCAGTATGATGCTTTATTGTTTCATTACTAAGACAAGAGAGCTCTGGCTCCTTGTCAGGATATAGGAACTCCATATTTACATCAGTCATGAGCGCAATAATGTTCATTCTCCACAACTTTAAAAACACAATCTACTCCCTGCATTAGCTTGTCCAAAATTCAACCAAAGAAACATTCTGAAGCCAAGACTTTGATGCATGATGGCAAGGGGAAAGAATATGGAGGACATCCATAGTTCTCTGGGTGCCAAAAACCAAAAGGTGAAAACCAGTCCTCATCAAATGTCATAAAGACTCTCAGTTCATCTAAAGGCCAATGGATAATCCTGCTTTTCTAAAAGTAATGTCCCAGAAAAATAATTGGGGAAGTAGAGGATAAAGGCAGCATGGCTGGCTACAGCTGGGATTAACAGTTTGCAGATTGGAAGCTTTGAAAAACTTTTTCTCTTTTGCAGTAGACTAAGTTTGCTATATCATAAAAAATACTCATTTTGCAATAAAATGTTTGCAAAGAGTGCAAGATTAATAAGAAATTTGAACAAGGAATAAATAATCATAGTGGAAAACAAGAGATAGGAAGAAGACCGTGCCTCTTGCTACAAGTTCCCTTCCCCCCTGTCAAACAATGAAGTATAAATTACCTTATTCAATATAACACCCTCATCTAAATGATAATATTAAGAAGTAAATATGTACAGAAATAAGTGCACGTGTTTAGATCCATAATCATGAATTAAAAGCAAAAGAAATCTAAACCTACTTCTCCAGTCTTAGTGGTAGTGGACCAAATGAAGCCATCATGATTCATAGTGCTGAAAAAATAAAATCTCGTCTATAATTCTCAAATGAGAGAAAGAATGACTGAAACAGAGTCTGTGCTGTTAATCTTCTTTCCTGTCATGAGTATTATATATGTCATAACACTTATATTTAAATTTACTATTGGTTTGTGTTTTTTCTTTTTCCATTTTATCTCCATGAAAATGATGCTTATTTGGACTACATGGGCTGATAATAAGATGTGTAAATATGTCTTGTCTTCCCTAAATCAGAAATTTTAAAAGTGTAGTGAATGGAAAATTAATCATATGGAAGAGGACTTTCAAAACTCAAGGCAATTCAGACTAGTTTCAGTTCAAAATGCTGAAATGTATTGTCTAAGAAGGTATAAAACTGAGTACTTCTTTCAGCTGACAGTTTTTAATATGGCCATATTAGCAAAATTATTTTCAGAAGATGTGGGCATTGTATGACTCTGCCACCTGTTAACAAAAATTATTCAATTTTTTTTTTTAAGGATTTCACCAAATCCTTTTTCTGTAGTGCACCCAAGTTGTTGCTATCTTCAAAGCATCTTGAAAGAGTCATCCTTACAAATCAAAGTTGTTTACTGACTGCACATACCGGTAACCATCATACTTCAGTGCCTGTATGCTGAATATGCCTTCATAAATAAAGTACTTTACTGAACGTGATTCTAGAATGCTTTAATGTGATTTTTTAAAATTACTGTAGGATTCTGTTGTTTTTCCCTTATGATGATCTTTGATGCTCAAAATAATGGTTGTTCCTAAAATGCAGATTTTCATGCCTCACCACCACTGAAATACTTTTAAATGTTGAATGATTTTAACCTGAATTTTCTAGTATTTGGTTTCAGGAACAGCAGAGAAATCTTGTACAGCATTTTAAACCCAGGATATCGATACACTTATTCACCTCATTTTCATGCTGGTTCTTTCTCTGCCACTGTGCAATGGACACCACCTAGTTACCCCATTTAATTGCCTTAGGAATCTGTAGTCAAATCTTCATAAAGTTAAGGGCTACAAGATTGGATTTACATATTTTAAGGGCACCAGTTTCATATGTCTGTGAACAAGAAATGAACACTCACTACTGAAACATTCATAAAGTCTGTAAAGAGTTTATTCCCTAAAGATTGATAACTATTTACAATTCTTCCCCATAAGAACTATCCTATAAAATGAATTCCTATTAATTATGGTATCACAAACAAAAGACACTAAATTTGTGCCAGAGCAGTTCAATAATGGCAATACATCATCAAGTGCAATGAAACTTTTCTCTAAGGTCCTAAGCAACTATCCTTTCAGGGGATGTTATAGCAACAGATGTTCTAGAGAATTAATTTGAACTACTTAAATATGTGCAAAAACTAATATTGACTATTGAATGGGAAACATAAAGACTAAAATGCAAATGGATTTATCATTGGCAAGTCTCTCTTACTACTAGTTAGCTAATATTCTTGGAAAACCGTGCTTTATCTAGGAAAATAATGGAAATTGAAATGACCTCTAAGTTAGAGACAGTTTGCTATTTATAACCTGGTGATAACTTTTTTTCATACCTTTATCAGTTTAAAATCACAGGATCACAGAATCGTCTAGGTTGGAAAAAACCTTGAAGATTATCCAGTCCAACCATTAACCTAACACTGACAGTTCCCAACTACACCATATCCCTAAGTGTGATGAAATCCCACAATTACAACTCTTATTCTGAAAACATTTAAAACATCACTTTATAAAAAATAATTTCCACTGGCAATTCTTGTTAAGAATTAACATATTTTTTATATTTATCGCATAAATAAAGACTTTATAGTCTGATTAAAATCAACCACAGCAATATCCTCCTTGCCATTCTTTGTAAAGATGCATAATGGGAATGAATTTTAAGTTACAATATTAATTCTTCTATGTCATAAAAAAGAGTGTATCTGCCTCACGCACTGATATGTACATTTCCATGCGAAATCTTCTCCTTTTTTAGTCAACACTTCTCAGCCAATCTACAGTGAGGATTTTTTAGTTTTTATTTCAGTTGCTGAAGCAAAATAGAGAGATACTATAGGCACAGAGATAAATCTGCCAAAATGACAAAAAAAACCTACAAAATACACTCTGCTTTTTGTACACCAATTGGCTGATTAATGATACAGTTAAAGAAAATCTAAAAACATAACAAATAAGAAGGAAACTATAAAGCAAGCTGAAGGACAATCAGGTGGTGACTTCTATCATATTGTTTTAAAGCTGAGAAACTACACTTCAGATTCTAAGGATGCCAATGATACACATAGTATAATTACCTTAAAGCCAGTCAAAGGATCTCAAAATTTACATACAGGTTATGAGGGTGGAAACACAGGTTAAACAATTTGAGATGAAGAACATTTTGTGTCAAAAAATAACCACTTAAAATGACATAATATTGCATAGGGGTCAGCGATGGTTAAATTTAAACTAGTATCTGTTGAAAACTATTCAGCCAGAAGCAGTTGTTAAAGCTGGTGAAGAATATGAATGACAAAAAAGTAATAATAAAATTAAAATAACAAAATTAATTACTATATCACAACACCTTCAAATCTAGGCTTTAGTTTATGAAATGTTAACTAGTCCAATAATATATATAGCAAAAAATATAAAGAAATTAGATATACTTTTGGTGTCTTTTGTTTTATTTTTCTCTTTCAAACCTTCAAATATATTTTTATTACCATTATTTTAATTCTTGTAAAATTCCAAACTTAAGCAGAAAATAACGTAGGAATCATAAAGATTTTGTTCAACTAATTACTTAATGTTTCCTTGATAAAGGACAGTTTTCTCTGCTCAGTTTTTAACCTTTTTTCCCATCAGCTGGAAAAGCAATGTTAAGTAATATTATTAAATAATATTTCCTTTCCTTAATGTCATGGTTTAACCCTGATAGGCAGCTCAGCCCCACAAAGCCATTCACTTACTCCCCCTGAGTGGGATGGGGGAAAGAATCGGGAGAGTAAAAGTGAGAAAACACATGGGTTGAGATAAAGACAGTTTAAATGGTGAAGAAAAAGCTGCATGCACAAGCTAAGGAAAACAAGGAATTCATTCATTACTTCCCATCGGTGTTCATCCATCTCCAGTAAAGCAGGGCTCCATCAAACATAACGGTTACTTGGGAAGACAAACAGAATCTCTCTCAGTATCCCCCATTTCCTTGTTCTTCCCCCAGATTTATTGCTGAGTATGACATCATATGGTATGGAATATCCCTTTGGTGAGTTGGGATCAGCTGTCCCAGCTGTGTCCCCTCACAACTTATGCACGCCCAGCCTCCTCGCGGGTGAACTGGTGTGAGAAGCAGAAAAGGCCTTGACTGTGAGAGAACTGCTCAGCAGTGACTAAAACATCCCTGTGTTATCAATACTGTTTCCAGCACAAATCCAAAACATAGACCCATGCTAGTAGCTACTATGAAGAAAATTAACTCTATCCCAGCACAAACCCACCCATACTCATTCAACAGAATATATGCACACAATATCAATGGGAGGTGTTTTGTAAACTAATTGTTCCAATGGTTGGAGAGTTAGTCAAAGTTGTTGCTGAAGTGCTGAGGCTTGGACAACCGGCCCAAGCCAGAGCTGACCTATAGATGAATCCTGTATATTTTAAAACTGAAAACCATTGTGATAGTAGGTATTGTACTAAGTTATAAAAAACACCTATTCTGATGTAGAAAGTGCTAAAGCATTGAAGTACTGAAGCCTGAACAGGCCCCAAGATGAAGCTGCTAACTTGGTGTGTAATCATTAATAAATTATGTAAGATCACTAGTGAAAGATGCAGCTTAGAATATAATCAGTAGTGAGGATGAAATGCTGAGAGAATGTATCCAACTCCCCTTGTTTAGCCTTGTTCAAGGCAGAGAACCCACGTATTTGCCCTTGTTAGAAACTCCCATGGTCTCCCCGCCCCGAGCCCTGGCCAGGCTTTGGGTGGAATCCAACAGGAGAATGAAACCAGGAATTTTCTGCTCAAAACAAAGGTGCCAGCTATTCTAGCCTGTCGATCTCTGGTATATAAGGCTGGACCCGCTCACAGCGACTTTGGACGCCTCACCTATGGGTGGACGCACCGCGTAGGATTTCCCCCTTGCCGGGACAGGCTCTGCAAACCCTCGCTGTAACCGGGGCGGCCCAGCCACTGCGGGGCTGGGTGATGGGAACGTGTGCAAGTGGTGATGGATCTTTCTTAATCACTATTCTCTCTCTCGTGTAGTAATGATGTGATGCATTACCCTATATTTTCCTGTTTGTTGCTTTAGGTGCATTATTCTGCCTTTTCTTACTGCATGTTTTCCGTATTACTCTGTTACACTATTTAGTTATCACTAGTAAAATATGCCCGCTCTTTTCACTCTGGTGTCTGAGCTTTATCAGTATCCTTAATAAGCAAAACAAGTGTATAATCACTTCTTTTTGTGTCGGTGATGATGTTTAAGATACTTTTCTCCTTTTCTTCCTTGATTATATTTCTCTTGTCTTTCTCATTTCCTTTCTGTTATTCTCT
Organism: Athene cunicularia; assembly: GCF_003259725.1. Classification (NCBI taxonomy): domain Eukaryota; kingdom Metazoa; phylum Chordata; class Aves; order Strigiformes; family Strigidae; genus Athene; species Athene cunicularia. The sequence goes on from NW_020799095.1 coordinate 110,440,585, forward strand.
GTGTTTCTGTTTTGCAATGAAATTCAAACTGAAAGGTTCACTTCATTTGCTCAAAAAAATCAGTCTCAAAACATGGCTGACTAACTCTGTACATAGTGCAATTAAATTATACATCTCACCAGGTGTAACAGTTCTCACATTTCCCTGTCTGAAGTTGAAATACCATCTGTGACCCCTTTTAGTACTGTATTTGCTTTTCTCCTAGTGATAAGTGTCAGTTCATACTCTTTCACAGTGCAGAAAATGCACAAAATTGTATTTTTCCCCACTGGTCATCCTCAAAACAAAAGTTTTCTTTGTAATTCTCATTACTAGTCTCTAAAACTACATTTGTATACTGCAGTAAGTATAAAAAAAGGCTATGTGGATATCTCTGTGTACCAAAGATACACAAAATAAAACCCCTACATTTTGAAATGCTCCATGAAAACTAATAACTATATGGAGAAAAAAGTTGCATGGCCCCAGTGGAGTGCCTTGGTGCCCATCCTGAACACTCCTACTGAATGAATTAAAGTATGGTTTTATGACACTATATTTCACCCAACCTACATAACAGAATGCTGTCCTGTACACTCTTCTGATCCAGCTCACATTGATCATGCTTGCTAAATCTGTCATCCAAATATTTTTGCTTTTTATACCAAAATGACTGACAAATATACCAAGCATGATTACATAAGCATACTCCTATTACCTCAAAATATTCTTACACAATCTCTGTAAAGGTTTGTTTCAAAAGATGCAAAACACAGTGGTATGAAATATCTTTTGCCTTTCACCTGCATCTTTAGTTGTCTTCAAGTTAGAAAATTCACTTTATCTTATATACACTTTATGTGTTACCATTATGGTATCCAGCATCAGAAGTTACACAGTTTATGCATTAAAGCAGTAAAGTAATGGATGAAAAGGTCACAGTGAAAAAGCAATATTTAAATAAGCTGGCAAGTATATTTAATACTTTCCAGTTCATGGAGATGCTCACAAAACCCATGCTTGACAGAATACTTGAATAGGAGCTGTAGAGAACAGGTGTCAGTGTAATAGTGTGCACAAATGGGACACCAAAAAGATCTGGGGGACATTGACCAAATTGGTAATGCTGGAGATTAAAATAACCATCAGATGAATTAAGCAGTAACCAGGGAAAGAAATTTTTAAACAAAAGGGTAAGCCTGAAAAGAAGCGTAAAGGAAGCACTATGCAATGAAGTGGAAGGAAACCTGGGAGTGGAAACGGCAAAAGTCAAAGCTTGTTTTGACACAGTTAGGGTACTCCAGGACACTGCATAGGTACAGGTGAAACTGGAACACCACATCTCCAATGGGAGTGGTGGGCAAACCGGGGAACCCACCACTCCTGGAAAGAGGGTGGAGGTGGTGCTCAAAACCCCCACTGCTGGAGGGATGAGAGTGATGCATGTATGTAGCTTGGGTAGACATGTGTGAATAACGTAGCTCAGGTAGACACGAGTGACTTGGATAGATCGGATTGTTGGGCCAATGTCAACGAGATGAGCTTCAACAAGGACAAGTGCCAGGTCCTGCACTTAGGCCACAACAACCCCATGCATCTCTACAGGCGTGGGGAGGTGTGGCTGGAGAGCTGTCTGGAAGAGAAGGATCTGGGGGTTCTAACTGACAGCAGCTGAACATGAGCCAGAAGTGTGCCCAGGTGGCCAAGAAAGCCAACGGCATCCTGGCTTGTATTAGAAATAGTGTGATGACCAGCAGAAGTAGGGAGGTGATAGTCCCCCTGTACTCTGCACTGGTGAGGCCACACCTGGAGTGTTGTGTCCAGTTTTGGGCACCTCAATACGAGAGAGATATCGAGGTGCTGGAGCGAGGGCAGAGGAGGGCAACGCAGCTGGTGAAGGGCCTGGAGGACAGACCCTATGAGGAGTGATTGAAGGAGCTGGGACTGTTCAGTTTGAGGAAGAGAAGGCTGAGGGGAGACCTCATCACTCTCTACAGCTACCTGAAAGGACATTGTAGAGAGGTTGGTGCTGGTGCCTTCTCACAGGTGATTAGTGACAGAATGAGGGGGAATGGCTTTAAACTCTAAAGAGTTTAGAGTAAGTCTTAAACTAAAGATTCTGTGATGCTGTGAATAAAACCTTTTGGAATTAGTTATAAAAGGGTGCTTAGAACCCTGTAGTCCTATAGTAATGTTTTAAAGTGTTTTGTAAGTATAACATTTTGCAGCTTAACTGAATTTAAAAACACAACTTCTCTAAACTTTTAGGTATTTAGAGAGAAAGAAATCTCTGATATTTTCTTTCATTTTCCATATACAGACTAATTCACATAGTCCCTAGAAAACATTATGTTTCCAAGAGGAATGGAAAGGGCAGCTGACAACACACTTCTGAAGGTGCAAAAAGGACATACGAAGTCCCCATAATATTTCTGTACTACAACCCTTCATGCTTGAGCTCTTTCCCTCTCACCTGGGAGCACTCAGCACTCTCCTCCTGTCCTTCCTTCTTTTGTCCTTCCAATCCTACCAGTTTCCAGTTCCCACTATACATATTAATTTCTTGCTACACCTAACAGGCTGCTGATGCCTATAGCGATTTTCCAGTTGGTAGTTCCATCATCACTACACAGATACAGTCTCACTGGGACCACAGAGGTGTAAGGGGATAGCTCACACAACTGGAGTGCTCCAGAAGGTCTAACAAGTTTAGAAACTCTGTTGGACTTCATGCTGACAAACAGGGAAGGACTGTTCAGGGATGTGAAGGTCTGGAGTAACGTTGGCATCACTATCCATGAAAACGTGGCATTCAAGGCTGTGAGAGGAGAGAACAAGACAAATATCAGAATCACAGACTTGGACTTCTGAAGACCAGGCATTGGCTTGCTCAGGATCCTGCTTGGAAGAGTCCCATGGTATACAACTGTGTAGAGAAAGTGGTGCAGAAGGGCTGGTTCTTAAAAAAATTCCAGGTCTGAGACATCAACGAGAAAGTCCAGAGCCATGAAATGGAAGAGGATCAGACTAGGGAGCATTTAAACAAACCAAAAATACAGAAGGACAAAACTGGGAAGAGTGGTTGATAGTCCAGATGGCCATGCCACCATCCAGAAGGACCTCAGCTAGCTGGAGAAATGAGACAAGAACTTTATGAAGTTCAACAAAGGGGACTGCAGTGTCCAGTACCTGAGGAGGAATAGCCCCATATACCAGTTCAGGATGGGTACCAAATGGCTGTAAAAGAACTTTACAGAAAAGACCGTCGGGGTCCTGGTGGTTAAATACAAGTAAGCAGTGTGCCTTAATGGCAAAGAAGACCAACAATATCCTGGATTGCATTAGCAAGATTGTTGATAGCCAATCAGAGGAAGTGATCATTCTGTCTCCTTAGTACTGATGAGGCCGTATCTGGAGTACAGTGACCAGTTCTGAGCTCCCCAGAACAAGAAAGACATGGACGTACTGAATTGAATTTAGCAAAGGGCCATAGAGAGCACCTGTCATGTGAGGAGTGATGAGAGAGCTGGGACTGCTCAACCTGGAGAAGGCTCAGGGAGATTTATGAATGTGCTAAATACTAACAGGATGGAGTAGCAAAGACAGAGCCAGACTCTTTAATGTGGTGCACTGTGACAGGACAAAAGGAAATGAGAAGAAGTTGAAACACAGAAAACTCCACTTGAACAAAACAAAAAAGCTTTTAAACTGTGAGGTGAGTTGCTGAAACAAGTTTCCCATAGATGTGGAGTCTCCATCTATGGAAATATCTGAATTTCAACTGCTCCAGCTTTGAGCAGAGATTTCAATTAGAAAAATCTCCAATAGTCCCTTCAAACCTCAACTGTTCTATGATTTTTCAAAAATTAATTATTCTCCCTCATCTATGTCACTTAAAAGTGCTATGCTATTCTACAACAGAAGTCTACTGACATCCAACAAATAAACCTATTGAGACTTATTCTGAAGTCACACATTTCCAGCAATGTTATTCCCAAATATCTGCTCTCATGTTTAGTGTTTTCCAAAGGCAGTAGTAAGGGGACATTCGCTCTTCTTGAGTTTAAATAAGGAATTGTTTCTGTGGTGAAAAAAAAAAAAAAAAAAAAAAAAAAAAGAAGCAACCCATTTTTACCTAGAGATGATTCAATTTATTTTTGCCTGTTTGTCTTCCAACAAAAATGGCATATTAGGACTGTATAAATAATTGTGCTTACTGGCTACTGTGACATTAATTCTAGGAGCAATCCAGTCAGGAAGAAGGAACTTACATGGCAAGACTGTTAAACAGAATACTATTAGTATGAGAGACAAGACTCACAATGTGACAATCAATAAATCAGTCACTGGAAATGGTGAGTGAATTTGCTCTCCACAGAACTTGTAACAAAAAGAGGAGATATGAGTAAAGCATGTTATGATCTGACAAATGAGAATGTAGAGATTCACTTTTGTATTGCCCAGCACAGTCCAAAACTTTGCAGAGCTCTCCAAGCAGAAAATGCTAGTTTGTCCCCAAATGCTTTTTTTAGAGAGGAATCACCCAACATTAAGTGCTGACCAAAGTTCCTTTGACAGAAAGAAAACAACATAAGTCAGGGAGCTCCCTATGCTTAAACAGAGACATGTATGAATGAATGGTTGAATTAGAGTGCAAGAGAGTAGGTAAGATAAGTGGCAGTCTGAGATAAGACCCTGAAATATATGTATCACTTACCATCCTGTTTTACCTACTTGTTCTCACAACAGATTGCCTAAAGTTATACAAACAGTGATTATCTGTAATGTTTTCTCTTGCTTTGTCAAATCATAATTGTGGAATCTTGGTTTCAAATGTCTTTGCTTAGCAACAAAAGTTATTAGGAAACTACATTTATTTAGAAGCAACGCCTCGTTGATATGACAAGATTTTATGTATTTTGAACATTGTTATCAAAGAAGCATGGAAAGGTAAAACATTTATACATATTGTCACAAAGTAAACATTTCTAATTATTATGTGATGCGTTTTATTTTTCATTATTTCAAATATTACCTAAGTTTGATCCTTCGATACGGATAGCATCAACCTCAACCAAATGAATGTACTATATACCCAGGAGCAACAGTGTACCGTTTAATGGGAGAGGCTTTGCATTTGGATTAGAAGCTGAAGTGCTAAGGCTTGGACAACCGGTCCAACCCAGAGTTGACCTATAAATGAATTATGTATATTTTATAACTGAAAACCATTGTGCTAGTAGGTATTGTACTAAGTTATAAAAAAACACCTACTCTGATGTAAGAAGTGCTAAGGCATTGAAATACTGAAGCCTGAACAACAGGCCCCAAGATGAAGCTGCTAACTTGGTGTGTAATCATGAAAATTCAGCTTAGACAGAATATAATCAGTAGTGAGGAGAGAATGTATCCAACTCCCCTTGTTTAGCCTTGTTCAAGGCAGAGAACCCACGTATTTGCCCTTGTTAGAAACTCCCATGGTCTCCCCTCCCCGAGTCCTGGCCAGGCTTTGGGTGGAATCCAACAGGAGAATGAAACCAGAAATTTTCTGCTCAAAACAAAGGTGCCAGCTATTCTGGCTTGCCGATCTCTGGTATATAAGGCTGGGCCCGCTCACAGCGACTTTGGACGCCTCACCTATGGGTGGACGCACCGCGCAGGATTTCCCCCTTGCCGGGACAGGCTCTGCAAACCCTCGCTGTAACCGGGGCTGCCCAGCCACTGCAGGGCTGGGTGATGGGAACGTATGCAAGTGGTGATGGATCTTTCTTAATCACTATTCTCTCTCTCGTGTAGTAATGATGTGATGCATTACCCTATATTTTCCTGTTTGTTGCTTTAGGTGCACTATTCTGCCTTTTCTTACGGCATGTTTTCTGTATTACGCTGTTACATTATTTAGTTATCACCAGTAATATACGCCTACTCTTTTCACTCTGGTGTCTGGGTTTAGTTGGTATCCTTAATCAGCAAAACAGAAGCTCAGTTATCAATACAGGCAGCATGAATACACTGAAGTGTACTGCTCAGAAAGTGACTGGACACAGTCCTCTGTCATCTGTCCCCAACCTGTCCCCTAGTCTTCCTTTCCAATTATTGTTAGAGAGAGGACTCAAGGCTGGATCGGTGTTTGGACTGACTGTAGGTAACCTAATATTCCTAGCCTCTCTCAGTGAGGTCAGCAAAGGATTGCACTTATTTTCCTGTTTTACTTATATATTTACAATATGCATTTGATGGTTAAGACAGGGGTCAGCAATCCTCAGTTCTAACAGTAACAGGATTAATAAGAACCCCAGCTTCACAGTGTGTCTGCATCAGTCTTGATTCCCAGATTAGTCACTCATTTCTCTCCTTTAAACTGTCAAAGATGCTGCACCAGAATACTGTTTCCCCTAGTGGTATCAGCCACAGTAGAACTGGAGAGTACCAGGATTCCCTAACAAAAAAGACAAAGACTCACAGGTGGATGACATTGTGGTACACCTGTATGACACCACACACTCACATTTGTGGCTAAAAACCCTTCTGTCTAGCATACAACTGTGTCTCACTGTTAAAGTCATCACCCCTTGTGCTATTTTAGGTTAAAGGTGGCCTACAGGAAAGATGGGGAGGCACTCTTCATCAAGGAGTATAGTGATATTACAGCATGAAGGGTAAGTTTCAAACTGAAAGAGGGTAAAGAGGGTAGATTTAGATTATCTATAAGGAAGAAATTCTTTACTGTGGGGGTGGTGAGGCACAGGAACAGATTGCCCAGAGAAGTTGTTGATGTCCCCTTCCTGGAAGAGTTCAAGGCCAGATTGAATGGGGCTTTGAACAACCTGATCTAGTGGCAGGTGGGTTGGAACTTGATCTTTAAGGTCCTTTTCAAGCCAAACCATTCTATATTTTTAGGCTCAATAATATCACTTTTCTTTAGCAGAACACTATATTAGTTTCATAACTTGATGATTATTAGTGAAAGAAGAATTTGGGGTATCAAAGTTAATGCTCCAATTAATGTCTTAATCCTGAATTGGACTTTTTTAATATGTCCATTTTCTACATTTTTTAAACCCATAATTTAATAATACAACAAACAAATATACAGTTTTCACTAAGTGTTAAATAACTTTTACTCTGGAGCTTCCATAGTACTTACAAAGTTTCCATAATTGCTATCTGGTACCAATAAATTTAATTTTGAAAAGATTGTCAAGATATTAATTAGACTAATAAATATTATTGGCTTTGAATATAAGGTGTGCTCATTTATCCAGATAAACCACACAACTTGCAATGTAAGAACTGCCTAATGTCGGCAACTAACCTTTAACTTGGATGCAAGAAAATGGTAAGAACATATTTGTACCTTCCCAACGATTCTATAAACATGCTTCTACATATTATTCACTGTTCAGGTCTAAAAGATACATTTCCTATTTTAATGAGTTATGGATTTTCTTGTTTACATATTTTATAACACTACAGGCACCAGTGCAACAGTATATTATGCACTCTCCAAAGAACAAAAAAAGGTGTTCAGGAAGCTCCACTGATGTGAACTCAGTGTAACTGAACAATTGTTCATATTTGTTATCTAAAATACTGATTATATTTAGTGTTCATTTTTCAGTATTATAGTAAAACATATGTGGTTTCCAAGGTTTTTAAATATAAGCTTTTGGACATCAAAATGGGAAAGGAAATTGAATCAGCCTTTTCAGACATAAAGCATTTCAATTCATTTGTTCTTATCACTAAAAGAACTTCATGACAAAATACTGATTATTTTTCTTCAAAAAATGTTTCCAACAGTTCCAGTTACAAAAATCCTATATTTTGTAACTGGTTTTAGTAACAATTTTGATGGTGTTTTCAATAATATTTTCAAAAGAAGAAAAAATCTATCAATCCCATAAAAATGGAAACCATTGAAAACCTTCCCTACATCTACGCTAGTATATAATTTTAAAAAACATGATTTGTTTTTACCTTCAGTAATCATCATCCATGTAATTTTTACCAGCCCAGCAATATTCATCATGGATTAGGATTATATCCTACCTTTGACAGGCAGTAGAAAACAATAAATAAATACATAAACAAACAAACAAACAAACAAATAAATAAATAAATAGAAACACCAAAAAACAAACAAACATAAACAAGCAAAACACCTATATTCTAATAGTTGCTCATGGACTAGAAAGTCAGAAAACTTCTCAGAGCCATAGTCAAAGTGATGTCGTACTGTATTATTAATTACTGAATATCCGGGTCATTTTTTAAAAAAAATATTTTTGTTTGTTTGTTTGTTTTTTGTTGTAGTGTTGGGTGGGGGTTTTTTGTTGTGGTTTTTTTTTTTTTTTTATGGAGGGTGTCATATTTATGCTTTTCTACGTGCAATACTTTTCCCATCTTGGCCTATCATAGTTTAAAATGGCAGAAAGATTGCTGTCCATTTTTTGGTCATGTTTCAGATTAAACTAAAGTGGGGATAGAGAAGGTTGCTTGAGGAAGAAGCTTTCAAAGCAGAACTTTTAATTAATGTTCTAATAAACTATCAAGAGAGTAAGTACTTTAAAAATCTGTTGATAAAAGTGAAAACTCTTGTCACCTTAATCTGTCATAAAAGCTCACAAAAATAGGGTGATATTAAATTAAGTATCACTGATAACCAGCTCTCACCTTAAGTTAAATTAATTTGAACATAATTGAATTTATGATCAAAGGCTTTAGAAACCTTCATTTTTTTCAAATAAAATTTAGAAGGTTCAAATAATTCCAGTAGGTATTATAACTTTCAAAGTAAATTATATTTTTTTTTGTACTTTTCGTTATGGTCAATAAATGTTAAACTATTTTAATCTCTTACTAAATTTTAACAATCACACTTTTCAGACAGACTCCCATAACATCAGCAAATGTTTTCAAAGACTTTAGTTGAGTGGGGCATGCTTAATCTGAATCCAGGAAATCTAGATAAATTGGAAGCTAAAGGCTGAAGTTCTGCTTACTCTGCCCAAAACAACGTCCTTGAGGAGTTAACTCAAAACCAAAGACTGATCAGATCCTGCCTCAATGTCACCTCATTATCCTGGGTAACAAGGTCTCCTGTTTCTTTCCAGAGAGGGCACACATTTTCCCTGATCATCCTTTTATCATCAATGTACCTACAGAAGTTAGAACACTCCTCTCACTTAGGGAGAGGCTCAAACCCTTCATATGCTGATTTATTTTCCAGAAAGTTACCATTTGGTTTTAGGAACCTTTTTTTTTATACAACTATTTCACCCATAGGATAAATATTTTCTTACATATGTCAGAGAAAAAAAGGCTTTATCCTGAAAGTTATGTTTAATTATGCCTTTAGTTATTTCACAGTGATAAGGCTTGCCTTGACATGGAAATTCTTTAGGTCTATCAACATCAAAAACTACTTGACTGAACAGCCATGAACTTTACAGTTACTTTTGTGATGTTCATCACAGCCTGATATGATACATTCTGAACTTTCCATCTGAAAGAGATGTGTCAAGATAGCAAGGTCAATATGATTTCTATTGCTTGCAGATATTTAGGAGTCCCAAAAGTACAGCTTTTTAGAAATTCACAGATTTTAATACAATTATTCTGAGAACTCTGAAGTATTATTACCCTTTCTAACAACCAGAAAACTAAGGTACTGTGGGTAAAGATGCATGAACACTTCACTTCTTCACAAGTTTCCTTGGATTAGTTGTACCATGATATCTGTCTGTTTTTCTGTTCTTAGCTTTTGTCACAGTAATGCTATCTAATTTGTCATGCAGTAAAAAAGGATTATAGCGCATTGCAGAATTTTGCATTTACAGTTATCACATATGAGCTGATGGATGCTATCTTGCTATGATGCTCTGGTTTATGATCAAATTGTGACAAATAAATCAATTTTCCATCTGAGCCTTGACTTGCCTTGACTTGACAAATGAATCTGTAGCAGAACAGAAATGTACTGATAGCCTCCTCAATCCCAACAGTGTCTAGTTTATTTAGCATTTGTCTTTAAGGAACATTACCATGTTTAAACAGCTTTTGCAAGTTCTTCGGTAAATCCATTCTCACTGGAAAAGAAGCACTATTTTAAAGAATTATTTTTTTTTTTCTTAATTATTTTAAAAGATAAGCTTAAATCTAAGAAAGTGTTCTAAAGAACTTTCCCACAACATGTCATCCTTTGGAATATCATCCTTTTCTTTGCTACACATTGGAAGAATAATGCTTCCTTCTCTTATAGTTACTCTGGTTTGAATTTTGGAACATTACGATGAAATAAACACATAACAAAATACAAAATAGCAGAAATTTAGGGTTGTCGTTCTTTCAATAACTGAGATTTTCCGTGGACTTAAAATTGAAATGTTACTTTTTTCTAAAACCTAGTCTCGTCTCAATATATTTGCATAGTTGCCATTAGCATTAACAGGAATGACATGTACATATTGACAGGACAACAGAACCCTAAGGATATATTACCAAACCCAAACTGTATCAATCCTTAATGTCTCTTTTGCCAGGACAGCAGCACTGCTCACCCAGCATGCTTTGATGGTTCTGTTTTCTCCAGTGTTCATGTCTGATCCTAGACTTTTGTAATGATGAGACTAAGGATGTAGGCTTTTTGTTGTTTATTGCAGCAAACTTTAAGAGCTTCAAAATTTCAACTGTAATACAACTAAGTTTAAGATACAAATACATTTTTCATTTGTGCTTACTTGCAAATTAGTTAAGAATTTACAGATTTTCATATATGTCATTAGGTTTCCTTAAGTTTTCTAAAAGTAGTGGAAACATTTGCATGATTTGTTGAAATCAGAAAATCGTTCTGCTGAGGAGGGCTTCTTGATAATAGCAAGCTCAATCCTAGCTCTTTAAAAATAGATTAAAATACATTAAAAATACATTAAAATGCTGACTAAGTTTGGGGACTGACTGGGCAGAAATTCCCATGGGGCTTTGGAACATTATGTTTTTCTAACTATGGAGTCAAAGGAACAACTATGAGAAATTTAAGCAATGAATTATTTCCAGATAAAAAAAAAAAAAAAAAAAAAAAAAAAGAAAGAAAGAAAAAAGAAAAATAAAAACATCTGAAACTGCATTCTTGACTTTCTTAAATATTTTACCATCAATGGAAAAACATTTCTATGAGATAAAGTGTACCTTTTCTTTTATTCTCTTGAAAAAAAATGACACCATTAAACAGTGATATAAGTGGACAGTAAAGAACAATAATGAAGTTAAGACACTTTAAATATATAAACTTAAAATAATGGAAAGTGAAATGTGACTTTTGGTTCTTACATCTGCAAGAAGTCATCCTACTCTTTGTTGGATTCCACACCCAAGATAGAGTTATGCCATACAAGCATAAATTGGGAGAGGAGTGTCTGAAGAGCAGCCTTCCAGGAAGGGATCTGAATCAGCAGTAGGCTTAGTATGAGTCAGCAGTGTGCCTTGGCAGCCAAGAAGGCAAACCACATCCTGGGGTGCATCAAACATAATATAACCAGCTGGTCAGGAGAGGTGATTATCCCGCTGTGTTCAGCAATAGTGCGGCCTCACCTTGAGTACTGTGGGCCTCACAAACTCAAATGTTTCCACGGAAGGGCAACAAAGATGGTGAGAGCACTGGAAGGCATATGCTGTGAGGAGTGGTTAAGGACTCCAGGCTTGTCTAATTTGGAGAAAAGGAGGTTGAGGGACAACCTTATTGCTCCCTACAGCTTCCTCAGAAGAGGAGGTGGAGAGGAAGGTACTGAGCTCTTCTCCCTGGTATCCAGTGATAGGACCACATAGGAGTGGTTCAAAGCTGCACCGAGGTTTAGACTGGGTGGTCAAACACTGCAACAGGCTTCCTAGAAGTGGTCAATGCCCCAAGGCTCTCAGTGTTATGAGGCATTTGGACAATGCCCTTAATAACATGCTTTAACTTTTGGTGAGCCCTGAAGTTGTCAAGCAGTTGGACTAGATGATTGATTTAGGCCCCTTACAACTGAATATTCTATTCTATTCTATTCTATTCTATTCTATTCTATTCTATTCTATTCTATTCTATTCTATTCTATTCTATTCTAATTCTATTCTATTCTATTCTATTCTATTCTATTCTATTCTATTCTATTCTATTCTATTCTATTCTATTCTATTCTATTCATCACCAAATTAATCTCAGTTGTGGCCTTTATTATCCTCATTTGAAATCCTGTAATTGTGTTAAGGAATCCTACTTTTTCCTCTGATTTACTTCAAACACATTTTAGCTTTAGTCTTCCCCTGCTCCTGCTTCTTTTACGTTCTCTTTTTTTCTAATACCTTTCACACTTGACTTCTATTTGAACAAATACTGTTCGGCATATCATTTTCTCTGTTCAAAGGTGACACATGCCAAAAAAAGCTCAAGCAAAAAACTGCTTGTTTTTATTTAAGTAACCTAATTAAAAATAGTCTTCACGGATCCCAAAGCACTGCATAGAATAAAAATAGCATCATAATGAACTTGTTTTTCAAAACTTGTAGCCCCTTTAGTGATTCCATGTGAGAAAAACTGTCCAGCTGAAATCTTGGTCTTCTTTTTGTGCAGAAATCTAAAAGATAGAGGGTATCTTTCAGTCATTGTGAAACAATATGATCCTTCATCAACTGATAGATAAAATCCAGAATCATAGAATTTTTAAAATTAAATCAAATAATCAAAACTGAAAACCCTTTAAATGTTAATATAGAAATACATTTACAAACAAATAATTTTTCCTAATATTTATTATCTGTAACTCTACAGAATACTGGTATATATCAGTTACATTTTTTAGGCAACAAAACTAAGCTTCTAAGTCATTCATGATTAATGTATGACTTACTCTTCCTCTAGTGCATTTTTATCTGAGTCCTTCTTCTGCTTTCAAAGAACCAGTTTTGCTTCTTGATTTTTATTCTAATGTACTGCAGAATGTCAAGATGTTGTGGCCATCTCATCTGTACAGGGCTAATCATATAATCAGAGATCAGGAGGTCTAGCTGGGTTTGGTTTTTTTCAATCTAGGTCATTTTCTATTTTGATGACTTTGATGGCAGGGTTCTCTACCCACACACACTGAAACGTAGACATACCAAGTGGCTATCTGTATCAGTAGAATTCCTTTGAAATAGTATAACCTCAATTTGTAAATTTATACCAAGACAGATCTTGTGCACACTATGTATGAGGTACAAAACAGCACTGAAACATCTTGCATGAAGCTTAAGTAGATTTTGAGACACTCAGTTCAGTAGAAAGATATCAAAAGTCTTCTTTAACCCACTTAGCACTAAAGATATCAGAGCTGCCAAAACTTCTTCAGATGTCCAAACTTCTGTCACTGCACACTCTCCAAAGCACCATTTTCTTAACATGGCTGATTATACGAGCCTAAAACATGGCCCACATCCAGTCTAAAACTGTTTAGGATCTGTAAACAAGATACAGTACTGCATTTAAGCTCTGCACAGCTTGAAATGTAAGGTATGACAAAACCACACTTAGCAGAGAGCCAGTGTGGAGTCCTGGTTGAAGTAGTGATGTGATGACATTTCTCGGACTACCCCGCAGCTGGAGAGCTCAGATGCTCTTCTGAGTTGGGGATTTGTTTTGCTGATTAAGGATACCAATGAAAAAAGGGAAGGGAAGGGAAGGGAAGGGAAGGGAAGGGAGCTAGGTTAATGGTTGGGCTGGATGATCTTCAAGGTCCTTTCCAACCTAGATGATTCTGTGATTCTGTAACTGTGAATATAGTTTGCTATTCAGGTTTGGGTTTTGTATTTGTTTTTGTTTTTTTAACAGCTACTCTTGACTGAAAGAAACGTGAATAAGATTTGTGTTAGTAACTTTCCCAATGCTTAAGATGATTATCACAGAATCTCCCTATTTTTTTATTCTATTTTCTATCTCCCTATATTCAGCACCATCCTAGCCACTTCTAGCCATATAAATTTGTTTGGCTAATGTATTTTTTCAGTGTTATCTAATGCATTGTGGATTTTGATGATTGAACAGGGAAAAAAAAAAAAAAAAAAAAAAAAAAGAGCTACAATATGTGCCTATCCAGCATTTAAAACCTCTCCAGTTTAAGGAGGTTTCTGAATGTTGCTGAATTAACTGTTTCCATGTGAATTAAGTGCAGATATCAAAAAAGACCATCAATAAATTCAGCTTGTCCTTGTCAGATATCATGAAAGGGGGAAAAAAATAGTCTTTGACTAAAAATACTCAATACCAAATACCCCACAATGTACTATTTGTGTAAACAGGATATCTTTGTTTTTCCCTTTTCCTTGATGTTCACAGTGCCTTTGCAAAAACCCCTTGCTACAAAAAGAATGAAGCTGTTGCCTATCAGCCATTACTTTATTCGACTCAGCAGAAAAGTGGCTGATGAGCTTATTATTCTACTAATGAAGCTCATTTAAATCTGTGCTTGCTTGCATAACAGCTTATACTAGAAGAGACAGAAAGATGAGATAATGTAAAAACAGGCCAGGCCTGGTGTTGGCCAATGCAATTATTGTTTTTTCAAGATTAAAGTAGTATTGTAATCATTAGATCACTTGCACAGCTGGAGATAATTTTCTTACAGTTCCACAGGAATTATACCTGTAGAAATCTATAGTAACCTATGCATCTATAAGAGTCACCGTACTGGACTTCCCTGAGAGCAAGATACCAAGAAGGATTTGAAAGTCTGTGTTTTAGAATAGGTTTCTGTAGCACAGCAGACAGAAGATACGATGACTTGTGTGTCAGAAAGATGATCCGGGAA
>NW_020799095.1:110455435-110461214 GCF_003259725.1 Athene cunicularia
CTTGTGTCAGCAATAGCGTGGCCAGCAGGGACAGGGAAGGGATCTGACCCCTGTACTCGGCACTGGTGAGGCCGCCCCTCGATTCCTGTGTTCAGTTTTGGGCCCCTCACTGCAAAAAGGACATTGAATGACTCGAGCGTGTCCAGAGAAGGGCAACGAAGCTGGTGAAGGGTCGGGAGCACAGAAGTTATGGGGAGCAGCTGAGGGAACTGGGGTTGTTTAGTCTGGAGAAGAGGAGGCTGAGGGGAGACCTCATCGCCCTCTGCAGCTACCTGAAAGGAGGGTGCAGAGAGCTGGGGATGAGTCTCTTTAACCAAGTAACAAGAGCTAGGACCAGAGGGAATGCCCTCAAGTTGCACCAGGGAAGGTTTGGACTGGATATTAGGAAGCATTTCTTTATAGAACGGGATGTTGGATGTTGGAATGGGCTGCCAGGGAGGTAGTGGAGTCCCCATCCCTGGAGGTGTTTAAGAGTCAGGTAGACATAGCACTGAGGGATATGGTGTAGTTGAGAACTGTCAATGTTAGGTTAATTGTTGGACTAGATTATTTTCAAGGTCCTTTCCAACCTAGATGATTCTGTGATTCTATGTTCAACTAATAGTAAAATAAAGAACAGGTCTTAAACATAATGGGAGCTATCCAATCTGCAGATCAAAATGCAATTAAAAAGTGTACATTTTTCAGCATATTTCCTTTAAAGTGTTCTCGTATTTTTATCCTTGCCCATCACACACACTTTCATAAAACATCTCCCAATATGAAAATATTTGCAGTATTACTGGGATATAAAGGGATAATAATTTAATAATAATAAAAGGGATATTACTGAACAGTTCAGAGATAAAGAACAGAGACTTTCACTCATAAATAAGCATGCCTCTGCTTAATTACTAAGCTTGTAATAATGAAAGAGCAGAGAGAAAAAAAGTAGGACTTGTCTGGCAGACTCCTGCCTAGTTTTAACTTCTGGTCTACTTTTGAAGTAGCACAAACACAAGTGTAGATATTTTTCAAAGCATTCATATTACTACATTTTAAAATATCATGTAATATTTAAATTCAGGGACACTGCTGACTAAATCAACAGAAGTGATTGAAAAAGTTTAGAAACATTTATCAAAGGGAACTTTCTTAAAAGTCTACAAAAGATTAGAGAGAAAATTCCTTCATAAGCAGAGAATAGTAATTTGTAATTACAAGTAATGAGAAAAGATATCTATCTACAATTTTGAGTGCCCTAGAAGAATATACACTAGTCAAATTTACAGACCTAATTCAATTGTAACTTGACTTCATTGGACACTGAAGAGACAGAGTCATGCCACTCTCCACACTGTTGACATTCAGCCCATTCACTCCTAGGGCTTCTTTCTTCGTGCTGTCCAGCTATACACATTGACTCATCTTCCCAGTTTCTGTCTTTTTAAAATTATACAGGTGAAAAAGAAACTATACCTACTTGCCTGAATTCAGGAGAAGGGGGTCACAGTCAGTGTGGCAGCTTGGGAAAGGAGAACCTGAATGTTTTCAGACCTGCTTAGTCTCATTACTGCTATGACAGCAACTGGTAAACTGACAAAACTGTATGTTTAC
This sequence comes from Athene cunicularia, assembly GCF_003259725.1. NCBI lineage: Eukaryota > Metazoa > Chordata > Aves > Strigiformes > Strigidae > Athene > Athene cunicularia. The sequence goes on from NW_020799095.1 coordinate 110,457,032, forward strand.
ATGTTTCTTCCACCAAAACGGGGTACAATAAGAATTCCACAGAAATAAATAATATTAAAAGTAAAATTTTACCATGAGATTTTTGGAATCTGGATCTTTTTTCTCATTTTACTCTACTTAATCTCTTTTAAACCATATATGTCTGCACCTATATAGTGTAAAATACTTTCTTGAATTGTCACAATATGACCATAATCCACGCATATAACTCAAATCATGACTTTCTGAAATTAATTTCAGTATAATTTTTTCCAGAATTTTTTTTTAACTTATCTATAACATGAAATAATTCTATTTTCAGAATAACATAAAAACATATGATGGTAAAAATTCTCTTGAGAACCTTACCGCAGCCCAAGGTCATCACAAGGCAGACGAACCTCTGGGTGGCTGAGCCATTGGTGGGCAATATCGAGACAGAATAACATGGTTAACGAGCAACTCAGCCTCTCTTTCATTCTCTCAATTTTCCAGTTAGAACAGTGATTACCAAAAATCATTCAAGGCATATAAAATATACGTAACACAAGAACATCAAATACCACATAATTTCTAAACCTTTAGGCAAGGCAGTGGAATGTTTTAAGGAGCAATGAATGTGAATGGGGTCTCTCCCTTGCCTTGTGCCCTCCCATTCCCCAACAGATAATCTTAGTGTGGGATCAGATTTATCAGTGTAGAATTTCAACAAAGTGGCTGTGAAGCAGTTCAAACAGCATTGATCCTCTTGTCCTTTCCCACCCCCATGCAGCTTCATGTGTACTGAGCCTGTGCACACAGCATTTTGGCTCAGCCCCAGCACTTAACTCAGAGAAGGAGCATCACTGTGGGGAGAGAAAGAAATGGAGAGAATATAATCCATCAACTTAATCCATCTGCTGGATCTGTTCCAGCCCAGTCAGAGCAGATCAAAGATACCTGCCAGCATGTCAACTATTTTACAACTGTCCAAGAACACTCTCCCCAAGGGGTCCCAGTGTTTTTACCTGCAAAGTGTTGTCATCATATTCCCAGAGAGATTCCAGCAGGAATTGTATGCGCTCCTCCACAGGAGTAAACACTCTGCATCAGGCCAAGTAAATCTGAGTACTATGCAACTATCATCCTGCACTTCAGTGAGGTTCCAGTAAGAAATCTACCAAATATTACACATAAATAAAACAGGACTAATCTTAGCATGGTTTGCAGCATATCAAGAATGCATAAATGTCACAGCTTTCAGATTGGGTCACCCTAACCGGCAATGATTCAGCAGACATCATTACAAATTTTAGGCACTAAGAAACATGCTTTTACTACACAGCAGAAAGAATTATCTATTTTTGACAGAAAGTTTATTCAATCTTTTTTGTCTGAGCTAGAGAATTACCCCTCTCTAAACCAACACTGGTCCTGTGCTACATATTGTTTGGCCATTAAACAAGAATTAGTGTGCTTGATCAGCTCACCAGTTACAAACTCCTGTAATAGAGGAAATGAATACATGGAAAAGATTAAATACACTATGTTTAGGTAGATTTTATTTGTAATATATCATTTATTTGTAATCTAACATTTTACAGTCAGTGTTAGGTCAATGGTTGGACTAGATGATATTCAGAGTCTTTTCCAACCTAGATGATTCTGTGCTTCTGTGATTTTTCTGGAATTTTGGTATGAGGCTAGGTTGTTTGGAGGAGGAGATGTGTTAAATTAACCTGCAGAGCCTAGGTTCTTAACCAAGAGAGTATTCTGCTTGTAGTAGTTTTTGACTTTTCTTACTTTGGCTGGAGCCCATTATGAATTCTGTCTGTAATTCCTACCCGTGAAACCTTTGATTGCCACCTAGGGATTTTTACCTCTGAGAGAACTAGAAACAGCTTTGATCACAGCTGTCAATGCACTAACTTTGTTTTTTCTCAGAGACCGTAACTCTGATCTTACATTATAATTCATTTTTGGATTTAAGCCACCTGCTGATTCAATAAAGACCGTCAGCAGCTAATAGCTTGGCTCACAGTAACCAAAGGAGAACCATTACTTTCTCTCACAGTAAGCATTCTCCTGTTTAAAATCAGCAGCGTCCCAAGACACTGTTTTCAACATGAACAGAAAACAAGTGGGGATACCAACACTTAAACATAAAGACAGGAAGAATCACTATTAGAAAAGTGACATTATAGAACTAAGCATAGTAAAGCCTACAGAGATGTGAAAATGGTTGTATGTAAGGCAGATATGTGCCCTTCCTTCAGAAATCCTAGATTACAAAGCAACTTTGCATCAGATTTCTGTAACAATTCAGTGCAAATTTTTCTCTGTCAGAAAAGCACTCACCAACAGCTAATATTATGCATTTTATTACAACAGTGACTAGCAAAATAAACCAAACCTCAGTGCAGTAGGCTGTGTGTAAAAGACAATACTGGCTCCCAAAAAGTGCTAATAGAAATAAATGAAGCAGGCAATTGAGAAAAATATGTGATTAGTGTGAATGCTACCACATAGCAGTTGTTTTTCTTTACTTCCTCTCTTTTGCTCATTTGTATGTTTGCAGTGGGGTTACATTAAAAAGATATAAAGCACTTTGAATTATAAGTGGAAAGAGAGGACTTGATAGCTCAGGCATGATGTGGAAAGAATCTTGGAAGTAGTGGAGAAAAGTAACAGAGAGAAAATAAAAATTTAAATCAAATTTACAGAAAGCTTTCTGAAGGTGTTTCTTTCAGTAAGGTTTTGCTCTCCATCTAATGATAGCTTTGTAAAACTGATGAAAAAGATTCAGCTGCTTGTTTTCGATTTCTCCTTCAGAAATCCGGAGTGAAAAGCAGTCTGCAAAGCTGGAAACAAGGCATCAATCCTGAAAAGAGTATTGGTCATGGTACATGTTGCGTATGCACGGTACTGTGGTAGGAGGCGTGGAGCAGGCTGCTGAGGCATGGTGCTGGCAGGTGGTACCTGTCAGTGGCTCACACGTTTGCATTGGCCAGTCTTTGTCCTTCAGCAGGAACCTAGGAATACAAGATTCACAATGTGGAGAGGACTGTTATATCTTGTATTTGTTTAAATTCATTATTTCCTATCAATAATTACAAAACTCACACCTCTAAACTAGTATTTTAGAATTAGATGCAACTTGCAAATGCTGCATTCTGCACCTGGGATAGAGTAATGCTGGGCACAAATATAAACTGGGAGTATCTGGAGAGCAGCTTGCAGAAAGGGATCTGGGGATGCTGGTCTACAGCAGGCTCAATACAAGTCATTAGTGTGCCCTGGGCAGCCACGAAGGCAAACCTCATCCTGGGGTGCATTAAACACAGCATAACCAGCCATCAGGAGTGGTGATTATCCTGCTGTATTCAGCACTGGTGTGGGCTCACCTTGAGTACTGTGTGCGGTTCTGGGCCCCACAATTCAAGAAGGATGTTAGAGGGCAAAAAAGCTGGAGAACGAGCTGGAAGGAATATCCTGTGAGGAGAAGCTAAGGACTTTGGACTTGTTTAGTTTAGAGAAAAGGAGACTGAGGGGTGACCTCACTGTTCTCTGCAGCTTCCTGAGCTGCTGAGCTCTTCTCCCTGGTATCCAGTGATAGGCCCCATAAGAGTGGTTCAAAGCTGCACCAGCAGAGGTTTAGACTAGATATTAGGAAACATTTCTTTACAGAGAGGCTGGTCAAACACTGGAACAGGATTCCTAGAGAGGTGGTTGATGCCCCAAGCCTCTTAGTGCTTAAGAGACATTTGGACAATGCTCTTAATAACATGCTTTAACTTTTGGTGAGCCCTGAAGTGGTCAGGCAGCTGGACTAGGTGATGGTTGTAGGTATATCCTAACAAATATCTATTCTAACTCCAGACCGTGTATCCCAAAAACCTCCTAGTCAGACTTTAAATGAGTATTTCTCTCATCCCTGCTGAAAATAAGAACAGACAATGTTATGAGGTGGTTTGCTGAGTACTGTATTATTATTTTGCTCTTTTTCTCTCCTTGAAACTGAGCACAGCTAGATAAAATTCAGAGGAAACTTAAGACTTTTTTTGATTTATGTTCACTATGAATTGTTTCTGGTGATTCCACTTGCTTTCCTAATTGATCTCTGCATAATGAGAAGCAGATATTTTCGTTCAAAGAACTGCTGATAGCTACTAAACTGTTTCCCTGTGGATTTCTTTTATGAATACTGCTACGTTCTGTTCCGGGG
>NW_020799095.1:110461264-110511719 GCF_003259725.1 Athene cunicularia
AAAAAAAGAAAAAAAAAAAAGTAAGTACCTTTTGTAATTTCCATATATGTGCATATGTATGCATTTCTGTAATATCTGGCTGTATTTATCTTCGCTCTATCACCTGTCTTTCACTGCTAGTTTTTCAGAACAGAGCTTCTAATGCTAGCACAGCACCTACGGAGTTGAGCCTGGAATCCCGTTAAATCCTATATACACTCTTGCCAATTAAATTAATAGTAATCAGAATATTATACTAGAAAAAAAATGAAGTTTTTGAGACAATAGTTATGGTGATAATAATGATCATTCTTTGGTTTTTAAAATTTAGCCTGGCACCCAGAGGAATTTGGTATCACAGGATGGTAGAGGTTTTAAGGGACCTCTGACGGTCATCTTGTGCAGTGTCCTGACTCAGGCAGTTCCACTTAGGGGTGGTTTTCCAGGACCCTGTCCAAATGACTTTTAAATAAGTCCAAGGATGGTGAATCCACTAAATGTAATATCCTTACCTGGTTTCGTCCCTGTTGAGCTCTAGAGGTGTCAACCGTTCTCCTTCATCTTAGTGTCATCACCAGCACTCATGAAGAAAAAAATAAAATAAAAAGGACAAGATGCATCTAGAATTTTGGTGGCTAGTAGGAGAAGAACAATCTCAGGATGGCCAACGAATCAGTTTTTTATTTTAAAACTTGCAGTCACAGAAGTGGACCAAGAAAAAGGTTTTTACAGAATACTTTTCTCACTGTAAATTGTTTATTAAAAAGGGAAATTTGAAATGTAGGGGCATTAGAATTGCCCCAGAGGGCAAAGAAAAGGGATTATATGTGGGTTTGTTACTACAGATGATACTAAGAAGATAACATTTACCCTGAAACATTTTGTTTTAAGCACTATTTGGCTGTAAAGCTATTGCTACAGCAGGATAAAAATATATTCACAGTCTGCTGTTAATGTTCTGTACTGTTAGAATTGCAAATGAAGTCACTTTCTAGCAAAACAGCCAAAATGCCCTTGTTAAAAGCTTTCTGAGCTTGTTTATCCTGAGATTATTAATGACATCACTGATTTTTAGACCAGCAAATGGAGCAATTTTGATATCATTTTCTCTCCATAACCACTTGCAGTACACCTGTACAAGATATTTTTAACGCACTCATTCACCCAAAAAGATAAGCATAGGTCAGGAATAGGTACTAATGAGCTGTGCAGAAAGCCTTTTTCATTTTATCAAAACTGCATGGAGAAAGGTAAATGGGAACTGTTTTCTGAGGGTTTTATAATATTTTTACAAAAAATTGATATTAGATATTTTACATTTCATGTGGTTTCAGAGGATAAAAAACAAATTCAGAAAATATAACATCCTTATATATGTTTTCTAAAAAGCTACAATAATCTTGTCTAAGCACCGTATTTCCATAGCCCAGTAAAAGATACAGTGGTTGTTTTCTTAAACTTCCATGAAGCAAGAGAATGACAAGAGTATAAATGAAAAAATGTTTGTGTCAATGATGATAGGCAGCTAGAGATGGAATCAGTTGGAGGAGAAAACCTGGCACAAGCTTTTGACAAATGCAACTCATTTCCAAACTAAACTATTACAAGGAGCTTCTGTTTAATGTTCATTACCTTCTAGAACAAAGAGGACATTTGCCTTCTAGAGTAACACCATATAAGTTCCTTTAAATGTCTTGCTCTCTAAAATAGAACATTTGCATTACAATCACTTTTTCCTCCAAATGCCATTTGAAGCCTTATTCCCTAATAATTCTTTTATGTTTTAGCTTACTTTTCGTCCTATTAGAAACGAAACATCTATGCCCACGGCCTACTACCCACTGACAGAGATTAAAAACGAGTAAAATGACACAGCCTTCCTAGTAACATTAAACCCATTTCAGTTGGTTTTATTGTCTTTTCATCGTCTCCCAAAAAACTTTGAAGTCTGTTGTTCAAATTCACTTCCCATTCTCAGACAGATGCTCCTGCAGACACAGTGCTCCTCTCACTGCTTTGAGACCTGGACTAGTTTAGCAGCAGCATGTTTGGGATGATGCTGAAGCACTGCAAGTGTCCCAGTAGTTTGTCATTTTACTTTCAGCAAGGTAAACAAATAAATCAGCTCCAACTTTTACTCTTCCCAGTTGGTTCTGAATTGTATATTAAATGTACATTTTGCCTAAGGAAAACCTATGTAAGTGAAAAGGACCAGACAGGGTAGGCAAAAAGGACAGTCTAGCTGACATTCCCTATGATAAGGACGTGTGGGAGAGCAGAAAACATTTTCAGGAGTTGGTTTCAGAGGTTAAAAATTATAATTTTGGGAGGCTGTGCAGAAAAGTCATCTGTTATTAGGCTATTTATGATATTAGGATTCAGATAGCTGTGAACAAGAGAAATGCAATGCATAAGAATGTAATGCAATACGTGAGTCAGTAAACTGTCCTCCCATGCCTGCTACTGATTACTGACATCAAAACTTCAATAAAAATTTATCAATGATGTGTTGAATCTTTTATCTAAAATTTGACACTAATACATATTTTTTACATTTTAAGAATTAAGAATAGTCAAGAAGTTTCCTCATAAATAATTCAAAACAGTTCTGCTTTTATCAGAACATACAAACTACCTACTTACTATAAGGGCAATACAAGAATTTTAATACCTTGATATCTAAAGACTCTGAGCTCACCATAAATGAGGCTGCTTTGATCTGGAAATTTCAGCTACAGATTGAGAAACCCAACTTTATACATCCAAGCTTGAATATTTTGGCAGAGTTTCAAAATTTAAAACTGATACTGCTTCTGAATGTCAACCATTACATAAAACAGGTTAATGAGACTCATTTTAGCATGCTGCAATGAAGTAACCTCTTCTGAGGATGATACATGAAGGGTTGGAACACCATGACCCAAAATTTCTGTGAAGTCCTGATAAAAACATATGATTAAGTAGAGAGAAAGGAAAAAAAAAAAAAAATATGGTACTGAAAACTGAAGCCTAATTAGCTAGCAAACCAGCAAGAGCTTGAAACAAATAAATAAATTATGTTTTCCTTCCTGAAATAAAATTTTCCCAGTTTTTAAGGTGGTAAAACTAATTTGAATAAGATGTCTTACAAAATGAACCTGGACGTCCTACCACTACTGAAACAAGGCTCAGTCAAAACTTTATTTTCAAAGAACAGTTATACATTTTAATCAAAGTTATCTAACCACAGTTCTTTCATCTTCTGTTCCAGATGAATTACTATAGAAACACTTCAGGGGCCGATCCTGACCTGCTCTTTCTCCCTGAAATGTGATATCAATGGAAAAAGTGTTTTGAGTAGTAGCCACTAATCTCAGATTTCACACTTGATGCATAAGCACACAGGAAAACACCCCAAGGATTCAGCCAAGACAGTGATGAGATAGTACACTGAAACAATGCCGATAGCATGCATGATAGAGAAAGTGAAGGAATAATAACCCGAGGATATGAAAACTTATTATATATACAATATCTAGGATTCAAAGTGCATTTTGAATGTTTTTGAGTGTGTTAAAAGTATAACAAGCAGTACAAGTGTCAATGATGCACGTTATCCATTCATAATGTTGCATGGCAGTATATAAGACGATTGGAATAAATCTGGATCTTCAAGAAGGCCCTGAAGGATACATTTCCAAATGCAGTCTATGTCCCAGGGGGGATGCAAAGCGAATGTAGACTCACAGAGGAAGATTCAGAAGCAGAAGCAGCAGTTTCTACTGACAGTTGGAAATTAGTGATTTGTGAATAACTGTACTGTAGGCAGAAAGATGAGGTAATGTTATTAAGGGAGGACTGAGCCTGAAAGCCAGGGATTGCAACTTTCAGAGGTAATCAAATGGCTTACTGGGAAGAGATATACCTCTTTCATAGCAGTGCTTAAGTTCATTCAGCCAAATACCTCCGAGTAGTCCTGCTTCTTCCTCATGGGCACAGCTGAAGCGCGAAGCAGCATTGCTCTCTGCCCACACAGGCTTGGCTGTACAAGGGAAATGTATTCTCCTAAGCACAATTAGGCTTCTAAGAAATGCATACATTAAAAATTTTATTCATGACTAACTATGTGGCTGGGACAGGAGAAAAAAGCATTGCATGACAGGCATAGTCTGGATGCAGCTGAGTGTGACAGCTGAAATAAAAGAATAGAAAAGGTGTAGACTTTTATTGTGACTCCAGTAGCTTAATGAGAATAAGGACTATATGACTTATTTTCTAGTTATTACCAATGGAATAAAAAAAATCTGATGACTAACAATGACAATTTCACTATATATAAAAGAACCTTCCTTATCTACTCTTACCTTTCAAGTAACAACATAAATGGTACTGATGTTAATTCCAATATTTACATTCTGTTTGTCTTTAAAGAGACAAAAGATCCTTGCTAAAAAGATTAAGAAGCATATTTTCACAGCATAGAAAAATTCTTTTACAGTTACAATATCTTGTACCCTGACAATGGCACTTCCCAAGTATGTGTGTATTAGAGATGGTGGTAAGAGAGTAAGGAAGGAGACATATAAAAAACTAACAGTGAAAAAAAAACAAGAGAAAGAATTCCTTAGTCTGTTAAATACCAAAGACTAAATGACTACAGGATGATGATTTTTATGGCACATTAAAATCATATTTCCATATTATATGCTGGTTTATTTCTTCTCAGAGTAACTACTACTCCATTCATTCCTTCCCTTTTCTCATTTAATATCTCTTTCTGCTCCAGTTTTTCTCTAAGAGATGACCTGCTATGTATTTAATTCTAAGACAGTATTCTTGTGTTTACTTAGCTTTGAAATATGAAGCTTCTCCTTAAATTTGAAATAAATGTTTACTTGCATGAAAGCTTATCTCTCTTTCTAACTTTACCAGTAATTTATTAAAAAACACTCTATCCATAATAAAAAAAATAGTTTCTTACATGCAAAATATCAACACTTTCTTTCCCTGAAGCATGATGACATTTGACAGGAATAGTGCCAAACTGAAGAAAGAGTGACCTGTTACAATGTTGTTGTTAAGTGCTCATAATTTGCCTGTATTAGCGCTATTAATAAAACCTTAATTGAACTTTTTTCCAGCAGAGAATAAGTGTTTTAAGGGACCTCTGCAGGTCATCTCTCCAAACCCCCCCCTGCTCAAGCAGGGCCACCTCAGACCAGTTGCCCAGGACCATGTCTGGAAGGCTTTTGAATATGTCCAGGGATGGAGACTCCACAGACTATCTGGGCAACTTGTGCCAGTGCTCAGTCAGTCTTAACAAAAATGTGTTTCCTGATGTTCAGAGGGAACCTCCTGTCTTCCAGTTAGTGCCTATTGCTTCTGGTCCTGTCACTGAGCACCACTGAAAGGAGCCTGGCTCTGTCTTCTTTGCAGCTAAATACCTTCAGGTATTTCTACGCATTAATGAGATCCCGCCCCCCAAGCCTTCTTTTCTCCAGGCTGAAGAGTCACACCTCTCTCAGACTTGCCTGAAGTGAGAGGTGCCCCAGTCTCTTAATCATCTTTGTGGCCCTTCCATGAGCAGGAAGTGCATTGAGACATTTTTGAGGACATTTCAATGTCAGCAACATGAGATATTTCGAAATTTTCATTTCAAACCCACATCTTACTTAAAATTTATTATTATTGTATATTGCACAAGATAAAAAATAGTTGAAATAGTTAAAGCTGAAATAAATTTACTTTCAAAGAGCAAATGTATTTCAAAGGACAGGAAAAGTAATGTAAATTTTTTAAAAATTATTTTCCTTTGTAGATGATGATAATATTTTGGAACTTCTTTCTCCATTAAAATGAAAACAAGCTTTTAAATCCTCCACAAAATCAATTCTTCTTTCTCCTCCTAGATTTAGTATTTGCATTATGAATTCACTTGGAACATACAAAGAATTATGCCTACATAAGGCCTTTTGTCTATGCAAAGTCTAACTCGTTTTATCAGTCTTCTTGTTGTCCAGCCAGTCAACTCTTTGTGCATAGTTTCTCCTTTGGAAAACATGGATAATATTTCTACACCATTCTTGAAATTATTATGACAAAGATGTCCATAATCTCATACAGAGAATAATACATTATACTTGGCAAATGAAAGTGAAACACATTAGAAGGAGATTTTAATCAGTTTTTAAGTATTATTTCAATATTTTCACTATCATTATAAATGTCTGCATCTGTATTTCAGACACATGCTCAGATATACACAGCTGAGCAAAAAAGACTATTTGTACTGCAACTATTAGAAAGGGAAGCTAACAAGAATTCTAAGAATGATAAATCAAAAATATGGTATTTGCCCTATAGCATAGCTTATGACAAGGACTTTTATGGTAGAGGTATTAATTAATGACACAGAAACATTCAAGAAATAATTAACTATCCTTTTGATAATTATATGACCTTAAATTATTATTCTCAGCAGTTAACTACATTTTGTGAACATGAACATCTGTTTGTAATGGGAAGCAATACTTGGTTTTGTTCTAGTTTTACAACAGAAAATGAAAATCTGTACTTTGACTGCAGTGTCAACTCCAAAGTCATCATTAATTTTCAAAAGGCTTTTCAATTATTTTCAAGGTAAATATTCAATGATTAACAGCTACAAATACAGAATAACATATCAAATGCTATTTCAGTGACGTTTGTTCTTCTGAACAAACAATTTCTTTGTTTTGGTGTAGCATTGTGTTTTATTTCTTTGTATAATTCAGTTCTGTAATTCACATAACTGTCTTTATTCAGACTACCATATATGTATTTTGGGGAAGGAGATGGATGACAGGAAGACAAGTTGCTTATTTATTTGGGCACCATGCAGCCAAATCAAGAACCAAGTAGAACAAGGCTCTCTTCATATGAACGGAAATCAGGAATGTTTTCCAAGAAGCTATTCAAGACATAATATTGGAGCTTTCTTCTATGGTTCTTGGTGTTTCCACATTGGTAAGAAAGTTTGGGCAGCAGCCTCCTACTGTAGGAACCATAATTAGATTAGTGTTATTCTTAAACAAGAATTGGCAAATTTTAATTATGGCAATTGTGGTTATATTTATAGAATTAATTTACCCAGTCCTAAAATACAATTTCCCATATTTCAAGGTCACAATTAAAAAAAAAATGTTTCTAGAAACTTTATTGCAGACATTTCATTACATATTTTTGGGTCTGTTACAGCTGTTCTGGAGATGCAAGTCCCCTGAATGCCTGTTGATCTGCTGTATGAATTGATTCTTGTACAGATAACTGCAAAGATAAATTGCAACAGAGCAAAAACCATTCATGTCAGACACAATTATCTTTTATTCAAATGGTTAGCTTTCCTATAATCAAATAAACTCACATTTAAGGAAAAAAAAAAATCAGATTGGATTCTTCCCAGTGATGAAATATAGATGACATGGAATTAATACTTTATCTTATTCACTTAGTTATTTGTAAAATTTTTCAAAATAAATAGAATTCTTTCTACAATACATTATTCAAAATGGTTTCTGGGAGAAAAAATAACAATGCATGTTCATAACCTCATTGCTAGTTTCTTCACCACTTTCAGTGTTCATTTGCAAAGATATCACTTGATGAAATGTAACAGTTTTTCTAGAAAAAAAGCATTTAACAACTACAGGAGAAAAAAAATCCATAATACCTTCTACACATTCCTCCTTTTCCCCACAAAGTTATTACTCAAATAAATAATCCTGTTTCATATGATAAACCCATTTACAATTGAGAGAGGAAAGAAAGGATTTTAGGTTAAGTCATTTTTCATTGTTCCACTGAATGGTAACAATTAGACTTAGAATAAATACATAATGAAAAATATTATAAAGCATACTTTGTTTCTATCTTCTTCATAAGCAAGACTTCGAAGGCTTTTTAAATACATTTCTAACTTTGTTGATTACATGTGAAAATAAAATAAATTTGCTTGGAATGGAATTATATATGCCCTATAGAAATCAGAATTCTTAAAAAAAAATGTTAGTCTTGAGATACATGGATTTACAAGGTAACAAATGCAGAAAATAAACCACAGGTATCGAGATAAATCAGTAATGCCTTGAGGGTCAAGTTGAAACTTTCTAATAAACTGCAGAGCAACATGGTGAAAAGTAAAAAAAAAAACAAAACCACACACACAAAAAAAAAAACCTACCAAAAAAAAAGAAACCTCAAAAAACCCAAACGTTGTTGCAACTTGCAGAAGTTGCAATGGGAATTGTACAGCAATAATTCAAAGTTCAGGTAGCTGTCTTGTGCCAGTTATTTGTGGGGGACAGATGGAGGGAGGGTCACCAACCTTCACCTTTCCTTATTCCTCCGGAGGTGGGGAGAAGAAAGGGGCTCATTAACCAAACTCATATCAACAAAACAGATATCTGTCCCTGAGCAAATCATCTCTATATACTAAATAATCACCAGGAGAGAAACAGGCGACTTTGGTGGCTGATTTACCCTGCTCTACACTAGATATCTAAACCAGGTTGAATGCATGTCTAGTTCATATATTGACATTACCTAAAAATCCCTGGGATTTTTCATTACCTGTAAAGAGTTCCTAGCACCACTAGTTCAGATGTCAATAGCTAATTTGTTGCTGTACAAGGGAAATGACTGTGCTGGCAGGAACGCTCAGCACCTGTAGAAAATGCCTTCCTGCAGCAATTCCAACTTTTTTTGATTTGCAAGAGAGACATATTCCTAAATCCCTTGTAGAAGGTCTGTTGCCAGCAGGAGATAAATGCAACTAATTTTGCCTAATTAATGTAGCCAGATGGTCACCTGAGATCATGCCTATTCCATCTTGACAGCATCCAAAACTACATGTGGTACTAAAGAAAAATCTCAATTTAAAGTCCTCTGGGAAACTACACTTACCACGTCTTGGGACAGAATTCCAGTTACAATCATGAAAGATGTCATAAACTCCTTTCTTCACCAGCCCCTTTTTAATTGTTTGAAAAATAAAATACTAACATAAAATATCATCATCTTAAATCCCAATCATAAAATAACACAGCATTCTATACAGCTGTCAACTACTCTGGCTTCTGACCATTAATAGCAAACTTCCTATCATAATTTCTGAAATCTGGCAGCCTCCTCCAACCTTGTCGTTTTGCAGCCGAAAAGCTGTTCTTGAAGGGTTAGCTTTGTGTCAGAAATCATGAAAGCAGCATCACTAACCTGCCACTGGGTTCTTCCCTCTTATTTAATGCACTGGCACACTTAACACATCTCAGGAATTCACTTTTTGGGGAGGAGGGAGGGTAGGTGAGAGAGAAATGAATCAACCTGTATTCTGCTACTCTCTGCCTTTATGCTTCATTATCTGTATTTTTATCTACATCAAAGGGCTTCGCGTTGCTTTCTCACCTGGCTTTCCTCCTTTTATACTAAAGTGGGAGTGAAGAATTCATCATGCTGAGAAGTGAACTCCAAAGGGAACAACATCTGTTCTTTTAAGTATTGGTAAACAGATTCCTATTAGAAACATTTGTACATTTTTTTTTCTGCTACTTTTCATGTACTCTGAGCAAAAATTAACTCTTTGTTATCACAAGCAGAATACATAGTCTAACAAGCAGATAAAGCATAAATACCAGGTTTAGCTGTCTTTCACAAATATGAAGATTAATTAGGTCATCAGAGATGGGAGTTTCACTTCAGTGATGGAAAGACTTTTCAAATAGAAAGATTTTTTTATAGTGATTATCCGATAGTAGTCAGGGCCTGGATTTGTCCAGTTGCCTCTGTATAGAATCAGTTCTTTGGCTGCATCATCTCAACCAACAATACCTTATCCCCAAGACCCTTTTTCACCTTTCTAGACAGGTTAAAGATTAACGAAGTTCAAGATCTATCAGAAACTGACTCATGAATTTCAACTATGCACACTAACATGTGATGCCCAACATTAACCTGTCAAGAATATATCTTGTCAAATGATCAAAGTAGTAGACCTTGTGAAGAGGGAAAAAGCAAAAGGACTATGTATTACAGACATGTTACAGCTTTTGACACAACATGTCATAACATGTATGCAGTCTTAGGAAATATAGCCAGAGGTTTCCTTTCCAGGTTTAGTTTACTGTCAGTGACTTCTGCTTTAGTGCCTCCTGCTTCTATGCTAGGCCAAAACCAGATGATCCTCAGGTTCTTTTTCACCTCCAAAACCTATGAGTTACCTACATGTTTTCCCCTTCTCAAGGTTTCAGTAACAGCAGCACTGTGATTTCTAGAGCGTTATGGAAAAGCAGAGGAAGAAGATAAAAAATTGCCTTTTTGTACTGTATAGCCCCTTTCAATTATATGACAGTCATCTGCGTAATGGAGCACCAAGGTATCTTGCAAGTATCTAAGAGAGAAAAATCTTCAAGTTCTGGTTTTCCTGGGAAATACTGTGCACAAGACTCCAATAAGAGGGGCAGCAGCAGCTTTTCCTCCCTTCTTCTCCCCCTGGGCTGCACAGAGAATTTAAAGAGGAGCCGTACCTTCAGGGCCATTCAGTGGGGCAAATGCAGCTTGGAGGCAAACACAGATACATAAATATATCATTCAGTTTTGTTTGGGAAACAGTGGGGGTGACTATTTCTTGTCCACTGCTGATGTGTGAGTATACTTTGGTAAACTGGGAGGGAATGTAGGTCTGGAATTCAAAATGTTCTTTAAAAATTTCAGAAATTTACTGGAATAAAAGGACGCAATTGGATAGGGACTATTACACAACAGTACACATAAAATGTTTATATATAGTGCTGTGAAGAAATATTAGTGGGAATACTATGTGACACAATAAAATCCTCCTTCTTTATTCAGCTTGACTAAAGTCTAATCAGGCTACTACATAAAGAAATTTTAAAAAGTCTAGAGAAGAATATAAGAGGGGACTGGAGGCCTAGTAAACACATCCTTTTATAAAATACTGGCCTTATAATCCAGGAGAAAAAGAGAAGAAAAACAAACAAACAAGATATTATATTAGCTTTCAAAATGTAAAAGATCATAATAAAAAAATATATTGTTAGTTCTAATGCCTGTGACTGGAACAAAAAGTAGTCTTAAAAGTACTAGAGTAGATTATCTAAGGTTAAGGAACCTCCATCTCTAGAAGCTTTTAAATAAAAGACAAAACAAAATTTGGTGAACCACTATTTAGATACGGATGGTTGTTATGCTACTCTAGCTTTCTCTGTGTTGACTTTGGTAGCCCTGCTTCTGCTTAGAATTGTGAAATCAATTAATTAAACTCAGCCCCACAAGGCATCCTACATGACTGTCCTCCCTCCTAAGCAGTCCTTTCATGTTTGCATGATGCCCAGTTCATCATGCACACCATGTGTATCTTATTATTAAAAAATTAATTTCTAATGCCTCAGGACATCTGCACCCATAATACCACCCACCAGTGAAGTTGTGAATGAGGACCAACCCCCAGCAGGAGTCACCTGTGACCTGTGCATGGGACTTTGTGTGAGAGGAGTAGATACAGCAATTCTCTACACCATGCCACTGTGGACCAATGGAGGCATCCTAACCCAGCTGCAACCAATGTATTCATCAGAGATACTATTTCTATACTGGTAGCTTGCCTTCTAATGAAGCATCATGACCAGCCTAACTGACATGAATCCCACTCTGGGTGGGATCTGGTTGTTTATAAGTGGCTACAAAGAACACTGTAATACAAGACATCCATATGCTTAGACATTTTGGATTCTTATGTTATCCATGTACCAGCTGTAAGTACACACCCTTGTGTCCGCCTGTAGAATTGGGTGATTACATACCCTCTAATATAACAATGACATATCCTGACCTGAAAAAACATGGCTGAAAAACTGGCTTTTCACTGCTGCTGAGCTCCAGCAGTGCAGCTGTGATGAGCTTCAGTCACGTAATCATAGAGCAACACCCCAGCACTCCTAACAGGGCACATCCAGTTATAGAGTGATGTACCTGTTCAGTCAACCAGTGAGGAGACGCAGTAGGAGAAAGAGCTCCAGGCTGGGTTCTACAAGCTTTAAGTAACTGTCCCAGTTCCTGCAAAGGAAGGGCAATTTCTAAAGCAGTATGCCAGGCAGCCTGCATTTAATCGAAAATACTGTGGCCTGAGTTACCATACACATGGGTACCTTACAAAATCTCCCCTATCATTTCCCGAGTAAACAAGCCAGTTTTCTCCACAAACATCAATGTTGTCATACTATCATCTAGACTCTTTACATGTGTGTGGTAATGTATACACAAGGATCTGGGGCTTTCTGTGTGCTCTGAAACTACAGAAAATCTCAATTTTTTATTTTTTTTTTTTTCATACTGCACCAAGTAAGAAAGCATTTGTTGTGCTTGGAGCTCCTCAATTCATGAGGAGAAATTAGAGTGGGTTCCTGTAATAGGAACTAAGTCTGTGTTTGAGACAGTGGACAACTGAAAAGCATAAAGACCTCCCAGCCAGCTCAAACAATTGAATTTTAACAATATCACAAAGATGCATGTTGACTGATATATGCCAACTCAGTAATATTATTAACTTTAACCTTCCCAAGGAGGGAGGAGGGAAGAAAAATAGCAAATTTTTTTTTTAAAAAAAAAAAAGGGGGGCAATATCTTAGACAAAGCTTTGGGGTCTTTTAATTGATACGTAAGTTTGCCATGTGTTTATATGTGTTATCAAAATGTATAAAAAGTCACAACTCATCCCATCCCATTTAAGATTCCTTCAATTAAAATGCAAGTTTGAACATTGTCTTCATTTTGTAAAACCTGTATTTATAACAAGTTGAGATTTTATTGAACCAATCACCTATAATTAATGGGTATAAAATAGATTATTACCATAGAACTTGGAGACAAATTGGAATTAAATATTGATCTATTCAAACTCTTAAGAGCCAGAAGAAAGCCCAATTGTCATGGATCTTGAAGACTCTAGTGGTTTAGATGAACACTGTAACAGACACAAAGTGACATTATACAGCATTAAAATAATAGAACACGGTTCCAGGGTTATTTGCTGGAAGTTGTAAAAAAATATAGTGGCAGCTGTAAGAAGTTAAAATCTAATATGTAATAGGTAGGTCTGAGCAGCAAACTGTTCAGTGCAGTGATTAGCACTTGGATGAATGAAGCCAATTTGTTACCCTTCTGGTAGAGATAAAGTGCATCAAATGAACAAGATTACACAGGGAGAAGGTGACAGATTAATGCTATTTTTTTTTTAATTGATAGCCCTATCTGTGGTGTCTGGTTGGTGGGCAGTTTTGCTTTGTGTTTTACTCACAAGCCTTGAGAATAAACAAATTAACCATAAGCCTTCTGTCTAATCAATGCTATGACAGGAAAATATATGGCAGAAAACACAGGTCTCCTGCCTTCCAAGCTGTACTGCAGATATCCAGAAACTGAAATAACTTTATGAGTTACAGGAACCGTGAGGTGTCTTTATGCTACACTCTGCCTGGTTAAGTTCATTTTCCAAACACTATATAACAGGAGACTTGTATGTTCTCTGTTGTACTAAACCGAAAGGGACATAATTTGACCTGCATTAAACAGCCAGCTTGTGTGTATTATCAGGAGCAAGCCGAGCTGACGTAAATACAACAAATTCAAACCACAGTGAAGCTGAGGTGAGATAAAATGAGTCTGCATTGCTTAATAGTGTCTGGATATAACTGGTTGGTAAATCTTTTACTTTCTCAGTGCTGTGATGGTAAAGCAGTTAAATGAGTATTCCAGCAAACTGCATTCACAACCCAGTTTTTCTTTTCCCACAGCACTTTCATCCATAAATACATTGGCTTGGGAACAGCTTTTACTGCTGTTCTGACTGACACTTTTGACTTTGACTAAGGTCTGGACTGAGAAGAAAATTCACTCACTTTTATCATTCCAGTTTAGCAGCTGACCACCAATTAAATCAAGTTTTCCAATGAGGTGATTACCCATCAGTCGGTTGCTTCATTTAGACTTCATTTCCATAGATTGCCTGTAAGAACATCAGATGAAAGCATGTGAAAGCTAGTGCTTAAAGTTAAAGCATCATCCAATACTAATGCCCTAACCAGAAGGACTGACAACATGTCACAAGAAATTTGTTAGCTGAAATCTATCAGCAGTTGAAAAATATGTTCTTATCCCCTAGGTACTTACAGGTCAACTATTAAAACATTTTCTTCAGGAAATCTACTTTCTGGAAAGTTGAAAATAGCCAATTAATACATAGCTCTGAGACTACCTTTTTTTCCGAAGTGAAGTATGGACATATAAACCTTTATATCTTTCATGTTCTCCACAATTTCCTGGATATAGTGGTTAATTATTCCGCATCATATTTTCACTTAAATTCTTGACAACCTATGGGATACATTTTACTGGGTCCCTGTTTAACAGAACACCATCAAGTTTGTCTCATTAGCATTAACCAATTCCGTCCCTATCCCTGTTTATGTACACGTTACTATTTAATGTATTAAGCTTTCTGCCATTAAAAAGATGAACTTAAACTCTTTTCTATAGGTTCATGCTTTCCATATATAACACATTAATTTTATTAATGTTAAAACAGTCTTCTACAGAACCTGAAATTCTCAAATCTATTATATCTAAATTGACCAGAGTCAATGTGTTTAGAGGGTTTTTTTTCTTTTTACACAGAAGCTATTCAATATCAAAGTTGTGCTGAACAGTATCTTGTCATTTGTGCGTGATGTGAAATGGAGTGTCACAAATTCCCCCAAAATATAAACATTGCAAGAGTTGTTATGGTTAATGATTAAAACTTTAAGGGAACCAATGACAGCAGAAGCAGAAAGGATCACGTGATGCAGTCCTTTTTCAAAATTAAGCAACTAGGCGTAAAACACAGAGCCAAATTATTTCTCATTTGTTCATCAGTCCAATCCCATTTTGCTGAACTGCATAATTTTCAGTAAGTATAAACTAAATGTGACAGGCTGTGAATAAACTGTTTTGCACTTGAATAATGTTTATGATTATTTTTATTTTTTAATATCTAAAAATCACTGTTTAGCTAGTGAGGGTTACCAGAGAGATGCTTCTATTTTGAGTTACAAGTTTTGAAGATTTTTAAAGCCCTTCAAAGCCATTTCTTGAAATTTTCCAAATTTACTTATTATTCAAAAGCCTGTAAAAACAGAAAAAAAATATTTCAGATAAAATAAAACAAAATAATACAGACAATCTATTAATACATGTTAGAGCCTTGTGTTATAATAATAATAATAATACTAATAATAATAATACTTTTATGTATCTTGTTAATTAACATAATTTATTCTTTTTAAACCACTGGACATTTTAAAGACAGGTTTTAAAGTAAACTTTTTTAATTGGTTTCCTCCTAATGAAACTTCTTTTCTAACCATTACACTCAAACAATCACAACATGATTCACGTCAGCTAGTAAAACTGATTCTGGTAGGAATAAGTTGGATTTGAGTCATAAATATTTAATTTTGAAATTATTAACCTGCTACTGAAAACACTGTGTACTTCCTGTCTGGCAAATGAAAGTACTAATATTTCTGTAGTAGGGGCATATTATTTTTTTCTAAAGCTAAAATGCTGTCTAGAAGTGATACCACCAAAGCTGAAGGTAATATTTACTTGGATCAAATTTTCATCCAGAGTATTTTACATATACATAAGAAGCCTCCTGCAGATCACTTTCATCACTCTTCATTCTTGAATTATCAAATAGAAATTGGTATTTTTATTTTAGGTTTACTACCCGGTCACAAATTGACAAATTTGTAGGAATATAAAATAGACAAGGTAAGTTATCATCGCTCTATATGGGTAAAGAACGACTTGAGTAGCCTTCTTTGTTCCTGAAAAAACAGCACTATAGCCCAACAAAACTGTTTTTCCAAGAATCATGTCATACAACTCTTAAACATGGAACTTTAATTTCTGTCATGGATATCTTTATATTGCTATATTATTTCAAAAGGAGAATCAAGGTGTTCACTGAGGGGCAGATGATTCTTTAGTCCTCAGAGGTAAGGGAAATCTAATGAATTCTTGAAATAAGCAGGGGACACATTTATGTAATTTTAAGAAGGTTCATAATAGCATCTTTGGTAGAGAAAAAACTGTAAAATGAACAAAAAAAATTGTAGTCTTCTTTTATTTCCTCTTCAAGATTTTGTAGTTACATGCAGAGATTTCTTCCATCTGTTGCAGATGAAAGTATTAACACAGTAATGAATTAACAGGAAATCTAGATTTATTAATAACTAACAGCACTTGATCATTACAAAATAGTTCAGAAAATATTTTAAAAATAGCGACTTATCTACAGATTCTACGATGACAAGATTCACACTAACTTACTTTATAGTATCTTAAATCTATATATATGTACATGCACATACACAAACACAAAACATACAAAGACATACAGAGACAAAGGTATTTGGATCCAGTAGAATGAAGTACGTATCCACACACACCAGTAAGCAGAGAAAGAGTGGGTGAAAGAGAAGCTAGCTCAAAGTAAAACTTCCCTCTTCTCAAGTTCAGAGTAAATACTCACAATGTCTTGGCATTCCTCAAAGGGTGATAACTGAGACTCGAGCCGGTTGACTTCACCCTGGCCTTCGGTCAGCTCTGACAAGTAGATGACACCTTAAGGTTTTTGATACCTGAGAGGAATCCCAGCTGAGGGGAGATGCTGGTCACAGGCCTGCTGCAATCCAGGAGAGCTCAAAGGGTCTTCCTTGTGGTCACAATTTATAGGGTCCAAGATAATTTACATTTGTCAGAATCTTTTTGCTCACGCCCAGCTCGAATAATGAAGTATTCTGGTGTCTTCCAGCAGTTGCACAAGAAACTGATGAATGTTCTCATTTGACCACATCCCAGGCACAGGTGTGCCAGGCTTTTTCTGAGCAATTGGGAGGGCAGGAGCCGCGCTCATTACAGGTGCATAGGGGCGAGGAAGGGTGAAAATTGCATCACAACACCATTGTCTGGGATAAACTTGAGCATCTTTTCCCAATTCTTCGGTATGCATTTCTGAAAATATATCAAGTGTCTTATGCATATTTTGATGTTAGGTTTGGCTTTGAATGTTTTGGTTTGGGATTATTTTGGGGTTTTGGTGGTTTGGGGAAATTTTTGAGTATTGGACAAATATTCAAAGGACAGATTAGCTTTATTCTTTGTAAATAAACAAAGTAACCAGCGTTGCTCTTTTCTGACACGATAGCCTCAGCTTTCAGTATAGAAAGATCAGATAAAGTGTACTATCTATGCCTACTTGGAAATGTTTGTCTCCTTACTAGAAGCATGATTTTGAAAGAGACACTTGTCCTTAAGTTTTAACAAGACTTTTCCATATCTTAATTTGGAACTAGTAAATTGTTCATCAGTCTGTTATATAAATATAGAAAAAGAAATGGCAGTAGCAGTGATTTTCCTTCATGTCAGTGAATAATGGCTTGAAACTAAGTGGGAAAAGGAACAGAGCAGAGTTCTCCTTTATTGCAATCTCCCAAGAAGCAAGACATCAGATTTACACCCATGAAGACAGACCACCTCACTATAAAGTTAAAACTATTATTTTATTTCATATGAAAAAAAAACAAAAACAAAAACAAAAAAAAAAACCCCAACCAAACAGTAAAAAGAGTTATAAAGTAGGAGCTAATTAGTTTCTTCTGTAGATATGATGCAATATAACACCTCTGCAGTTCTAGTTTCATCCCTCTCCCTGATCACTTCACAGACACACCACGGGAGATGAGATGGCTTCGTTTTCTTCTTGAAGAAATAGTTATTCCAGAAAAGACTTTGAAACTGGTGTTGTCTTGTGCATCTGCACATACCACTGCGCACATACATCTACTATGCACACAATTTATTATTCTTTTTCTCTGATGCCCTTACACATACCTTTGCAGTTACTGAAAGCTGCACTAGGCAGGTTCCAGTATTTGCTCACTTCTGGTGTGTGTTAAGATTAGTAGACATTACTTACCACGCCAGGTGCTGTAACTGCATTAAAAAAAACAGCTAGTGGTCGAACTTTTTTTATAAAATGCTCTCTCTTTTTCAAGACAATGCTATATTGATTAACCTCTTGTGCTCATGATCAAGTTATGCCATCACCTTTCAGATATGCGAAATCCAGTAACTAGATTATCTGTTTATACTTCCAGATGGGTACAAAGCCAGCATTTATTTCGCATGTTGATAGACTGTGAATCCAAAACTAACCTGATTCTCAAAAGCCATTTTTGCAAGGTGCACAGCCCAGCAATCATGTCTTACCAACCCTAAATTTTCTCCCTGCAGATGCTGTTCAGCTGCCTCTGCACAGCCTTCCTGACCCTGAACCCATCTGAAGCCCTGCCAATACACCCATGATGCTCTGGGTCTGAAAATATTTATTTGCCTGCATACACCACTATGATGCTTGATAGACCTAGCCTATGTGCTGAATCCTCTGCATCCTCTAGCTGCTGATATCAAACAACTGTACAAAAGCCAGCAAACACTGAGACAAAACAAAAGGACTTGGGTGAATACCACTTTAAATGCTGGGAAGATAGTTAATGTAGGATTCAGCTCACCTATCTTTGGGTGTTTGCAATACTGATCCTTGCATTCAGAAGTGGGAAACAGACTTCAGACAATTACCCCTGTCATACTATAACAGCAGGTTGTAATCAAGAGGCAGAGACAGGCACATCTTAAAGGAGTCTGGATGTTCCCACTGGTGAGCTAGGCAAGATGCATTCCAGCTCACATAATGAAAACTCAAAGCCCTTTCTTTGCACCCACTTCACCTCTACAGGATGTTAACCTACAGCAGCAACTTCCAAATTACTGCTTTATTATTATTTTCTAGGAGATAAACACTCCCAACATTGGACGTGCTGGTAAAAAAAATAACCATGGTTTCTCATTCCAGGCTCACAATGTGATTTGGGATTAAGACACTATCAGTACCTATTGGCACCAACAGTCATCAATGCCCATTGCAAGGCATCAACACCTATCAGCACCTATGGGTACCAAAACTGACAGCCATTAACACCTATCTGCAGGCAATGACATTTTTCAATGCCTGTGGCTCCATCTCAGAGGACAGGTATTTTTCACCCATGTAGTCCTGGATCTGTTTTGATTAAAAGTTTTTACTCAAGTCTCAAAAAATAATAGCACTCATTTGTTATTGACTTAAGAGATAATAACTCATTACTGAATGCATCGTCTCAATCTAATAAACAGACTTACTTAAAAATAAAAAGATACAAGCAATGATACTTATAATAAGAACCACAATTTCTATTAAACAAGGATCTCAGTCACATTCAAAGGTATTTGAAAACATAACAAGACATTTGAAGGGCATCACTGTTTACCATGGTTTAGTCACCTCTACAGAGTGCGTAATCAAAAATCCAAAATATAGAAATGAGCTATTGTACATGACCTATTCATGTAGAGTGTTTCCTTCAGGGAAGAAAGGAACTGTACTAACATAATAAAACACAACAACTGAAAATACAAAAGAAACATAGTCAAGAATTAACTGTGACAACTTTGTTGTTGTTCCTCCTCTCTACAAAATAACTGTGAAGAAAATAAAAAGTATGCAATCTCAGGATATCTTCCACATGATTTTTTTATTTTTTTATTTTTTTTAAGAAACAGTGCCTAGTGGAATCAGGAAAGAAAAATAGTTTTCTGAGGCAACCCACTTTGCTTCAGCAGTTCATTGTGTGCAGATCATTTCAGAGCATTTACGTCCTCTTTTCATTTCCGAGTGAAGGAAGTAATTTATTCCATTGTTCATGGCTCTCTCCCACCCTCCTCTCTTCCTCTTTTGCCCTTTATTTTATTGAGCTGAGCTCTGTATATTTCTATATAACAGCCATAACAAAACCCCAGTTGTCTCCTTTAATACATTTGCCTGTTGTGAGAGTTGGACGTTGCAAACCAGCTCCCTGTGAGCCACCCGCCACACAAGAAATCAAGCAGGAGGTGGTCAACCTTTAAACCACAGAACAACCTCGAGTGAAACCGTGACTTGCAGCTTTGCAGCTTTGCTGTGCTGCAGAAGCACAGTGGGTCTACTCTAAATTTGGCAGTAAAGTCTACTAGAAGGTCAGCGCACTCTTGATATACATTCATTCTCAGGGTTTTCTTCCCAAAGAAACTACCTGTATTATTCCTCGAAACAACAGTTCTCCAGCTGATGGGCATCAGGAAAGACAATGTTTAAGTAGGAGAGAGGCCTCTCACATGCAGTATATCCATATATATATATATATATATATATAAAAAGTACATACACAAATAACAGTGTACTATCAGACTCTGTGAGCTAATTTAGCTTCAAAATTAGTTCAAGCCAAATTAAAGCTATGTTACAGTAGAACAGCGACCATGCATACTGTATCCGCATATCCTCAAGTAAGAACAGTGCAATGTGAATTCTGTTTTTTAACAAAGTCTAGCTGAAAGAAGCCCCTTTCTCTCTGCATTAATGTTTTGTACACACTGAAAGTGGCATTCGGAAAAATCAGCAATTTGAATTAGGAAAACTGTGAAAAACACAGTAATACAACTTTGGGTCGTGGTTTTGTAATTCCAATGCACAAGAATATCTATGCTGATTTCTCATTAAGAATAATTAAAATAGAACCTAAAATTATGTTAGACTATTTAGTTCCAACTGATAATTTTCATGTTTATTGGGGTTATGTTTCAGCAAACATTGCAACGAGAAAAATTACAGGCACATTCTTTCTCAATAGTAGTAGAAGACTTAGTGGGGAAAAAAGGACATGTGCAACGCTGAAATCATTCCTCAATCGAGATAAATCAGAAATATTTGGAAAAAAACCCACAGTAACATTTTTCTTTTTGTCTGCAAACTTTTAATGATTCAAGCAGAATTGATGTAAATGTATTTTGCACATACCCTAAACAGTAATTCCTCCTTGTCTTTGACAGACATGTTTATTCTAACTCTTCAAACTTCAGCAAAATAACTGTAAGTACAGGAGTACACCCACATGTAGAGATCTAAATTATTAATAGTGAACACCAAAAAAAATATGCAATTTATAACATGCTATGAAGTCCACAGGTACACCAAAACTCTAAAAATCCTCTGGGGGCACAGTAAAAAAACCTCAAGATAACTAATTTATGTTTCAATCCAACAGCAACAAAGCATTAGAAATGCTTATGACAAAACAGGTTATTGCATTTTGGCACCAGCACCGTCCAATTAATTCAGTAATTTTTTTTTACCTTTTTTTTTTCTTTTTCCTTTTTACAAAATGAGTGAATTAGACCTTTACGTTCATATATCTGTATGTATGCAAATAACTGTAACACAATTTTCATTTTTGCCTGTGTTTGTTATAGTATGAAAAATGCAAGCAGAGACATAAACATTCAATAACTGCATCAGGGAACAAATAAGCAGATTTCCCAAATAAAACCACAGGGGTCAGCATTAACTAAAAGGAGCACGTGTAAACAAGCTATGTAACACGTTCAGTGTTTGCCTGCAGCCTATATACAATTCTTATGCTATGAATGTGTTTAGCATTAAGCATGTGCTAAACTGTACTTTGGATTGATGGCTGTTTAAATAAAAGGAATTGGCTTTATACCTAAATTTACTGTCTATTGGAACTCACTAAATATGCCCACCTTTAACCTATCCTTCCTACCC
The DNA here is from genome assembly GCF_003259725.1 of Athene cunicularia. Taxonomy (NCBI): domain Eukaryota; kingdom Metazoa; phylum Chordata; class Aves; order Strigiformes; family Strigidae; genus Athene; species Athene cunicularia. Next base: position 110,483,013 of record NW_020799095.1, read on the forward strand.
TATTCCACACTGGAGATCATTAATTCTCTTCATTATGAAAACACAGGTTAGAGCAGATAGAAGGGAAAGAGCAGGAGGACAGGAGACAGAAAAAAGAACATCCCAATGCCATAAAGTGCTGAATGCCTCCTGTGAACTTCTGTATGTTCATGGAAGGACCCAGTGGCACTTCGGTATTGATGTACAAGTCCTGACAGGCTGGAATTGGAGCAGAAGAAGGAAACTGGAAGCATTAGGGCATCTCAGGGCTTGGTCTGAGCCCTGGACTTTAAACCATGGGCTCATATTTTCTCCAAAAGAACAGAAACACTTAGAAACTAAACTCTTACTAACTCTCGGTTTTAGAGCACCTTCTTGCCATGAAAATAGAAAATGTCGAGAGGAAAAAAGGGAACAGAAAGAAACATGGGAATATGATTAGTCATCTTGTGTGCATATTTTTTCTCACAAAAACTTTGATATGAAACTCCATAAAATGGTATCCAGTGTTCATCCTGGATTTATAATACTGACATTTAAAGAAATAAACCTCAATTTGTGTTCATACCTAACAGTAAAACTGACATCAGAATTAAGAACAAACACTTACCCATTGATAGCTTATGCAAAACTATCAGCCATTTCAGAACAAAACAGTTTAATAAGAGTTCCATGTTTATTTACTCTCAGTTCAGGGATCTGGTTTTTGTGAAGGGGAATTTGTTTGTTTCCTTCCGTGAAAATGACGACACCAGTTGCTCCGTAAATGGTCAGAGTTTCCATTAATCTTATCATCTTTCCAAAAGTATCCTATCACCTTCTTTCAGCTACACAGTGGGAACTCACATGCCACGTGAAACTTGTTTAACACTCAAATGAAGTTCTCCACAGATGACAAAAAGAGCTGAAAGACTGAGCATATTTCAATCCTGGAATCAGTGAACAGGCTAACACAAAAATAGACACAAATAGACCTGAAATGGCACTGGTCTCGGTGAGTTGAAAAAGAGAATCTGAGAACTCTCTCTGTTAATTACAGTTTAAAGAGCTTGGAGTTCATCCAGGTGATTAACCACATGCTTAATCTACCCTGGGCCTGAGCATTTCCATGGAGAACCGTCCCCGGCGGGTGTTTGCATTTACCCTCAGATGTCTGTGAGTGCAGCTCTCCACCCCTTCTGGGGAGGGGTTGAGCACTCTTAGACTGTAGGAAGAGATTTTGTGACTAATTTCCCTTGCCACAGGACAGTTTGGTCCCAGACCAAATTGAAGCACAACCTGTTTTCTACCCTGCTTGTTCACCCACATATATTCAATCAGCCAGCGGCAAAGGCAGGCTAGGATTCAGAGCACTCTTATTCTTGAAGTGTTGCTTCTCTAGTAAAGACATTGTGTGCCTATGAAATTCTCAATTTACTCTAGCCCTTGTTAAGACAGGATGTGTTTTGGTTTGTTTTTTTAAGATTCAGAAAATAAAAGTACCATTTGCCTCCAGTTTTCTTCCTCAGCCTAATGTGCTGTTAAGGAGAGATGCTTCAATTTTCTTTCCACTGCTAATGAAGCAAGTGAGTATTTGGCTTGCTTCTTCAACCAGAGCTCTAATTGAAAGGAAAGGGATTGAAAAGTACAAAAGAGAACTCTTAGAAGAAGATTAATGTCCTGGCACGTCCCCAGCCTCATTGTTTTTAAACAAGCTAGTCAGATTCTGAGCCTGTAGGCTGAACTGCACAAAAAAACAAGACGATTTTACTCAGTATCAATACCACAAATTATAGATTAATTGTTATTAAATGTGAGAGTATCTTCATCAAGAAAAGTTGTGGTTTGCAAGTGTTGCGTTTATTGTTTGACCCCTTCTAGGGTCTAAGTTGATTCTGTCTATGGAAAATTTAAAAAAAAATTATGACATTCATGTGATGAAAACTGTCTGTAATAACAACTGCTTTGATACATGTAATCAGAGGCCAAACAAGGGACAGAGAACAGTTAACCTTGATGACTGTAGTTTGAAGAAGTAATGAATCAAACCTGAGAGAAACCAGACTTTTCCCCAGTTGCAGGCAGAAGACATGGAAAAAGTAAAGTCTTTTCAAACCCAAGCAAAAGTTCAAAGGAGATTCAGAAAAAGGAAAAGAAAAAAGTCTTAGGCTCATAGAAGCTTTATAAAGAATAAATATTACAGGTATGCTTGTTCTGCCAGCTGAACAATCAGCTGTACTCAGAAAAGGGAATCTGAAACAAAGAGACCACAAGTTTATCTACTTCTCTCAGTAATTTTACATAAGTGATACCAATACAAAATTCACAGGTTATACAATAGATTATTACTAAGAATCTTTTTTACTTTTTTCTTTTTTTTAATCTCCTGACATAAAAAAATTACTAGACAAAGGGATTAATGTTATTACACCTTTAATGCAAAAGATATTTTCTGCTGAGTGTTGATTTTCATGGCAGACTTACTGTGTTTTTCTAAAAGATAAAGTAAGTTTTTCTCCATCACACCAGGCTTAGATTCAGTCTACCACAACTACTTTGGATTGTCTGGTAGTTTAAATTATCTCAATTTCCTTTAAGTGAGATTATGGGGACCACAACCATCTAAGTAAACAGTGTTTTATATGCAGTGGAAAAGATTGGAAGAATTGGAAGATTAAATTACATTCTCAAATCCTTCTGTCATAACATTTATGGGTCTTCTTAACAGCTATGGTTTGCAAATGTAAAAATGCAGAGCACTGGGTGAAAAGTCTTGATAAAAGGGTCTATATGATGCGGTACTGATTTTCAAAATCCAGGGAGAAGACATAACATCTAGAGACATAGTACCCCAACAAGAGACTGTGACTCTAAAAAGGTCCCTGTTTCATTATGTGCCCAAATGAAATTCAGATTCCACTAAAATGTCTGCCGCTATTTGGGTATAATTTAAAATTACTGATCTACAAGGAGCGATCACAACAAGCTCCCACCAGCAGCTCTCAGGGTGTGCTCTCTGCACAGTCATTCTCTCCTTAGGGACAAACTACTTTGGAGGGAAGAAATAACATTTTGCTTGTTCTTTTGCTTTCTTTGCTACTACTTTTTTACAGTAGGACAGCAAGAACATGTAAAACAAACCAACGAACAACTTGTATCTTTTCCATTAATTTGTTGAACAGTAGATATATGGCAATAGGAAAATTACTTTTGTGGATTTCCACATTCATAAATTCTTTTTAAATGTGGCAGACAGTAGATTTGCTATTAGCTCAGACACAGCCATGATATGTTTTCTATTGCTACTTAGAAAATCATTACATTGACTAAATCCCTCCTTTTGCATATTCTCCTTTTGGATTCCATTCAGACATATGGAAAAGATTTACAGTTCAAAACTATGGGTTATCTTATACCATGCCAATAGCAACACTTCTGTTAAGAAAGGTGCAATCAATTTGATGAGAATACAGAATAATACACTTCATTTCTGGACTAAAAAAAAAAAAAAAAAAGAGAAAAATATTCAAAGTCACAGCATAGACACCAACTAAAAGGTCATTCCTATTTTTCTTCACTCACTCTTCCTCAGGCAGTAAAATTCCATTACAATAATGTACTTCATTTGTCCATTTTAGCATTTCTGCTCATGTATTTGGCAGCTCATTTAGAAATTAATTTAGACCAACTTCAGCTTTTCATAAAAGTACTGAAAAACAGAGTATTGGACAAGTTCCAAGAAAGGTCAAGACATGTTGTGTTCCTAAACCGCCTCTATAATTTTGGCGTCAACCAGATTGCTGGCAGGGATACTTAGACTGTTATCACGTCAAGCGATCAAAACAGGAAAAATCTCATTTTCATATCTTTGCCTGTGAATCTTTCCTCAAATTCATAAGTCTTTTCTTGAAAGAAATATTTAAAAGAAATTAAAGTACTAGACTAAAAAGGCTGTCTGGCAATAAGGATATTTGGCTTTAGAAATCATGCAGATCACTTACATAATACTGACAGTTATGAACAAAGGAGGTCTCTACACTGAAGTGCTGAAGGTGTAAAGCTCATTGAACATAGTGTAAAAATTTGCCACTGAACTGGCAGACAATGGAACAAAGTCATCAAAACTAGATTGTAAATTACAGACATTTGTGTGATATATTGACAGTAGTAAACTTTACAAAACAACCGGAATCTTACTAGCTTTGGTAAGAGCATCCCTACATTAGCAGAAACCCTGTTAAGGCAAAGATTACACGATTTACTGTCTCAGCATGTATAATAACATTCTGCAAGCCATCATCACCCATAATTCTCAAATCTGTAAAACAGGTGTGCAATATATCAACACTAAGGTACATAATTGTTCAATAGACCTCTCATTTCTGGATGTCTTAGTTTCACCTGAGCTGGCAAGTTGACAGTTCTGCATAGACTGGAATGAAACTAGTAGTTTATTTCAGGGCTTTTTTATACCTCTTTTAAAATCTGTTTTCTGAATCTTAAAAAGGAAAAATAAAAAGTGAAAAAAACAAACAAACAAACAAACTAGCACTTCTATCGTTAATGTTTTCTTTCTTGTTTAAAGCATAAGGAGTGAGGAAGAGGGATTGCTGAAGAGTCTCTTCTCTAGTTTGGAATTAGCCTAGACCACCTGGCACCATCCCAAAACTCTCTACCCTCAGAGCACTTAAACAGCAGCAACTGAACAAAGAGGGAAAAAAAAGAGTACAGAAGATTCATGAAAACAGTAAATGTGATGAGACTTAGAACACAGTGAAGTATTAGTTGCAAATTAATCTTATCTGAAGGTCAGAGCAATCTTACTGTTTGTAGATCACGTGAAAAATGGATTGCAGTTTCTGTCAATTCGTTATTCTAAGTATTCACTGAATGAGCCAAATCATTTATTCTCTGCTAATGTAATTTTGTCTTTTTGACTTCTCATTGCATATGGGGTCTGACCTGGACAGAACAGAGGCTTCCTCAGAGGCAGACTGACTTTTGGTATAAGCAGCCTCTCTTTGTCCATAGGGGGTTAATTCTGCTGTCAAGAAGACCTTGGGCATAAACCTGTGTGAAATGGCTGTTCTTGTTTGTGCTATGTTTACAAATGAAGAAGAAAAATATGAATCAAAATATTCTCCATAATTCAAAGGAATACTTGCAATAGTAACTTTTCAATATAGTAATAACCTGGTTTACTAATGGACAAAGCTGAAAAAGAATATGAGGCCAGAAGCAGCATTAAAAGACATACATACTACTGTGTATATGTATATATTTTACACATGCAGACATTATAAGGAAGTTTTTTAGTTCTCAAAAATAAAAAAAAAAAACACTTAGAATTAAAATCAAGCTTCATTTAAGGTTGACAATTTCAATTCTCTCTGTTTTCATATGTTATAAACAGAAGTGAATACATTTTCTCTCTGCCCTGATTAAATAAAAATAATAATAAAGATTTAAACATCTGCATTTTCCCAAAGACTTTTTTTCCTCCTGACAGGAGGGAGGAAGAGTTAAAAATTTTATTATTTTCCTCTTAATTGCAAAGTAATGAAAAACAGGCTCAAAAAAAAATCTTACTTTTGATTGACAGTAGAGGGAGAGAATTCCTTCACAAAAAAATTTTGTTGGCAGTCATAACTTGAATTATATGACTTTAAAAAATAATCTTTTCGTATATTAAAAAGACACATTGTTGGGACCTCTTTAATACTGCATGGCATATACTTTCTGCTGCATAGAACTTGCCCTCATTTAATGCAGAAGTCAGAGATGTGGTGGAGGGAGGGGAAGGAGAAGTTCACCTGCTTATGAAAGGAGTTGGAATAGGACTCAAGAGGGCTGATTTCTACTCCTGACACCTTTACAGGCTCTTTTTTATTTCTTTTTAACGTGTTATTGAGATCTAGAAAAGCATTTAAGTAGGACAGAAGGACTGTACTGAACCTACATGGGCAGACTTGACTCAATTTCATGTACTTTTCTGCACAATAACTGCTTAGATCGGATCTTTTACCAAATATGAGGACTATACAAATTGCATGCATGGCATTGACAGTCAAAAGCTATCTTTTCAGGATTTATAAACCACACATAATTGTCTCACATAAACATATGCATTAGAGAGAATTTCCACATGCTTTCAGTATCATCCCACATAAAATGCAAAAACAGTAAATCAAAGGACTAGCTCTGCAGATACCACCCGAAGTGTGACTTTTTATATCTGCAGAGACTGCTACAGGATATGAAGCTCATTTCATCTGATAACTAGTCTTTGCAGCACAGGATTGAAAAAAACCCAAGGCTTATTGGCAGTAACATCAGAAAAGTAAGCAATAAATATATCCAGAAATCCCTGCTGCGCACATTTTTAATTTGTTAGTTTAAGAGATGGGATCTTCCTGAAGAAACAGTGCAGTCCGACACATTGGAGCAAGAGCCTGGGAGTAGGAACACTTCTGCAGCAAATAGATAGCAGTTATTCTCCTTTGATAGAAATTTTTATCTTTTAAACACACTGGGGAAGAAATCCCCAAAGTGAAATAAACAAAAAGCTATTTACCATTAGGCTTATCAGTGTTTACCTGTAACATCACGTGCTTTGGTTTATTTCTCATTCCAAAGAGTACTACTGCTTCACGACAGCCCAGACTGCCAGCACGGTTTTTCTGCCTTCAGACTTTGGAAATGTAACATCTGACTCTTGCTACAAGCATTTTCATTTTTTTGGACACTACCTACTAGAAGGGGGAAATGGTACCTACACAGGATAAAATTTGTAATGAAAGAAAAATACTGATTTATTTTCTTAAAAGCATTCTACTACCTTGAAAGTATCATTAGACACAGCTTTGTGTGGGGTACTCTTTTCCTATAATCACAGCCTAAAGGTTACCATGTGAAACAGAAACACTTTAAATTTTATACATATATATTTTAGAGTTTAATTACCAAAAATTCTCTGAGAACTGAACATCAGAATAGATTCTTCTTATTCAGTAAATCAAATACATCTCTGATAAGTTTATCAATAATTTTAATTTATGCTTTCTGTAAACCAATTGGACTATTCTTCTGAGCTTGTATGAAAAACACAAATCAGAATCACTGAATAACTTGTTTGAAATGCTTAAATATTAGTAAAATTGTATGCCTTTACCATCAGCTCTGTAGATATGTTATGAGCAAATGCATTAAGCATTCAGTCATATGAGTAAACAGCTGCTTCCGTGAGCCACAGCAACACATATCATTCTTTTATAATCTCTTTATAGAGCAGTCTGGACTTGAAATATGAAAGATGCCACTCCACTGATCTTTATAATCTATTTCCAGCTCAAGAATTTACATTTGTAACATGCAACTTCCTCCTCTCACTTATTTGTGACCTCGTAAAGGCATTCCATAAATGAAAGCTAGTTTATTTTCCCCAGCTGCATCAGTAGGAAAAATAAAAGATGTTACCTACATGAATAAGCTCTGTTATATGCTTAGATCATCATGACCACATCTTACTTTATTTTAATAAGTGCAGTCAACTTATGAAAATAAATGTTGTTTACTTCTATTCTACAATGATACCTTGAGGTGTAAAGCCAGTTGTGGTGAAGGAAACAGAATTAAAGTCTTTTTTTGTAACTCTAAAAAAGCCCAAACATTGAGCTTACTTAAAAATTTATTTGGTTCTCAGAGGACTAATATTGCTCAAAGCTAAAATAAGCTCGTATGCTCAAATTCCTGGGATATTAAAAAAATATATTTATATTTCTTAATGAAAATTAATCACATTTCATTAAATGCAGAAGAATTATATAAAGTTATTCTTCTCAAAAACCTTTTGACAACCTTTGCTGTGATAATAGGGTTTAGAGACCACTTAAATGCTTCACAGTGGTAAGCACTACATCATTTGTCCATAGTATCCAGAGTATAGGTAAGAATCTGGTGTTACCTCTGTTGACTCCCCCTTCCCCATTCCTTCCAGTGTTACACGGAACTACAGATGTGACACAAACGTGTCACTGAAGTTCTCGCAAAATGCAGAGCTTTTACTACAGAATGAGGCAAACTCCTCAGACACTTTTCAGTGAGATATGGCCAATTTTTGTGCCAGCACAAGTGTAATCCCCTCTAAAGAGAGAAAGATTTCTATAGGATTAATCCCAGAACTAGTTCACCCACATGGTGCAAAGAGGGTTGGTGACAGGAAAATAAGATAAATGCCAGTCTTGACCAAAAAGAAAGAAGGGGAAAGTAAAGACAAGGACAGAGGAATAAGCAAAAGGTCCGCAAACTGTTTACATCGGCTTAGCACTATAGGCAAAAAGCATTCCTGGGTAAGCAACAGATGGCAAGTGCTGGAGGGCTGCTATCTGCTGAAGTACAACAGCAGTTCATGGTCAATACTGACTAGAAAAAGATGTATTTTGAATTGTGGATCAGGTTCAGTTTTCTCTTATTCCACTACCAACATGTAAGGTTCTAGATAACAAAGCAGAATTCATGCCTAGTGAAACTGGGGATTAATACTTAGGGTAAAAAGGCAAGTAACTTTGCTATCCAACTAATATTTTGAGATTCTATCTTTGTCTTACCTGCACTTGTGACAATTTTTGTTATGCCTCAAATCCCCACTTTTAAAACCAAGTTAATGTTTAATACTTTATTGTTTTGTTAGGCATATAAAAAAAAAAACACTTTTTCCTTCTTACAGACAGAGCAAAATTAAAAAAAAAAAAAAAAAAAAAAAACCTCATGTCTAAGACTGAAGGAAAAATCTAGGGGCTGACACATGCAAACTGAAACCAGCTTGTAAAGACTATTCAGCTACTTGTTAATCACAGAGTACTAGAAACAGTCTAGGTGACAAAGTAAATGCCCACTGACAAACAGGATTTGCAAAGTATTCACTCTGCATTTCAAGTTTCCATGCAAGTTTAGTAGAAAACACATGACAAAATCTACTGACCCTCTGGAGCAATGGTATAGATGCGACCAAACTCTGGTAGTTCAGATAGATTCCTTTAGAATGGGCTCCTGGAGTTGGCAACAGCAACAAAATCGCATAACAAAAATGCATAAAGTGCTTTGAGCTTTTCCATTTTATCGTCTCCTGCCTGGTCAGTGGGAGTTCTCAGCTGAATCACAGGTGCGGATTTAGGGATCTTGCATATAGCACCACAAGAAAAGATCAAAATCAGAGTTCTTTCAACGTGAACTCTTCTACAAGACAGCTCAGATTTCTCTCTTGAAAAGCCAAAAACGTATCCTGAGAACTTCTACCACCCCTGAGCCAATGCATTTTCAGGGTTGTCTTCTTGTTTTCTTCCCTTAGCAACAGTGGACAAGTTTTTGCTTGTTCATTGGTGGCTGCTTTGAAAAGGAAATGGAAAGCATAAAGAGGAATTTAGATTCACTGGGTGTTGGGAGAGTTGAGGAGCACTAAATAGTCTAAAAAGTAGACTAAAATCTAACTACTAAAGTAGTAAGTACTAAAAAGTAGCATGGTAGGAAGTTTTCGAGGGGAGTGCTGCTGGTCTTCCCTTTCAGGCACCTTCGGGACTTTTAGACTTTACAGCCAGGACCTTAAGCTTCCCTTGCCAAGTCCTTTGCAGGGAGCATCTTTTCTGGCTTGCGGATCCAATTATTATCAATGGTCTGACATGGAGTGTGACAAAACAATATGTTTTTCTTCAATGAGCCTATTTAATAAGAAATACTGGCAGCAAGTTGAAAGTAGATCATTTGAGAAATGTAACATCTAAGGACTTTTTTCTTTACAGAGCTTTTAAAAAGAATCCATATAATAGAAGACTTGCAAAAACTGTAATTTATATGCAGTTTAAAAGAGAAAGGTTTTAATGGAAAATTTCTACCAAGCAGTTGATTTGCAGAGTGCCAAGCACCAAAAGTTTCATCTGAGATCAATAGAGACTTCTGATACATCCCATTGCAGGTAATTAAACCTTGCATGACTTCTTTGAGAATATTATGTGGTGCTTTATTCTGTTTTCTATAGTTTGCAGACTATCCCAATTTCCACAGAAGTTGCTTTTGTGCTATTTGTTTCTTTCCACCAGACACTCTGAGAAATTAGTTTTGAGTCTAGGGATTGTTAATAAACAAATAAAATTTCCATGCAGTTTCATGTGGAGAAATCTAAAATGTAAGAGGCTATTTTTGCTGTCATTTGGTTGGATGAAAGACTTCTGCCCTGAAGAATAATTGTTGTCAAATATCTAATGGAAAATAGCCAAAAATGAGTGCTGTGCTTTGTATGTAGCAAAAATAATCTTTGACTATTCTAAGACTAAGACTTTTGACTATTCTAATTCTAAATTCTTTCCAAAATCGGAGCATTTTACAAATAACTGGCAATTGCCCAAATAGCTGGGGCTAATAAATGATCTAAAGAATAACAGTGAGCCAGTCTGCAGTTTTTGCTTGTAAATATATTTCAATGTCTGTTGTATTACTGACTGTTAAAGTGGAAGCATATATGTTCTTGCTACCCTGCAGTTAAAAAGAGTAGACTAAAATATTGACTAAGTTACTGATGATCCAGTTGTTGGACAGGCTCCAAATGAAGTCAATATCTTTTTAAACAGGCTTTCTGTATCCAGTGGAAAATTTAAGTTAAATTTGTGAAGTCTACCCCTGTGGCCAAAAGACCACCACAGTTAGATTTACTTACAGTCTTGTAAGATTTAGCTGATACGAGAAGCAATTTCTACATCTCAGTTTGGGTGTGCCCCACACATATCATTCACTGTATATGGTCTGCTGAGTGCAACCATAGTTGCACAGTGCATTTGATGCATGTGAGCCAGATCAATTGTGTGCACACACTATATGGGATATAGAAAATACCAGACCATTATTTCTGGTCCTTGCAAAGTGGATAGGCCTGAGACAAAGCACCTTTGAATATGACAGCTGTTACCTGCTTGCATTCTTTTCTCAGCTTCTTTCTCACATCTACCTTATTTTCTTAAAACTTTCACCTGACAACTTAAACATGGCCTTTTACTGGTCACATTCACTCAGAGACAGATGAGGCACAACCAATTTTTGTTCAAGTGGCAGGATGGCAATGACAGAAAGGCATAAGGATCTGTGTTTCAAGCTACTGAAACTGCCAGCTACCTCCAGTTACACTAGTGTCTCAAGAGAACACGCTACTCATTCTCCCAGAGAAACTGGGTAGGTATCCTGTCAGTGCTAAAAGGAATTATAAACTTGGCCACTCAAAGATTATAAGGTAGGACCGATGTCTCTTCCTGCTGTTTTATTATTGGTAGTCTTCTTGAGTTTGGTTCTATCACTTGGATCTCTTCCTTGAAAGTCAGTAGACAGGACTGTGATAAAAAGTACATTGTGCCGAATGTCTAATATGTGACGTTGTAAAAAACACGGGAAGGAAGTATTTTATGCATGAATCCAAGCTGGACAGATTTCTAGATTACTAAGTAGTACTTAAAAAAACAAAACAAAACAAAAAAAAAAAAAAAAAAAAAAAAACGATATATTTGACTATAACATATATATGTGCGTTATTAGTTACCATATTTCTTCATGCAAAGACAGATACATAAGCATGAAAGGCTGCATGAACTATGAAAGGTCAAGTTTAAAGTATTTTTTGATATTTGCTAGAATCCATCATTTTATTCCAGGAAGGAAAAGAAACCAAAACAGGTCAGTTTTATCCAGTCTGCTGAGTTTATTTTCTATCCCTTTCTTATTCCTAACCTCTAGAAATAATAAACTGGTTGTATCTACTGACATTTTTCTGGAAGATTTATCTTCTCAGCCACATAGATTTTGCAAACATAATACCAGCTTGCATTTATATAGCTCATTTCATCTCAAAGAATCCCAAAACCTTTTACAAATTTAATGTAGTGGAATATACTCATCCCACACGGAACATGGCCATCTCCAGGACAGAGTACACTATGTGACTAGCTAATATCAATTTAAGACAGGAAGTAAGAAATTCAGACAAAATTTAATGTAGCTGCATGATATCAGTAAAACTATGCTCTGTATCTCTTTGTTTTCAAATTAATGAAAGCTGACGGCCCTCCACAGAGTCTTGGAAAAACTCTTCCAGGCATTGGCACTAAGGCTATGAGAATGCCCTTACGGGGCAGACCAGGAGCTCTTTCAATGCTGTGTTGTGTTTCTGAGACCAGTAAGTGCCTAGGAAAGAGTTTAAGAATGAAGGAGTTGCATTATCCTGTTGCCTTAGGTCTTGCTCAGCCTGAAGGAGGGTCAGGGATTTCCTGAGCCAAAATAATGTTTTATTTAATAACCTCTGCAGAGTTTTCCCTCACAGACTTGCCAAGTTCCTCTTCATACTCATATGCTTTTTTTTTTTTTTTAATTGTTATCTCTGACTCCCTGATGAAATACATCCTAAGTATAATTTTAAACAATTTTCATACAGTGAAAACTCTCGAAGTTCACTTGGCATGAATCCCAAAACACTATCACCTACCACTTTTATTTGACGTCCCTTCCCTCTTTATCAAAACCAAGAGTGAACTCATTCCTTGATGGTTTTCTCCACAATACTTAAGATCTTAGAGGTCTCTATTATATGTCTTCTTGTCTGTCTCTTTTCTACAACCAAAAAATCATATTTTCTTTACTCATTTTGCTGATTGTTGTCATTTCATACTTTCATCTGTGGCTGCTGCCATTCTTGCTATCTTCTACAGTTTTATCACACTGTTTTTAGATCATCACTCATTCACACAGGACACAGTACTGACCTGCAAATAGCCAGGAACAGCACAGCTGGGTGGGAAAGGAAGAGGAGGAAGACATCTGCAGCAAGGAAGAGTGTGGGATAACATGGGCTGGTAATCTCTGAAACTGTGACTGCTGCAGCCTGTTCAGGGATCAAGCCCTCGAAGTCAAGGATAAGAAATAACTGTGAGTTTCCAGACATACCACTGAGTTTTTTCCCTCTATACATGTAGGGTATTTCATCTTTTTTTTAAAAAATTTTTTCCATGAACACATTTCTCACAGATGCTTGATCATTTTTAGTAACAGCATTTATCATTTGTCATTTTCCAGAATGAAGAGATCACAGAGTACCTCAGGCATGTTTTCACCAAAGCAGTGCAGACAGGCACTATCATTTGTCTGATGATGTGTTATTTCTCTGTATATTTAAAATTGGTCACACAATTTTCTTCCTTCCCTGAAACATGCTTCCATTTTTCCTTTTCGTTACTGCATTTTATACTTATAACCATTTTGATGTTCGCTTCTAAAACCCCAGATGTTTACATTTATAATTTTCAAGTAATTCCATCTGACCAAAACCTGTCCTTCAGTTTATTTTTTTCCAGCTCTGTTGCCCTTTTCTTCTTTTTATCTAAACTGCATGCATTATTTTTCTGTTTTCCAAATAGACTGATGCACAACTCCAGTTGATATGTTCCTGCCTCTACTATACAAATCTGTTTGTTTTCTCCTATACCATTAATGGACAAATAAAAATAATATGAACTTATCAACTCCATCCAACTTTCCTCTCACATCCACCATTGCATACTACTATGTAGTTTCATCGGCCCTTTTTTTGCTTCTCTGACAGTGCTCATTCCATGTTACATTGCTCACAGTATCAGCCAATTTGAATTTTATTTTAAATAGGATTCATGTGTACTTTGGAAATCACAAGAACATAACCCATGCAGCCCTTTCATGACAAAATTTCATCACATTCGTGATTCAGTATTCAGTAGGACAATTTCCCTAGTTGTAAAGATAGAAGTAGTCCTGCCAGAGGCAAATGCTTGGAGTAGGGCACACACCTAAATTCCATTTTTTTTTTGAAAATGTACAAGTTTAATATCAATGTTTACCTGAAAAGGTATGCTAGAAATCACTATGCTTTGTATCCTATTCTTTGCACAGTGTCTTAGAGAGTCTTCTAACTATAGAACTATTCCAACCTTAGTACAACCTTGTCTCATCCTCCCACACTGGAAACTAAAGCCTGGGGAGGAGGGAAAACCCACATAGTACTGAGTGTTTTCCTTCTCAGAGCTCATTCTGGTGGTATAGGGAGCAGTGATATTCACTTAAGGTCCCTGTGACTACACAGAGACACACAAAAGACAGACCCAAAAGTATTGCCCAAAACAAGCTTCTCAGTCCTGCTGTTTATTGGTCTTCACCTCCAACCAGCCATGCGTATGTACCGCCTTTATGAGGCATGTGCTGAGGATGCTAAGAGACATGAGGGTGCTAAGGGAATGAGGATGTTAAGGGACATATTATCATAGCTAGCACACCCTGCAGACATGCACAGTGGTGCAATTCCCAGCTGACCATAAAATGAGGATTATGCTTCATTCTTAGTCATCTCTTATTCAGAACAGTATGAGGACAGAAACAGCAGTATATTTAGATTTATTAGGGCAAAAGAATCAACCAAGCAAAAATGTGAATGCACTAAAAGTTAAAGCAAGAGTCATAAACAGAAAAGTTATTTTTTAGAGACCTGAAAACTTACCAATTTATAAACATGAATTTAAATTCATTTTTGTACATTTTTGCATGTATATATTGGAAAAAAAGAAAAAGAGATACAAGTGATTAAATAAATATTATGTATGTGCTTAAACAGGGCAGAGAAAATTTAGTTTATTTTGTATATGTATTGTTCATGAATTAAAATGCTAATTACAGTACATAGGTAGCGATGGCAAATTGTGGGCTTACAATGTTCAAATCCTCCAGTTTCTTAAAGATGCCTGATGGGATTTCTCATATCCTGTTAAACATCAAATCTGTTGAAAAGAATGAGAAATCAAATTGTTCTTATCTTGCCATCATAGAGAAGTGCTGGGGATGGAGGGAAGCGGTTGCTTTTGCTTTAGTATGTAATGCGCTCGTACTTCATGTCTCTTAAAATGGAGAAAAATATGTTGATGGTAAGAATAGAAGAAACAGCTGCACCTGATAGAAATTTCACATTCTGGTAATTAAATTCACAGTGTTGTCTGCCAGAAATTTCTCTTCTTCATTCCATAAAATCCCTGCCTTTCACAGGTGCTCAAATGCAGCTATACATAAACAGCTACTGTGGCACCATCTGCACAAGTAAGTGACTTTGAAATGTTATTTTTCTGAAACATTACAGAAAAAACAGGATAATTCTTACCAGGAAAATATTAAGAAGAAGACGTATAGTCTCATCATGCATCTTTCAGGTAGGGACACCACACAGAACACCTGCTGCTCATCACAAATTAATTCATCCTCACCTCTGAACTTAGCTGCATACAAATTAGAGCAGCAAAATGAGAGACTGGAATACTTTGTAGTCTGATTATAATGGCAATTGGATTTAAAACTAATCACAACAATGAAATAAAGAGCTAGATAAGTGAAAACAGTAGGTCTTGTGTGTTGTTTGTATGCCCAGACTGCCTTTAAAGAGTGCTATTCATTAAACTAATCCCTAAATACTATTTAGAAAAAGACTGACAGGTTTATGTTAACCATTTTAGATTAAACAAGTAATTATTATACTTGCTTATTTGACAGATTATAGTTACAGCTTGAATAAAGCTCTTCTTTCCACAATTTCAGCTAATCTTTAGTTTCAAGGAGAACATTTTTTGTTAAGTCAAAGAAAATCACAATTTTCTGATTGCTTTATCTGAAACCTGCAAAAATATACAAAATCTATAACACTTAAATTTTAAAATGTCCTATACTTTACTCCTTAAAAGTTGGAGTTGATCAAAAGGTAAGGAATTCAAATTCATCTTCAGTACCTGAACATCAATATGGTGAATAGCTTTTGAAATATTTGCAGTCTACAGAACTAGGGAGACAGCTCAGATTAATCATTAATGTAGGAATGTCCCAACTTAGTAAAGGGATGTATCTTTCACTACCTCATGGGTTTTCTGAATTTTTTCATAGGGGTGAGGTTTTCCACTCTTACTTGACAGCTACTGGAAGAGCTGATAAATCTCAAGAGATGCTTCTCAAGCACCAGCAGAGTGAAGTCTCACAACCCATAAACACAGAACAGTTCTCAATCATTAGATGCAGCATCAAAAATCACTTGTTAGGATAAAAGAAAAAATAGAAAAGTTAAAAAAACACTTTTTTTTTTTTTTTAATTTATTACTTTGGGGTTGCTTAGATCCTCCTATGGAACTAGTAATCCTACAGGAAACTGTACAATTATGCAGAGTTCAAATGCAACTTGGTTTCTATTTAATTTCCCAAAGACATCCCCCAAACACTCATTACCAATCATAAGTCATATGAACACTGCTATGGCTACTACTAGTTTTGTAGCTATTCTGGGATTAAAATCATAAAATTAAAGTATGTCATATATTACCCTTATTAAATTACTCATATATATGCTATAAACCAAAAATAGCAACATTTTTCTTGAGTAGTTATTGTCTTTTGGCATAAAAGTGAGCAAACAAAATACATCTCTTAAAAATCTTTGAATTTTTGGTCAACTTGTGCAACGGCCTCTTCACATATAAAGCCTGTCTCTGTTTATCCTAGAAGCCTCTGCATTTCAAATCATATCTCTTTGGATTGTCTACATTTATTTTTACTATGCTCTTTCTCAGAGAATGCTGATATTTTATTTGCGACCATCTATGTCTTTGACTTTCTTCACTGGTACATTGAAAGAAGTTTTCAGGTAATTTATCACAATTTAGAAAAGTGAAGACTAGGGGATTTTTTGCATTTATTTTGCATCTAAGTCAAAATATGTTTGTCAGTTCTAATGTCTCTTAAATCACTTCAAAGAATGAACACCATTTTGAAGCAAAAGTATCATGCAGCTTTTTCAGAAGCTGGGGACTAGCATCACCTTAGTTATCAGAATTCATGAATCCTGTGGAAAGATTCCTGATGCATTAAATGCCTAGATATTGCCACGTTTATAATTATTAATTAGCTAGAAAGCTTTTATAATATGCACATGTAGCTGAAGACCGTCACTGGCACATTAAACTGTTTTTCATTAAAAGCATATTTTTAGAGAAGGAAAAGCAAATTTTATATAGAAGATGGTGCTGCCTCTAAACTATTCATGTACTGATTCCTCGCTTTTGCCTAAAATAGGTGGCTATTCCCAACAGATGGCACTGCAGAACATAAGTAATTTTCAAAGCAATAGTTTGTGCGACTTCTTAGAAAGTCAAAGAGAGACTGCTTACTCCAGTCACACCATTCTTGCTCCTATGAGACATCATATCCAGCCTTCCACCTCCATCCCTTCACCTCCTGTCATCTTCATGGGCTGGACTCCAGAGGAGCTATTTATTATTTTGACTGCTAAATTAGCATATAGAATAGTCTCTTTCTAAGCCAGGACATAAGACAGAATCTAATAAAGATTCTCCATATTAATTTCAAATTAAATCCTTCCTCTGTAAAAAGTAAGTCAGGTTGCAACTCAGGGAAGTAGTCATTTAGACAAATTAAGAGCTTACCCTGGATCATGTAAAGTAAACCACCCTAATCTTAAATATTTTGATCACCTAATGTCAAAACAAATAAAAATTAACTTGGTAAGATAGTCAGAAAGGGTCAGATTTTTTTTTTTTTTTTCAGGAGGAGAGTAATTGAAATACAATTTAGTTTGTAAAATATATGTTATTTTCTTTCACTAGATATTTTCCATCAAAATGTCATGCATGGCAATGCCTGTTATTGGTTACAGGACAAATAGGTCTTCATTATATCTATTCAAGAAATCTGCAGTTTTCTTCATCCGTGAAATACCTTTCTTTCAGTTTCATTATTATTCAAACAGCAAGAGCTGAGAATGGTCTCACTGGAATATTCTTGAACTAGGAGGTCAGCCAACTCCTAGCTTCAAGAGAACATATTTGTCTAAGTTAAAGGTATGAGATAGTATAGCCTCACAGCATACCAAAGTCTGAAGAGTCTGACATATAATCAGATGAGCATGAAGTATAAAACTCTCAAGACAATCAGAAATCCAGGGGGATTTATTGAGAAATAGGTTGCCATATGGGTCAGAATGAAGCCACCAGTCAGTTAGAATATTTGTAGGAGTGAATAGCAATGCTGTGTTGATGTTTTAAGCCATGAATTTTGAGACCTGGTTAAGATTATAAAGTCTAAGAAGTCCCCAAAGCCTAAAGAAAAAAAAAATCAACAAAATCTCCTCCTAGTAAAAAAAACAAATAAAAAATATAGTATATAAATAATATATAATAATATACACATATAATATATAAAGAAGCTCTCCTGACTTACTCAAATATAATTGATGAATATTTCCTACCAATAAAGAAGTAGTTGATATTTGCAGAATAAAAGTTTTTCCTTTTTGTTGCTTCAGAGGAAAAGAGGAAAGAAAGCTACCAGACATACAACCCAGTCTGTACTCTATCTAAATCTTTCCTGAAAGCATTTCCCATGCATAGTTACTCCTGATAAATTTTGTCTTCTAATGAGAAACTGGTAGTTGTCAGAGTTGTGTCCTTTTCTGTAGTTATGGAAGTGTCTATTAATGTAAGATTAGAATCAATTCAAAAGACCTGTAAGGTTGAACAGTGTTAACCCTACTTTATATCACCTCTAACTAGAGCTACAAGGAACAACTGAGATACCTGAATTATGAAGTGCAGTTGTACAGAAATGATGATGTCAACACAACAACAACAACAACAACAGCAACAACAAAAAAGGCTTCATAAAGGCTTTTGTCACATCTATATTTCATAAGTCAGACCATCAGTTCTGCATTAAATTTTAAGTAGTCTGTGCTTGCCCTTCCACAGCATTAAGAGTAATGAATGCAAGTAACAAATAGAGAGGTAACTCATAACTGCTTTTGACAACTCTAATTTTCAAACACCCAACGTAGTCATATATAACTACTACAAAGAGAGTTGCAAGGTCAGAGTGTCCAAATGTTACCAGCCTAACTGACAGCTTCATTGTTCTTCATGTGATAGTGGCTTTGGTTTGGTTTGGTTTGTGGTGTTTTTTAATCAGCAATCCAAAGAAAAAGCAGTTAATAATATCAGAATTACAAAGGGCAGCTCTCTTATACAAATAATATATACTTATAGGTTACATATACAAGATAAAAATGAGTATCATGTTTCATAACTTTGCTATATATATATGTATTTTATAGTTATAAAAATCCTTACAGTTGCTTTACACAGTCTTCTAAACTTGGAGCCTGGATATCTTTCTAGAAAAATCCTGAAGTCTTCCGTGCCTACTGCACATCTCTGTATATATTTTCAGGCATCTGTGTACTTGCAAACTATAAGTGCCACAAAACAATTTCCCTGATGTTTTAAAACAGCCTTTGCTTGGAGTACTTGCTAAACTACTTGCATTTCAATTATCCAACTGTTAGGGAATCAGCTTGGAACATCAACTTCTTAAAAGAAATTTCTGTATTGCTCAGCTTTTGTTGACTGACCATGTACATATTATTTATTCTTTCCATCCCTTGTATCTGTATCACAGGAGAGCTACAGTGAGAAAAATATTCAGACTTGAAGAACATAACTATGGTGTGGTGTTGAACACCTGTGATACACACGTATAACCAGTGTTGAACAATCTGTATATATTTTCCCTAGTAGGAAATCAGACTTACTCTTTTAACTGTGAAATTCACTCAGTGACTAGAATTAGAAAGATACTAACATCACATCATCAAGCAGGTCAGCTGAAGAGCACTGTGGTAGCATATTTATGCACACAAAGGCAAGAGTCCTTTAGATTTCAAACCCCTGGTGTATCAGAACCTTGAAGAAAAAAAAAAAAAAAAAAAAAAAAAAAAAAAAAAAAAAGGAAGGAAAGGCTTTTCCTGGGACCATTTAATTTCATTTCATTAGGATATATTTAGAAGCCAAAAGTGCTAGTAATTCTTATTTAAATAACCCAAAACTCTTAATGTTGACAAGGTAGCAGGACCACAGACACTGTGAATTATCGCCACATGTTCGATGCAGTGTGTGAGGGATGCTTTACGTGAGCACCAGCCACACATCTGCCTATCACTGATCTAGACTAGGACAACTTATTTGCAAGACCAGTGAAGGCTGGGTCAGGTGAAATATGAGCAATTTAGGCAATCATCAGACTTGCAACAGAGATCAGATGGGGTATGTATTTTACTGTCATGTATCAAAGAGAACATCCTAGTGAAGCAAGCATGCTGGCTCTAAGTCTGCTGAGCAAAGAAAGTCACGTGATAAAATTGCCAGTGCATTTGATGAATATTTTATCCTTCTGTTCTGAAATATTTACGTAGCACACATTTTCCTCCTATTTCAAAGAAAAATATAAGGAAAAAAAAATCTGCTAAAGCTGTGTACTCCCTCTGACAGCACTGACTCAATTGCTACATTTTATGCCAAAACTATACAGGATCACTTAGAAGCATAAGGGATTGCAACGTGTCAGAGAAGTTGCAACCTAATGTGACTTAACACTTATAAAAGCATTTATAATAATGAGACCAAGTAAGATAACCAAGCCACAACTGATAATATTTTAGGGTCATGGGACTGCTAACAACACCAACCCTGTCAGTGTTTGACGTCAGCTGCTGGAGACATGCCAAACCTACAACAGGGATCACAAACAGCCTGAAGGCAACCACAGCATACCTCTCATGCAGGCAACCTGTCAGGCATGAGAAATATCAGATGTGAAAGATAAAAGAAGAGCCACTATTTGTATGTGACCTGGACTCCACGAAAAAGAGAAAAATGCATTCCTATGACACGTTCTGGTGACCACATACATCTACCTGTACCACTGGATCACCGTCAGTCACAGATTAACACATGAACTGCTGTGATGGTCATCTGAGAGAAGTTACACAGGTATGTTTTGAACCATTTCATAGAATCATAGAATAGTCTAGGTAGGAAGGGACATTTAAAGGTCATCTGTTCCAACCCCCTGCAAAGAGCAGGGACATCTTCAACTAGACCAGGTTGCTCAAAGCCCCATCCAACTTGACCTTGAATGTTTCCAGGGATGGAGCACCTTCAGCCTCTCTGGCAACTTGTTCCAGTGTTTCACTACCCTCATTACAAAAAATTTATGCCTTATATCTAGTCTGAATCTACCCTCCTTTAGTTTAAAACCATTACCCCTTTTCTTATCACTGTCAGCTCTATTAAAAAGTCTGACCCTATCTTTCTATAAGCCTCATTTAAGTATTGAAAGGCCACAATAAGGTCTCCTGAAGCTTTCCCATCTTCCACCCAAGCATCTAACAGAATGCTATACCAGATACTTGCTCTGCAGATGAACAATCACAAATCTGAAAGACTCAGAACTCATTTCCTAAGCTACTTCACATCCAAAGCCAGTATTCACCTTGATAAAAGCAAGCCTGAAGAACTACTAATCCTGTCAATACCACTGCACCAAATAAGCGCTATTTCAGTACAAGCAATTTGGTAGGTAAATTTGTAAACAGAATGACCATGCTCCAGCAGAGCAGATGTATGGCCCACATCCAAGGAACCATTTAGTACAACCAAGATGATCTTCAAATATATTCCTGGTTTGGCCATTTGCAAACCTGAGCAAACCAGATAACTCTTTTGGTAGGAAAATGAAAGCTTTCCATGAAAATTTTTCATTTTGTATATGTCCTAGAAAAAACTAACTTAAAGTAATAAAAGGGGGAAAAAAAGCAACCAAAGACGACCTGTTTTTTTCTGAGGGGAAAACGATTTGGAATTCACTAATTCCTTTGTTATTCCCTAACTCCTTGTTTCCTTTTTATGTCTTGATGTTGAAAAATCAAGAAAGTGGATATGGGGGCTGAGAAATCAGTAAAAACAGAAGAAGGTGTGTGTCAAAATTCTTTTATTTAAAGAATAAAAACTTATTTTAGAGAAAATATGTTAAAAATAATAAAAATTTTACCAGTTCTGCAAATAATTCATCTGCCATAAGAAAACTGGCATGGCTTAATGACCGAATCAACGCGTACATGCTTTTATCCATATGCTTGTACATATGTTTATCCTTACATGTACCTAGACACTGTATTACTCCATATTGAATGGATTATAAGATTTATTCAGGTGTCATTCAGTTTGCCTTTTTCCTGCTAAATGCAATACACCAGAATACCTAGTGAAGTATTAAAGTGGTGTAAGATCAAATCAGAGGACAACATGATTAATCTGGATGGGAGTTTTTCCAAAGATGCAGAATACAATGTGGAAAGCAAAGATTCTTTAGTCCTAGTCTACTATTATTTATGAAATTTTGATCTGTAAATCATAGGAGAATGCTCACTTTTGGCAGCAGAAAGCTACCAGATAATTTCAGTGACAATGTACAACTTTAAAAAAAAAAAAAAAAAAATTGCATGGGTGCACTAACTTGTCCCCTGAAAGATGCTAGTTCTGGTGGCAGACAAAATCTTTTTCCCTATGGAGAAAGTAATTGCTGGGAAAGAGCTAGCAGTATGTTTGGAGGGGGCTTTATCACTCTAGCAGTCAGACAAGTAACAGAACTATTGCACCTCTGAAGTGTTTTTCTTCCCATGAAGGTTACTGTCAGTGGGAAAAAAGCAAAGATCTTTAAAAAATAGAGTATAACAACTCTACAGGGAACTCTGTAAAAGGTGTTTATCTCTCTTCTATGTAATTCTTTATTCTAACTTACCTTTATAATCAGACCAAAACAATACTTCCATCAACATGTGGCTTGATGTAAACTACTTCAGCAAATATTTTCCTTTCCCTTTAGATTCAACAATTAGAAGAATACTTGCTTGTTTATCAAAAAGAAAAAAAAAAAAGTAACTGGACAGCTTTGCCTGATTCACACGTGCAAGAAAAAAGGGAATTTGATATATGTACTATGATTGTACCACCAGCATTTCAGTTTCTTTTCAGATAACAGCACCTTCTTTTGTCCATCAGTGTGAGAAAATCAAACTGCCCATGCTGTGCTAGAGAAAGAACTCATAAATAAATCACCAACTTCTGTTGATGTGGAAGAACTAGGAGCATCATAGTGCAATTTCCATTAAGTAGCAGATTTAGAAAACAATATATAGAGGCACAAGGGAACAATCTTAATGATTTACATACTTAAATTTTGAATTTATTTAGAAAAAAAATAAATATATATATATATATAAGGATCCCAAAATCCATTATCTGGAATCCACAACTTGTTGAAATAGCTACCCACAAAGATGCACAGCTGCATGACTGAAAATAGAGAAGTGTGCATGTAGGGTAATAAAACAGCTAAGAAAAGGTCACAAGGCAGCAATGTAGCAAAAGCATTTATTATGAACATTAAAGAAAATATATTCCTTTCTGAAGTCGTTAAGGCCACTTCAGCCTTACCTAATAGCCCAAATAATCTCTCTGTGGTGGATGAGATAGATGGTTCGCTACTCTGCAAATCTTATGACATAAGCAGAAGCAGGTAAAATACTGTGGAATTTGAACTCTCTTGAGCTTTAATAAGTGTTCACAGTTGAAGAATACACCTTGCCTAAATTTTAAAGCATGGATGGGTCCTGAATCTTACTAAAATTCCAACACATGTTCCCACAGCATTCAGAGGTGGTAAAAAAAATCACTTATCTTTCCATAATTTTAGAAGACTGCTCTAAGACTTCTCTATTTTCATAATTCCTTGACCGCACTCTTATTACCACCCTATCCTCACTTTTTCATCTTATCTGTTTCTTTTTGAAGGAAACATTACTTCACACTTTTTTTTTTTTTTTTTTCCCCTAGGAATATGTGTGTATGCTTTGATACTCTAGCCTACTGGCTACGGGACTGTTAAAATGCCCCGGATCTGAAAGAATGCAAAGGCAATGCCAAGCATTGCTCTTCCATCCCAGGGAGATCAGCCATTATAAATCGGCAACAAATTCCCCACAGAAATATTTTTTTCATTTCTGCTGCATCAGTTCTTTAAACTCTTTACAGCAGAGATATCTCAGAGGAGAGTGAGCTGTAGAAAAAGTACTTCCAGGTAGTACAAAAATGTCATTATTGTGCAATAGTAACTAATTCCAATAGTCTGAGGGATGTCCTCAAAAGGGTAGAAGTAAGTTTGAGTAAGCTTTATTTTTTCAGGAACTTGGAGTAATTGCTCTTTGTGTGGCTGTCCCTACTTGGAAAAAGCAAGGGAATGCACAGGGAATGTACAACTACTCCAGGAACAGTTAAAGAAGGAGGTGGCTTGCAATACTGTCACATGTACAGAAAATATGAAAGTTATGAGGAAGAAAAAGACTGTGGATCCAAGAGAGACTTTTAACAGTTGCTGTATTTAAAAGAAAGTTATTCCTTTATGTTTCTATCAAACAGTATTTTCTTAGTCTCAGTCCTATATCCAATAATGTGGGAGATTATCCCTTCTCTTAGCAGAACAGAGTAAGGGCAAGGGGAGAATTCAATGGGATCAAGCATGTGGCAGGGTGGATTCTCTATTAAGGATCTAGTGCATACCATGTGGCTTGTGAGCCATATACTTCTCACTATTTTCTTCAGCTGTAGGAGGGAGAGAGGAGGAAAAAGCAAGTGCCTGGGCAGAGCAAGTTATGAACACACTTAGGGGTGCTGCTTGAGAGCGGGCATTGCAGCTCTCAGTGTTGTGCTGAACAACTGACTGGTAAAGTTCAAAAGCAAGACAAAGACTGATCTTTGATTCAAGTTTTAATATTTACTTGAATCTTTGCTTCAAGTTTTAATGCAGGGATGTGGTAGGGTCACAGTAAGTTTACCCATTCTTCTTTGAGAAGATCATGAACTCAAAGTTTCAAATTCATGTCTCTCTCTCCACTTAAAAATCTGGAAATGGGAACACAATAAAATGCCATGTCTTTTTTTTTCGTAGGCAGTATAGATGATGATCAGCCATCAGAGAAATCATAGAAAAACTCCCTGTTGATAATCTTCACTTTTCCATGAATATTGTTACCTCTGCAATTGTTTTATGAAAAAAAATAGTCAAAAGAAAATAAAGGTTTACAAATAAATTTGGTTTAAAAAATATTTTTTCTTCAGAATACATATAGAAACTTCAACTCAACTCAAACAGAAGCCTGCAACAACCCTTTCTACCACAAGGCTTATTGTCCATAACTCCCTGCCTTAGAGATCTCCTCTCTTCTTATACAGGCATTTCAGCCAAAGCATCATCTTAATAACAATAAAGGGTGTTAAATAGTATCACAGAGTGGTTTCCTAAAGATGAAGGGACAAGAGCTTCTATCTGTACATAAAATACAATTCTGGAGGTTTGCAGGCATTACCAGGTTTGAAAGGCAGAAATCTTAAAATTATTTCTAAGTGGACACTAATTTGATGTCCATTGTCTTGTTGACAAATGCAGCTATTCACAGAAGCTATATCTTCCTAATTGCAGAACTGATGGTCTGCAAATGCTTCCATGTTTTCTTTCAACTTCACTTCTTCCTTATCACAAATCATAGAAAGCTGAGAAAACAAGGATTCTTCAGGAAAAAAAGAATCTTCTAAACCCAGACATGGAATTTCAGGCATGAAAATTAGAGAGTAGCTATCACCTCCAGATCACCCTAGGTCCTGAGCTCTGCCAATGTACAAAACAAGTAGCATACACAGGAGAACACAGAAGTGCTCTCATCAGCAAATCAAAACAGTGAGTGGATGAAGTTTCTGACTTTAA
Organism: Athene cunicularia; assembly: GCF_003259725.1. Classification (NCBI taxonomy): domain Eukaryota; kingdom Metazoa; phylum Chordata; class Aves; order Strigiformes; family Strigidae; genus Athene; species Athene cunicularia. The sequence goes on from NW_020799095.1 coordinate 110,508,717, forward strand.
AATTAATGATGGAAATCTACAACATTAACTTGGAATAGGATTTTCTATGGCCTGTAGTCTCAAACTAGTCTTCAAATATGCACCAATAGTTGTGAAGAAAAGCTGAAGGAGAGTATACAAATTTTAACCCATTACAGGTATATCCAGCTACATCACTAATAACAAAAACTGCCTTTTCCTTCACTTTTCCAACATGAGAAAACACATATGAGCCAATCCTACTTCAGGTAAGAAGAATACCCTAGCATGACTTCTACTAATAAATGTTAGCTCCTTTCATTATGAGATGGAATGTTTAACACTAATTAAAAATTAAAACTATTTAGATCGTTACCTGATACAGAAATTGTGCTCATCCTTTATCCTATATGTTGCTCTGAGAAATAGAAATATTTTCAAGAAAATGTAGTGTGCTAACAAAGACTTTATTTTCACATCACCGTCCACAAAATCAGTCCATGCAATCAGTTCAACTCTAAAGCTTTAACGAAAAGGGGGGGGGCAGAGAGAACTCTCTTTGCATATATAAGGAATTATCAAAATCAGAAGCAATCTTTACTGCTGAAGCCATGCGCAAGCTCCATTCTTGGATCCTGAAGAAACTGCTTTAAAGTTAAGATGTATTAGACTATGAGGACCCAAAGTAGGCACTGGGAAATGAAATTGCTATCTTTGAGTTATTAACATGTCACTTTTCTTTAGTGCAATTAATTTAATGCTTTTTTTTTTTTTTAATACAAAAGTTGAAGTAATCCCTTCATTCAATTAAAAGAATAAAACTACAGCACTTACTGTAACTTGTTTTTTTTGCCCAGCTATAAGACAAAGGAATTAAAGAAATATCAGCAGTTTAAAAGTTCAGTAGCTTCATTATATTTCTGAAGCTGGCACAAAGTATATTTTTAGCCAACAGTAATTACTTTGATAGTCATTTCAGGTTCTTGCATGATTCCACTACTGTGCTACCTTTCCACAAAAATTTGCAGTTCTTACATGATCAGATCACAAAGGAATGGTCTCTTAGCTCCCAATGTCAAATACCGAAAAAGAGCAAATACATCAGACAGTTTTACATGAAATAAAGACAAGATTAGGATTTGGATATGCTTCTTAGCCACTTTCATCTTATAGTCATTAGAAAAATTGCATATGGTACATAAGAAACAAATAATTGCACTGTATCTTTATGTAATTTGTCAATGGTGCATAGAGCTCTGCATGAACGCTAGAGATGAATGCGAAGATCTGCAACAGTGGGAGTTGCACTCCCTCTACGCTGCCTGATGGAAACAAGCAGTAAAAAAAAATAATAAATTCGGTGCCACAATCAAGAAAGAAGGAAAGGAACTAAAGTGCCCTATTCTTGTCAGACTTTGATACTATAAATTTTAAGCAAAAGCAGCTTCATCTAAGCCAGCTATCACTAAACTTTAAACAGGAAAGTATTGTAAACATCTACTGCAGTAAATAGCTTCCTTTCTTCCCTCTTCAGGAGACAGCACAGTTCCCAATGCCTGATCCTACAGTATGGGAAAACAGAGTTCTCTGTCAGTGACCTGAGTTCTCACATTATGAGCATCATAGGAAACCTGGTTGAGATGAGGGACACATTTCCCATCTCCAACCACAATCCTTCCCTTCCCTTGGACAGAGGCTAAAACAAAACCACTATGCTACAGCCTCCCAGGGATGGGGCAGTAGAAGCCCTAGGTAAGATCTCAGTGTGGCAGCGAGCTCCAGCTGCCACCACAACCTTCAGGACCTGCCCCAAGACATCTAGAGAGCACTCTGTGCAGAGCAGACCCGACTGTGAACAACTCTGCAGTAAGACCCTTGAAGCTATATATGTAGAGATTCTCCTTAAAATTTTTTCACAGTTACTTCTCCACACTATAAAGCCACCTTACTGTATAAATAGATTATCTATTACTATTTTAATAATAATAATTTTTATAACCAAGAGACAGTGAATTACGAGTCTCATCAGCATTATTATTCTAAAGGAACAATTTAAAATAAATTACAATAACTCAGCTCAGCAAAATCATAGGTTAAATCCAACCTGACTCTGAGACCAGACTGGATTTTCTACAGGTTCAACATTTCCATGTAAAGAAAAGCCTCTTTGCCTCATGAAACTCATCTGCTATTTATGTCAAGAAGAATATTAATAAGTTATTGTTGACTCATCTCCCAGAGGTGCTGGGAAGTGAAATAACCATTTGAGAGGTACTTTCAGATCATAAAAAGATGATAGATTATTCCAGTTTAACATACTTAGTGCTCACTCTGATCTATGCATCTTATTTTATACAAATAAACTTATAAAAATACATCAACTCTTTCTTTTATTTATACCTCAAATTGTATACTGCTAAAATATATATGGCATACAGTCTTTTCTGCAGGCAATGTGGAACTGTGTGAAACAATTAAATAAGACTAGCCAGACAGACCAAATAGATAGAGCTTAATAGCAAGAGCATTTAGTATGTCATGCATATTTGACTGACATAAAAGATCAGGAGAATCACGTCTCAAAAAGTATCTCATTTTTTTCCCTAGCAGCTAATGAGTTTTAGCTCAAATTGTTTTGTTCAGTATTTGGTTACTAACAGATCAACCAACTACCTATTCAATTATTAAAAAACCCCCCAAACTTGAAAAGATAAAGGTCATTACTTATCAAGGAGCACTACATGTAACCTTCAGAGGACTACAGCAAGTTTATACAGTTATATAAATCCCTTGCCACACAGAAGTGATCCAATGAAAATTTTACCAAAGCTGAAAATTAAATATTTCAACATGAGATGCACCAGATGGCATACACTAAACATGCACAAAATGTTTATTACACATATATTCCTCAACTTTATAAAGAAATGTGAAAGTAAATAAGACAAAATAGTTCGACCCTTGTTTTGGGGATGGAGCACACTCAGCATTTTCTGGATCTGTGCAGAACAGAATTTCCTTTTCCCCCCCCCCCCAAGCAAATAT
>NW_020799095.1:110511769-110575373 GCF_003259725.1 Athene cunicularia
CCCCCCCCCCCCAACACTTGTGGCTGCTTCATGTGACAAATTCACCTTCTGCTGAGCAGCAGCAAATTTCCAGTGTCTGGAAGGTACCCTCGTGGAGATGGCTGTTTCATGCAGGGTATGTAGCCTCAGGACTCATTAAACTAAAAGCTACTGCATGTTGCCTGCCCCAGGTTAGTTCTCCACACACATGATCTTCTGGAGGGCACCCTACAGTAAACATTGGGCAGGTCAGAGATGGTTCTGTCTCACTGAAAGGTAACTGTCCTATACCACACATAAGGGGAAGAGTCAAACTGACACTTACCTCAGAGAGCTGACAGGTCTAACATAACGTCTACTCTATCTAGTTTGGTTTCTCTAAATGCTATGACACATGGTGTAGGCCAGCCTTTTGGAAGTTGTCAGTGATCAGCTAGATGACCATCAATCCCAAAAATTCCTTCAAATGACTTCCAAGCATAGAAGAAGAAGCAAAGAGTAAAGTCTTATCTGTGGAAATTACTTGCTAATCAATCACAATGGAGAAACAAAACAACAAACCAAAACTAACTCACAGGCCATGAAACAGCTTGAACTTGGTCAAAAAATTCCAACAACCCGTTGATAAGCCGAAAAAATTTGAAGTGGAAGTCCTTGACATGTGATGAGTTAAAAAATGCTCTTTCTTCTTGCCTTCTGAAGACCTCTAGTAAAACTTACTCTGTACACAACTGCAAGCAAATATATATTCAGGAAGGACTAGAAATGGAGGTGAGGCTTTTCCCCTCTTCCTCTTTCTATATTGGCATATTGGATTTTCTACACATCTCAGGCAGAGCAGACTTCTCTGTGCAAAGGCCATGAGGGTAGGGATTGCATCTGCTCAGGTAAGTCCTTCTCCAAAGAGTAATGGTGAAGGAGCACTCTACTTTAGCAGTGTTGTCAGCAGCTGAGTAATGCAGAGAAAGACAATACTTGTGCGGAGTCTGTTAATGAAGGAGATCAGAGAATGCTAGCTAGTATCTTTACATTCTCTCTCAGTTATTCTGACAACTGTGATCAGAAGTATCAGCAGCACAAAGTCAAGAGAAATTAATGGTCAAAAATAAAGGCAGCCAGGTAGATTTCCTCAAATAGAGGTCACTGATTGGTAAAAACATACCACAATATATGAATGCCTGGGTTTTGGGGGGTTTGTTGGTTTTTTTTTTTGCCTGGATTTGCACACACCCCCACTCTTTCATACTTTGCATAAGGATAAATTCTTAGAAGTAGAAAAACAGCCATTGAACAGAACAATCACTTGTTTTTCCTGGGACACCTGGGTACACCAGCCTTTTTTACCTTATTTTTACCAGTTATTTATACAAAGGGAACTGTGTTAACTACAGGTAAGTGATACCCACTTCAGAACATCCTACAAATTAGCAATAAAGATGTTTATTTGTACATTTATAGAAGACAATATGGAACAGGGCACCCTAAACAGACACATTAGCTTCAAGAAAAGAAGCACTTCTTGTCCCTGAAGTGCCTTCCAGGACCAAGCAATATCAACCTGCTGACAAGCAGCAAATCTTGCTAACCAGTTCAGTCTCCAGTCCCTGGACCAGATAAGTCAGGGAAGGTTCACTGAGCCCTCTAAGTATTTCATAGTCTACAAAAAGGGCAACTCCTCATTTCAAAGGTTTTGGTTTCTGCTAATACAAAGTAGTGAAAATGTATTACAGGGCAGCAAATCTGTGTCTACACCTGATCGGAGCAATGTGATGATTCATGGATGCCAAAAAACCTCACTATTGTACACTGCTGTACAATTTGCATCATTTTTCATTTGCTTTCACACGCACTCTAATAAGATCATTTCTGCTTCAGTTTCCTGAGTGGGAGTTCCCTGAGGACTGGATTTCATTATCAATTTTTATGGCTGAATGATTTCAACCTTCAGCTTACATCTGGACAAAGCATACAGTGAAGAATAATAATACAAAAAATGTCCTGTCATCACTTACTGACAAAGTACAATGATCTAGTCATTGTATGCTTTTCAGTTTTACAGAATACTTGGTTATGTTATGCATCACAGTCTTTATTTCTTGTATTTCTCATCTCAGTCATTCAAAAACCATTAGCCAAATCTCCACACTCCTAAAGCCAGTTTAAAAACAATTATTCTGAAAATAACTTAATTCTAAATTCCTTCTATGTGCTTGTGATCTGTCATGCCTTTCAAGTTCAAATGTCTTAGGTTTTTACATAGAAACACAAGGGGTTTGTTTTAAAAACTCAGAAAGGAGAATCCGGGGACTGGGACTTCAATAAATACCATAACTGTCCTTTTTAAAGAAGAAAGCATGGTGACAATTGCCTCTTCCTCCTTTACTCACCCAAAGGATTCCAGTCATGTGTATGTTTAATCCAACGAATTCCTCAATTAAGCAACAATATTCAAAATCAGACTCCAGCCAAGTGGTACAGTATAAATGCATATCAGAAACTCAGGAGACACAACCCATCATAAAAAATACTGCCCAGACTAAAACTAAAGCACTCTGAAGCTATAATTATTCATCTATGGAACCACTATCTTTAATGTTGTGAATGTAAATCATTTAGCCTTTCCCTCCCCACAGTAACAGAGAGACACTCAAATATGAGGATGAGGAGACAAGACTCTAAGCAAATGCATATTTTTCCCCTAAACTTTTGCATATTTTTCAAAAAGAGGATAATAATATGTATATCTTGAACAAGTATTTGAAGGATACTGTGAATAAACTAACTGAAAATATTTTGGACCTTAAATTTTGAGAGGTAGATATTGCTCAGGTATCCAACAGCACTGGACACTGACATCAGAAATAGAGATCTGTGCTCCAACTCTTCTCTTGACTTTGTCCATTCCAGCATGTGAAGTGTCTCTCCCTGTCTCTCTATCCCTTCTCATCAAAAGCTTATACTAGAAAAACACTTTTTTTAACCACAAGATTAAAAGAAACAAAGAAAAAAAATAATTCCCAACAAATTGTACAAAATAGAATACATGTCCTGGGGATTCCAGTAACTTAATAAAAGAATACATCTACACTTTTTTTCAGGAAGTCATCTATCAAATGCTTTTTCACCACAAAAAAATCTGATGAGAAAGTAGAACTAAGTGTCTAGGCTAGAAAAGTCTAAAAGGAGACATCACAGTAACTTTCAAGACTGACACAAGCAAATTATGTTGCACTTCTGCTATGGATAGATCAATAAGTAGTAGGTGTAATTTCTGATGTAGAAGATATTTAGGCTGGACTTTAAAGAACAACAGTCTAAAAAAGAAGATTACTAAACACCTGTCTAGGCAGCAAATTTATTGACAGATGAAAATCTGTCACTAGAGAATAAATTAGGCATACATTCATAGGGAATTATTTAGGACAGGGTGAGTGTTAGCTGCAGGATGATGGACCCGACTGTCTTCTTCATCTCCACTCTACCCCTATTTCTTATGACCTGCTTTGTGCTCTCTTTCCCTAGGTTCTTAGAGTTAACAGAGCAGAAAAGATACAGTTAAGGTCACTGGGGAAAAAAAAAAATAAAAATCTGTGCCTGTACATAACTTTCCCTTATTTCATTTGGAGTTAGAAAGCCAAAGAATATGGCAAGAAACAAAGGAAACAAAAATGCAGCTACTTTCTATGGAATAATGCAGTAACCTTTTTCTTTTTTTTTCTTTTTTTTTTTTAAGAAAGTTAACTTCATTTAAGTTTTTAAATTCTCCTTTATAGTTTAGGGACACAGACCTCCTGGGAGACAAACCATCTGTCCTATACTGACAGCACATATCAACCTTCAGTATCATTCTATTTCAACAAAATTGAATAAACAAAATGAGTTACTGCATTTTTTTTTTTACTCCCAAGTCTTAGGGCGATCAAGTGTATGTTGAAACAAAGATTAGACTAACAAGAAAAATACCATCAAGAAACTTTTCCAAGCACATCTGAAATTTCACTGAGGGTATAACAGAACAAAAATGCCGAAAGACATTATTATTTGCATTTGTGTAACTCCTCTCTCCCTTTCCATCTTCTCCACATTCCCTACCCACAATACACACCCTTGTTGAACTGGGCCAGTCTTGTTTCTTCTACACGCTTCTTCACTTTTTTGCAAGTCTCTAAAGGGTCACTGGGACTTTTCCCAGCTGAACTTACCTGACCGTGTTCATTTTTCAGACTTATTTCTGTTATTTCTTACTGCAGAGCTGATCTGCAAAGCAGCTTTCCTAAGATTTGCATCTTCAGTGCTGTATTAGGGTAGCTTTAGGGTAGCTGGTTGAAACTGAGGAATTCCACTCCTGTTTGCATAGCAGTTTAATTGATTACCCTTATGTCTCACCCTTTCTCTGCTTGAAAGTCAGATTAATCCCTTGGTGAACATGAGTTCCAACATTTCCCAGCTCTATCATTGTTACACTGATGCAAAAGACAGGAGATCAATGAAGTGCACCTGGCTGAAGGTGAACATATCTCAGTTCTTGCTGCCCAGGAGCTTCACAACTTTTGGACTGAACTAAAGGATATTCTGTCTAAGCTTGACAAGGAGTTTGAAGGAAACGGAGGACAACTGAGAAGAACCAGTAACTGGGATGCATGACCTGACTGCTATTAACCTGGATACCCTTCATGCAACCGTTTTAATTTGGTCAACAGCCTGACTGCTCCCTGGAGAGTAGAAGCTTCATAAACCAACTTCTAATGTCTGTAAGGCTTTTGAACTAAGCCGGATAAAAACCCCTTTGAAGATAAACATTAGCCAACATAAAAAATAATGTATAAACAGTATAGTTCTTGGAAAGATTTTGGATCCCTTGGCCACAGCCTTGAAAATTCTTAATAATTATGCCACATCCCAGAAATAAAATATAGATTATATGATAAACAGTTCTCATCATGTAGGAGACAACATAAACCAGGTGAAAGGCCTTCATAATGTTTTCTGTATAGACTTCAGACATTAAATTTATTCTTAAAAACATTCTTTTTGTCATTTCCCTTTTTTTAAAGGAATGCACTGACATTGATAGAACTAGAATCAAGCATCAATTAAATGTATGACCTTGAAAATGTTACAGAAGTAATGCCATGAATATATTAAGCATTTTTCACTCATCTCAGCAGGCATGATACTATGAATTATGTAAAAACGAGCATCAATTTTTCAAAGCAATAGATGTGACACCACTATATGGTGAAAACAAAGTACTTCTATTAAATGAGACATGCAGCTGGTCCAAACTAATGTGATGTAAACGGTCTTAATTTAAAATATTTATCAGATAGAAAAGATTCCATAGCTATACTTTTCAAGTATGCACTTTGTAAGCAATCTTGTCCTACGGTATTTAGTGTGGTTATTCTGATGCTAATGTTTTAGCATCTTTACAGCCAGGACAGATTTCACCATTACTGAAGTCAGGCCGCTAATGTATCTGTGTTTGTGTGAACTGTGTGCATTTCATAATTTTATTCAATTTGCAGAAGATCAGAAGGACCAACAAAACCAAAAAATATTGCCACAGAACCTAACTTTTAACCCCCTTTTAACAGTTAAAGAAATATTAAATAATCTTAATATTAAAGGATATTTTTGTCACTACAAGTTTACTAGAACACTGAAAATGTTACCTAATCACCAGCAAATTTATATCTGCATTTTAAGCAATAAAAGTTACATAGCCACTATTTCTCCTTTCTTTCTCAGGAGCACTATCTCACATCATAGTGAGGGCAGTCATAACCACCCAGCAAAAGAAAACAAAACAAAAAATAGGTCTCTCACAAAATTTCTCTTTCCTTCATAGATTAGTTTTTTGTCTGAAAAAAGCAAGAGAATGGTAAAATCTTGGTATCATACTCAAAATTGCCATCATTAAAATAATATCCAATTTCTAAGGAACCAATTTTGGTTTAAGATATTTTTTTTATAATTTGGAGTATTTTCCCCAGCACATATGAGAGCAAGTAATTTTCTAGAGTCATTTAGAATAACAATTCCACTTTCAACGTACCTTGGGCATTTAGAAATATACATCTCCATAACTTAGATGTAGGCTCCTCAGTGACTACAGTCATCATGGTTACTTTACTCAAAAACAATTTATCATTTTTCAAAAGTGATTCTTATACTTAGGAACCAACAACAGCAAAATAAACTACAGCATTTGAAAATAAGTGAATGACACCATACTCTGCATTTAGAGTATAAAATAATATAAATGCTTACTAATAATGTGATTAAAATAAATATTGACTGATCACAGATTGTCAGGCATTACATGCTAAACATACAACTATAAAAAAGTACAAAAATATTTATGCTATTCTATTAGGATAAATTTGAAACAAGTACAGGACAACATACCAAAGATTCACTGAGAAACAACAAAACTGTAAAAATGTAAAGAAACCGGAATGTAAAGAAGTCGGAATCATACAAAACATCTCTGAACCAAATATTGGTTTATCAAGAATTCTGGAAAATAGGTGATTTCTAAGCTCAACTCTAGACAGACTTTAGTGTTTCATGTAAAAATGCAACTCTATATCTGCATCTCTCTATATATTTAGCAATATATTAAAAATGCATTTATATATATACAATTATATACAATACAAACACATTTATATAATATACAATTTTGTATAGTCCCTATACAACAGATAGCCATTCAAATTTAATTACATTTAAGCACTGTGACTTACTGGGACTCTTTAGCCCAGAAAATAGAAAGCTCAGGGGAGGATCTCATCAGTGTATATAAATACCTGAAGATATTTAGCTGCAAAGAAGACAGAGCCAGGCTCCTTTCAGTGGTGCCCAGTGACAGGACCAGAGACAATGAGCATAAATTGAAATATAGGAGGTTCTCTCTGAATATCAGGAAATGCTCTTTGACTACAAGGGTGACCAAGCACTAGCACAGGTTGCTCAGGGAGGTTGTGGAGTCTCCATCCTTGGAGATATTCAGAAGCTCTCTAGACATGGTCTTGGGCAACTGGCTTAGGTGGCCCTGCTTAAGCAAGGGGGGGTTGGATCAGAAGTCCTGCAAAGGTCCCTTCCAACCTCAATCATTCTATGATTCTGTGATTTACAATTTCTTTTGCAGTTTCATAGACAAGGGTTATCAGCAATATAATTCTTATCAGAAAGAATAGATCCATCAAATATATTTATGGAAGATATCATTCAATATGGAGATCAATATTTAAAAAATTGATCTAGATGTCAAAATGTTGAGAAACTTCTTAACTGTAGCACTAATTGCTATTTTCATAGATTTTTATAGCACAATATGGTTTTAGTTTGAAGAAGTGATCATATTTAGTGTTGTTAGAACACTGAGGTTACATGCCTAATTAAGAATGCAATTCGCAGAAAAGTGGGGTGATAAACAACTTTAATGGCACATATTTGTGCAATTAATGATAGCATTGATTTTTCAGTAGTTTAGCTTTTGAACATAAGGCAGCTGGGTTACCGTTACGTATAGTTTTAGCATAGTGCTAGAAGAATTCATCACAAGCAACACGCAAAATAATTAGTTTTGAGACTGAGGAGCCAAAGCTGTAAATATTGAAATAGCAACACAAAGTTTTAAGAAAATGTCTGAGGGATATGTAACACAAATCAACCTCATGGAAATTCTCATCCCAAAATGTGTTCTGCTTCTACTAGTATACCAGTGCTCTCATAGAGACTCAGGATAGGAAAAAAAACTTCCAGGGCATAGCTGGACAGGTATGACCCAGTTGCTAAAGGACAGACACACACTGTTACCCATTTAAGACTATTTTTCATCACTCAGTCCTCCAGCCACTGGCCCCAGGCTTCAGGATCACTACCATGTTACTGAACACTACCTTTACCATCCAGCAATACTAATTTAAACTGCTAAGGCAGGCCAGGAGGGAACAATATAATTTCTGAAGAAGTAGCTGTAGCACACAATATTTTTAGGAAGATTTTATTCTTTCTTGTCACTTTTTTTTTATTATCACATGAAGGAGGACAATACAAGGCTTTGAACCTGGGGAATAGATCTGAATTATAGTCCCAGGTATGACGATGGTCAGATTCCTCAGCCAGTGTGGGATACTTGTGCTCATACACTGTGGGAGGAGCCACAAAGAGACAGTTCATGTAATTTTGGCCCAAATTTAGTATGTATCTCTCTCACTTTTTTCAGATGGCCAAATTAAGAAAGAAAGAATGAAAACATTCTGCTTCTACTGAAGTATACAGTAAAGCCTCGTTTAACCTAGACACATGCGCACAAGCTATTAGCATCCTGGGAAAAGCAAAGACAAAATGGGTAAAAACTCATTAATCTTCTCCAGCAGTCTGTCTGATGACCCTAACTGAATTCTGAAGAAATTCTGAAGAAAAACAGGCAGAAAATCTTTTAAAAGGTATTTTTATTCTCTGTGCAAGAGCAATTCATTGTTTTGTTGGAAGAAAGACTCTTCCCATTAAAATGAGTTGTTGAGATTGTAAGGGAAACTGCCATGATACATTTCCTCCCAAACTCAAGCCAATATGTAATAGCGAATCTTGATATTTTTGGAACATAGGATACTTGCTGATGGATTCTTGGAAACATTAAAGGAAAAACAGAAAGGAAAAATTAAATTAAATCTTGGCCTGGTTAAAGTCAAAGACAAGATTCTCACTGATTTTGACAAAGGCAGGATTTCAATCCCAGACCTCTCCTCTGCTTTGGTATATTTTCTTCTACATTTGTTGGACTTAATTACACACACACACATATACTTCAATTAAGTTAAAAGGAATATTTGGCAATCAACTCAATTTACTGGTTTTCTGTTTGCTAGTTAAAAAGTGCATTGAGGATGCCATTTATGCTTGTACTAGATATATTTCAAATCACTTTTTTTTTTTTAATTTCTTCTAAGCACCTACACTGAGCCACGTGTAACCTTTCCACAGTTTTGGAAAGTATCATCTGCTTTTCATGGAAGCATTCTTTAACTGAAAGCACTGATTTAAAGACAAGTAGAAGTTACAGCTAAATTCTGGCCGGGGTCATAACTTGGAAGAAAAATGAGGCTTTGCAGTACAGACTGACACATTTAGGACCTCAGGAGCAGCAATAAGGTTAGAGCAGGTAAAGTATGATGAAGGCAGGGATCAATAAAACATAAAAATAGGATAGAGAAATTACTGCTCTATTGGAATAAAGCATTCCTATACAGGGAAAAAAATGCACAATTTACTGTCTGTAGTTAATAAGTATGTGAAAGAGAAATACAGGGTAAACAGCTGAAAAATATATGTGTGCATGGTATAGAGAAACATACATTTAGTGGTTTTGTTGGGTTTGTGTGTGTGGCAGGGTTTTGGTAGAGGGGGAGGTGTCTACATCAATGGCCTCTGTGAGAAGATTTTTGAGGCTCCCCCGGCTCCACGTCAGGCCCACCCCTGGCCAAGCCTGAGTCAACTAGGGATGGTGGCTCTGCCTCTGTGATAACATATTTAAGAAGGGGAACCTGGGTGGAGGAGTGAGAGTTGTGAGGAGGAGCTGTGAGGGAAATACTTATGTGAACACTGAGGTCAGTGGAAGAAAGAAGGAGGAGGAGGATGTGAAGTGCACTGGATCAGACACTCCCCTGTATCCTGTGGCGAGAAGGATGGGCCATCCCCCTGCAGCCCATGGAGATCCATGGTGGAGCAGATGCCCACCTGCATCCCATGGAGGACCTCACGCTGAAGCAGGTGGCTGCACCTGAAGGTGTGGGACAGAAGTCCCCATTGTATTTTGGCACTGGGAGGACTGAAATGGGGAGGAGGGACCCATGCCAGAGCAGTCTGGGAAGAGCTGCAGCCTGTAGGAAGGACTCATGTCAGAGAAAATTCAGAGGACTGTCTTCCACAAGAGGCACCCCACGCTGGAGCAGGGGAGGAGTGCAAGGAGTCCTCCTAAGGAGGAAGGAGCCATGGAACTGACCACACCCCCCCATCCCCTGCCCCTCTGCACAGCTAGGGGAGAGGAGGGAGAGAAATCGGGAGCAGAGCTGGGCCCAGAAAGAAGGGACGGTCTGCGGGGAAAGTGTTTTCAAGATGTGGTAATGCTGTCTTACTCTGTCAAGTGGTGGTGCTGTTGGTGGTGGTGTCTGAATTAAATTGATGTTCTTTTTTCTTCCCCTAATGAGTCTGTCTTTTGCCTGTGACCATGATGGGTGACTCATCCTTCCCTTTTCTTATTTCAATTCCTGATCCTTTTGCTTTGTTTTCTCCTTCCCATTTTTGAGGGGGAAGTGGTGAGCAAGTGGCTGCGTGGTGCTCAGTTGCCCTCTGGGCTCAAACAACAACATATCACAAAAATGGATTATTTTTTCCCCTCCATGCTGTCTTTCACTGGAAAAAAAAAAAAAAGTGGGGAGGGAGGTTGACATTGCAGCAAAGAGCCTACTTTCATTACAAATTTTTTACTTTTCCCTGGGAAGTTGAAAAGCAAAAGTATTTGAGTTAAGATTTCTAACATAACATTTCCTGGTATTTAGATGTCTTTTACTTCTTTATAATTATTATCAATTTTTTAGATAAAGAGACCAGCATTTTAGAGCTGGCTGTTCTCACCAGAACAACTCATGGGACTGTTTTTTTCTCAACAGAGGGAAGAACCTGAGAGCTCCAGTACTGAACACTGGAGGTCTGACACTAAACACTGCTTGGGAACTCTCTGGAAGGTACCTCATAGTGCTGGGTCCTCATATTGCCCCTCTTCTGTTATAAAACTTGTTACACACACCCAGTGAATGTATGATCTTCCCCACATAGCCGGTGTGATTCTCATGACTAACCATAGGTGACAAATGCCATTTTGAGCCACCTAGGCATTCCAACAGGACACACAGATCAGACAACAGACTTACTGGAGACCTGTGCCTTTCTCGAGTAGTGTTTGGTGGTCAGGTGAGGCCCCCTCAAGTATGTTCATGGCCCATGAATCACTTTCCCAGTTTCCCAGTAATTTCTCTGGCTGCACCTTCTGAAAGCTTTATATCTGTAATGGCTACAAAAATGTTGTACAATCTAATAGGTCTTAGACAATGAAATGTGAAGGGCAGTCCTCAGCTGCTCCAGTAATGCATCACAAGTAAAACAATACACAAAATTCCATGAGTAGCAATAATTAATGAGACAACTAAAATAAATAATAAATTTGAACTACTTTTCTTTTTTACAATTATAAGGGTCAAGTCCAATTAGTACATCATAACAGATAGTTAAAACAGCTTTGTGCACTAGCCAGAAACCACAATGGCAGTCTTTTTTAAAAAAAAACACAGCTATTCTATAAATAAATAAATACAAATTAAATATTAATTAGCCACTTGGCAATAGATCTCATTTCTACTAAAGACTAGTCAATAACCTTCCTAAAACTAGAAACAAGAGACTCATCACCGGTGAGCAACAAAGTTGTCTCAACGTATTTTGCTATTCTGGATGCAATCCTGAATGTGTTAAAAACCCCACTGAAGTGTAGGTATATTTCTCAGCACTATCACCTTTTTTTTTTTTTTTTTTCCAAAAGTGTTTTCTTCAAAAACAAAACTTCATTTTCATGTTAAGTAAGACACTGTTTATGGCATACAAGTAAGTTATATATTACACTTAAAAAATTACTACTAAGCTATATCATGCCACAGTAACTGTAATCAAGATTAACCAACTTCAACAGGTCCTTCAATTCAAAAGGCAGTGTTTATTCTAAGATCCACCTCATTTTGGCTACTGGTATGCAATATCTATGTGGTTTTAACATTACTTCAAAAATAGCAAGCAAGAAAGCTAGGTGTTAAAATAAAAAGCTAGCAATACAACCAAATGCAAATGTTTGGTCTAATTTTTGCTTGAAATAGAACAATAAGTTTTCTTCAATATGGGGTAACAAATAGTTGCATCCCATTTTCTGTATACTGAATAGATTATTTTTTTTTAAATGTACACAGTTTGTAAGTAAAAGCTTAATTAAAACATTATAGAAAAGATTTCAAGCATCCAAAAAGGGATTATTGTATGTCTCACTAAAAACTGATTCAGCTCTATTTATGGAAGATCTACACAGTGTAAATCAGTTAATTTACTACAACAGGAATTAGTTATTCTGAGTTTATGGCAGTCGGGTAGTTAGCATATACAGATTCACCTTGACAGAGCATGCTCCCTCCCTAATTCATCCCAGCCTAAAGAAGAGGATCCAACAAAGAAATGCCTGACAGACTGATAGCAAAGTTTGGACTTCCATCAGCCCCACCTTCAGGAAAAATTAAGGTTTCTTTCTTACATACCTCCAGTAATAGCATCTAACATCTTTGCCACCAGGTTTAGAGATACTTAGAAAACTAGTAGTGTTTTTCAGGTCCATTAACAACTTTGGAAATAAATACAAGCTTATGCATGACTTAAATACTTCCCCAACAAAGTCAAAACAGAAAATGGAAAGCAATTTCATTCAAGATGCAGCTAACAAAGCACTATGTAAAAAGAAAGACTGAAGTAAAACAAACTGTAGAATACTATGCAGTAACTAATTTCTTATGACAAGTGATTTATAGCTGCTCTGCTAAGAATTCGTTTGTGTTTTATAACGATTTTATTTGCACCAGCTTCATGTTCATCCCCAGAGACAATTTTCTCCTGAAACATCTCAATAAGCAATAAACACATGATAAACAAAAGTTATCGCAGCTGAAACTGTAGAAAAGTTGGTGCTTTGGAAAGCTTCCAGCCCTGATGAATCAGTTCAGACAACTTGCATTGATTAATGTTTCTGTTAGAAGAGACTACTCCAGGGTTTGCTTTGTGATCCAGCAGAGATCAGAAGGCACTATATGGTCTTTTAAAATACATTAGGATCAGTCGAAATATGTCTAATGTTACAATGAAAACTAAAAAACACTCTAGAGATTAAAGCATTTACTCTGAATGCCGCGCTGTCCTTGGCATCAACAGGAATTATGCTTGTGTAATTGGGAAAATATCTTTACAGTATTTACACAGTTTTCAAACTGACTACAGCAAAATATTAAAACTGCTTATTAATATAAAAGCATTAATGGTGGTATACTAAAATGGTGGTACCACTAAAAGTGGTAACTTTGAGTTCAATTAAGTTTATCAGACCATGATATTCTGTGAAATATTATAACCCTTGTGATTCAAAAGATAGAGAATGAAGCAACAGACATACTAAACTAGAATGTAATGTATTGTAAATGTAACTTACATTCCTGATATCTTTGTTAGCTGACATATAGTTTCAGAAAAATTAGTATTATAAAAATTCAAGCAATGTGTTTGGAAATATTTCACTCAGTGAAATGCAACAGCTTCTTTTATAGCAATCTGCTTTATTAATACATTTTGACTGGTACTTTAATGTTGTATAGTATGTTTTTTTGAGGAATAACTCTCTTTCATAGAGGGGTTTTTTTAGAAGATAATTACACAGATGGCTTTCAGTAACAGCACTTCTTTCACAACCAGATGATAATGTCTCTATTTATATCCCTGTCACGTACCTGGTCTGGATGCAAGTCTTCCTAGAGTCAAACATACTTCACAACAGATGAAAGAGGAATGAGAGGGAAAAAAAAGGAAGGAAAAAAAAAAAAAAGAAGAGTCCTGTCCTCCTGATTTTACACCATTAAACTTTTTAGACTGAGAATAAAATTCTTAGTTTTTCACTTTGTTGCTATTGTAGTACCAATAAAGTAAACACACTATAAATTAAAATTCACTTTAGTGTGCATTTTTGCACTTAACTATATTAACAGAACCACAGGCTTTTATTGCCAACAAAAGAAAACTTCACAATCTATGGGACTAAAAAAAAGTCTGTAAAAATAGTTTGAAAGGGATATTACTTCATGAATTTGACAATTTCATAGATCAGTTATTTGTTCATTTTCCATTGCAGCACATGTAATTCACATACATGTTCTGTGCAATTCTGTTTAACTCTTCTTCTATTTTCCTTTTTGCTCTTATTTGAGTATTCCCAACTGAACATGTAAAGTCTCCAATTCTTTTGAAAAGTCATTTTTACTAAATTAAATTTTATTATCTCTTTTTTTTTTTCACTGATATTTCATAGATGAGCATACTCCTAACACACAGTAAATAAAAATGACAAAATTAATATAAACATAAAGGGGGTTTTATTTTAAAAACCATTGTGAAATCCAAAACAAGTCTTACATTGTTTAAGAACTGAGAACACTTATAAAAATATAATCTTATCTGACCAAGAATATCAGTTCTGTGATAGTCTCTAATGCAGAGATCTAACAGGATTGATTATCCTCCAGTCCAGCCCAATAGTTTCATACAGCAGCATCTAGCTTCAGAGCTGTAATAGAAATATATTTGTGCAAACTTATCTGTGGAAAAAGTACAATTTCTCATACTGATTTTTTCTCCCTTAAAGTTCTATTGTCACAGAGAAAAAAGTTTCTCTTCAACAACCAGATAATGAACTGGCAGAACTGACGAGTTCAGTTTAGAAGCAACTCTTGCAGCTTACTTCTACCAACTGCACTAAAAGACCTTTGACATTAAATGTGATGCTGTCAGCTAAGGAGGCTGATTGCACTGATAGCGATTATTTCATGAAGTTTTCTAACATAGATATATTTTCAAGTGCTTCTTGAAGACTTAGAAAGAGATGGTGTTATTGCTAAAATCTGGCAGCCAATATATAACTTCCTTTACTGGATAATTTAATCCCTATCTTGCTTGGGTTCTGTTTTATTCAGCCCACTAAACTATTTCAGTGCAACATTAGACATATTTATGTATCACAAGCCCTTTAAATTTCACTGAATAGAGGAAGAGGGACTTTCTCAAAGCTTCACAGATGGCCCCAAAGCAGGAGGCTTGTAAATAACCGTCCTTCTAAAGGCTGATGCAGTAGCTGTGTAGTTTTGCCAGCTCGGAAGGTAGTAATCACCTCCTTTTGAATTGCTGCTCATCTCTAGACTAGTGCTGAGGGATACAAAGAGCAAAAACTTCTGAAATGGTACAGAGCCTAATAAAGCAAGCATAGGACTAAGTGAAATTAATGTGAAGTGGATGTGAAAACAAGAATTTCCAATGGCAATTTTAGCAAAATTGTCAATGGCTGTGTAGAGAGATGTATCAAGTGGCTTAATGATTTTGCCAAGAAGTTGCTCAACTTTTGGACCTTCAATTGGAGTCTAGAATACTAAATGCATTAGGAATAATCATCCATTTAAGTACAAAACGAAAACCAAACAGTTGTTGCTTTTATCACACGGAGATAACTAAACTGGAATGTTTTATGCAAGACAGAGAAGTTAATTCATCACTCTGCAACAACTGTAGCTTAAACTGATAACACTAAAACTTCAAGAAAGTTGTGGTCCAAGAGAGAAAGTCAAGAGGAAAACAACAACAGAAAAATAATCAAAAAATTATGTAGAACATGAGCTAGGAGATACAACCCATAAGAAAAAAATGGGATTACTTAGTTGGAAGAGAAGTTTGAGAAGGGATGAGCTAAACGTAGAAATATTTCAAATGATTCCTAAAATGTGGAGAGAAATACATCTCAAAATGTGAGAGAGCATTTTAAAAATGACCTCAAGTTGAAGCAAGAATATTTATGTGGAAAAAAAACCCACAAAAACAACAATATCTAATCTCAAGGATTTTCTGGAATAGATTGCTTGAAAGGGTTTGGAATATTCACTGCTAAAGGCTGAAACATCTGCATTCACCAGTACATGCTCGGAGCCGAGCAGCTGGAAAGCAACCTCGTGGGAAGGGTGCTGGGTGTCCTGTTGGACATCAAGTTGAACATGAGCCAGCAATGTGCCCTTGTAGCAAAGAAGACTAACGGTGTCTTGGGCTGCATTAAACAAAGTACTGCAAACAGGTCACAGGATGTAAGCCCTCCTCTCTCCTCAGCACTAGCGAAGCCCATCTGAAGCAGTTCTGTGTCCAGTTCTGGGTTCTCCGGTACTTGAGTGATATGGAGCTACTGGAGACAGTCCCGCAAAGGGCCACTAAGATGATTAAGGGACTGGATCATCCCTCACCTGAGGAAAGTCTGAGAGAACTGAGACTGGTACAGAAAGAAGGCTCAGGGGAGGATCTCATCAATGTATTTACCTAAATACCTGATATTTAGCTACAAAGAAGACAGAGCCAGGCTCTTTTCAGTGGTGCCCAGTGACAGGACCAGAGGCAATGGACACAAACTGAAACACAGGATGTTCCCTCTCAACATCAAGAAACACTCTTTGACTGCAAGGGTGATGAGGCACTGGCTCAGGTTGCCAAGGAAGGTTGTGGAGTCTCTATCCTTGGAGATATTCAAAAGCCTTCTGGACACAGTTCTGGGCAAGGAGCTCTGGGTGGCCCTGCTTGAGGGGGGAGTCTGACCTAGACCAGATAAAGTGTTTTTCAAAGCACAGAAAACTGTGGAGAGCTTGTGAACATTCTTCTGATGGGATTTCTGCTTGAGAGACATGGAAGTATTTCTGGGTTGGGTTTGGTTTTTGTTTTTTTTTTTTTTGTTATAAGAATTGTTAAAAGGCAAGTAAGCCCACTCTTAACTGCTACCTCAGTGGTAGTGTGTGCTTTAAGCACACCTGACTTTTCACTGTGCTCATTTTACAGTTCTTACCTTTGCAGCTCTGTAATTAAGTCACATCAAAAAGCCAGTAAATGACATTCAGTTCTTTTTATAAACTATAGATTTTTCTCGAGTGCTGCATACTTATCTGCCTCCTACTCGTATGCTGTAGGTGTTTTTTGGTTGTTTTTTTGTTTTTTTTTTTCTGTACTTTGTGTATGGGAAAGAAACCATCTGTATTTACCAAAATCTAATTCACAGCTCTACTGGCACAACTTACAGTTTCATAAAAAGGCTCACTGCAGTGACAACCTTTATTCTTCTTTATGCAGTGAGTGTACACAGCCAAATCCTGCTCATCATAAGATGAGCCTAACACCTTCAAAAATATTCATATGACTGAGGTGAGAAGAATTCACATTTGTCTATAAGTAGATACAAATTATTGTGCTTGTCATGAAATATCCAATACATCTACAATAAACCGATTTTATGAAGGAACACTTCCGCTTCACTGCTTTTGCAACCAAAAAGTTGTTTACTATTCCATTAACTCCAGGTCCAAGAACATTATGCAACCATTAAAAAGCTACACCTCAGACACATATCTAATAGGCTGGTATTTATAGACAATAAGTAGGGCCAGTGTTTTGTCACAGTAAATTATACATGAAGCAGTCCAGCCATGGGAGAAAAAAAAAAAAAAAAAGGCAAGTGTCACAAATTGCTAGTAAAACTGCCAGAGCTCACAGCCTGCGTTTTAATCAAATTCTACTTTATTTTGTAATAAAAATTGATTAAAAACATTTAACTAAATGTTTAAAAAAAATTTAAAACTGCTGCTATAAATGACTTTTGGCAGCTTTTTTGCTTCACCTTTGCCAGAGACTATGTTTTAAACTAACAGTGTTCAGCAACCTGTTATCTAACTGGAGGGAAAAAGCAGCTGAGAGCTACCAATATGTACTGTATTTTAGATAAGGTTTTTCAGCAAGCAAATTAAGCACAGAAATATGGATGTTCCACATTTATGCAAGTATGTGCTAGATGTCTCTGCTATTCAAGAAGGTCAGTTTTCAAATGTGCACAAATACATTGCATATATTTTAAATTATTTCTGAAGAGTGGGAGCACACACACTCAAAAAATATTCTACCACCATTAGAGGCATAAACTTTTTAGTAAAGGTGATGGGATGCACGCTTGTTATTTTGCAGCAGAAACCACCAGAATCCACTGAAATTCACACCCTTTTACTGACCTGAAGAAACATTGAACTTAGCTCTTATATTTGACCTTGCTCTTGCACTCAGGTCCAGCAGCATCCCATTCTTCACCATATGGAACAATTAAGCATACTGGTGCAGAAGAAACCAAAATGAGACTTTGCCAAATCGCTACCACATACTTCTTGACTGGAAAAACACATCCTACTTCTTGATGCTTGTGGAAGTCAGTTTATGGCTTGCACTGCACCCTTAAAATGGCATAGCTATAAAGTGTTACTAGTAATGAAACTGAATCCTTCTGTTCTCTTGAGGCAGTATGTCTAATCTGCAGAGTCTTGATTCACTAGACTTCATCATTAAGGCAGAAAAGTTGTCACTCCACCACTCTGGAAACATTACAAGGCTATAATCTGCCAAGAATAATACACTAAGGAGCCAAGAATAATACACTAAGACTGAAAGATGCGTTTCTTGCACTTCGTTTACACAATGCATAAAGGCTCATCTTTTAGCCCACATGCCAACTGTACAGGGCATTTATACACAGTTCTTGCATAATATATGAAAAAAAAGAAGGGAGGGAATTTTCAGCAAATAACTACTGTGTTCCACTAGGAGTTGTCAAACAGGGTCTCTTCTCCATTCCAGGGTAATGCAAGACTTGTCACTGCCAACCTGTGCTATCTTCTTTCCACTCCACTTCAGCTTGTTTATTCTGTACTACTGATTTACACTGATTTTTTCTGCTGATACTGCTTTTTACCTCAGCTGCAAAAGGGGTAAATCTCTTTCAGTCAATGTACATGACACATAATCCTTTCTATTTTTAATTTATATACTAAGAACTATATTGATTCTGAAACTTCAATAAAGGTTTGGGAACTCCTTGCCAGCTTAAAGCCTGAACTAGAGAAGGATTTCCACCATGTTTTTGAAGAAACATGTTCAGGGTCAAGTTATTTATACTTGGCATTAACATTACTTTTTAAGTGTTTATATATGCTTGTATCTATATACACATACTAACTGACCATACAGAAATACCCTCTTTGTAAGGGTGAAATTTTACTGGAAAGATGTGGTCCCCAAACGTTCTGTGGTTCCAAGATACTTTAAACTGAAAACCTGGGTTCATCTTAGAATTCATTAAGGAAAATAACATTTATTTATTTATTTATTTACTTACTTACTTTTATGTTACCAAGATTTGCAGGGATCTATTTAATTCCAGAGCCTTAAATAGAGATTTTATTTTTCCTCCTCAGACCACAAAATTTGTTCTTCAGTAGCAGAAGCATCAGGGTTGGCTAAATGAGGCTATAAGGAGAAAAAAAAAAGAGATTAAAAAAAATGATTATGTTGAGCATGTGAGAACTGAGAAGTAAGATTTTGATTAGAAGTTCGCCAAGCAACTTGAAAAACAAGGGAGGAAGATGACAGCATCATTTTTTCAGAATTTGGCCTCGATTCTCATGATACTGTGAAAATAGGGAAGCTTTACCTTACTTTTTCCTATGCAGTCAATTGAAGAGTTACTGAAAGATGCATAGATGTGGGTGCAAATCCCTATGCCATGAAAGAAAACACTGGTCAGTCATGCTATGAAGGGATAAGAAGCTTTTTGGCAGAGTCTCCTCCTTCACTTCCTTCACTATAGGCAAGAAAGGACCTTAAAAATTAAAATATACTGCTGCAGTTAATTAAGTACACCAGTATATTTCCCAAAATTATGTTTACAATTATGTCACACCTACATTTTCAGTGAAAAAGTTTACCTGCTTCCTGCTGTCCATGTTGACTAAGATACCTCAAGGCTATCTTCTGAAGTCTTCTTAGAGGCATTTTCCTGTTGAAGTCAATGAAAATACAGTTCACTAAGAATTCAGCAGACTGCAAAACAGAATCTGGTCATGAAATATGAATATTCTTAATTTGAGAGGAAATTATTTTAACTTGGTTTGAGTTTGGGTTTTTAACATAATTTCCACTGTGAGTTTCTAGTGTGTCTAACTATATGTATGTGTGTATTTATATATGTACATGTATCTTTCCCATATTTGCCTATGTAGTTTGATTTAACTGAAAGGTGTGGAGAAAAAAAGATGGTTTATATTATTATTTGTTTAATCACTTTTAAATTCTGATGCTGCCTAGAGTCATCAATACAATATCTCACAGATGAATGAATCACATGACCAAGGAGACAATGTTTCTTTTTATTCTGTTTATAACAAGGACTGCAAACAAAAAGAACTAGAAAATAAACATTTCAATAGAGATTGGGAATTTTTTTCAAGGGGTTTGCTGTACATTAGAACAAGAGAGAATGGCTTTAAACTCCAACAGGGGAGGTTCAGCCTGGACAGTAGGAAAAATTTTTTTCACAGAAAGAGTGGTCAGACAGTGGAATAGGCTGCCCAGGGAGGAGGTGGAGTCACCATCCCTGGATGTGTTTAAGGGTGGTTTGGATGAGATGTTGGGGGATATGGTGTAGGGGACAACTTGTAGAGTGAGGCTGATGGGGGACTCGATGATCCCAAGGGTCTCTTCCAACCTGAATGATTTGTGATTCTGTGATTCTATATTTGTACCCACAGACTATATACAGGACTTAGAACGAATCATGTTTACAGCTGCCTTTGCAAGTGACAATGCAAATATTTAAGTGAGATATTACTGTCACTCTCCTGATTAAACTGACAATTAGCTTTCTAACAAACCATTAAATATTTATCAGCCAAGAGAAACACAACAGTTATGCACAGCAGTTTATCTTTCACTGGATGGGTTGGAACAATATTTTTGAATTTATAATTAGTATTTTTCAGTATTTGAAAAAGTAAAATAAATAAAAACATGTAACAAAATCTTCTGAGGAGTTATAATAGTAGATTCTGTTAAAGGAAAATTAACAACAGATTATTACAGAAAACTTTCAATCTCATTCATGTAGTTAGCCAAACTGACCTTTTGCCTTTCAATTATTCTTACCATCAGATGCTAAAGTCATGCTCTGTACTGACACTCAGTTGACATAAACAGCATAAGAGTCCCAACTGTATGGGTAGATAATTGTTCATCAGTGTCATGAACAAACTACTTCATATAGGATGACTGACTTCAAAATACTGAATCCCCATCTGGTGAGACCTAATGAGCAATGGAAAGGTTTGAAGGTAATGAAGCAAGTCCCTTTTTTGGCAGATGTTACTTGACAGCTGCATCTTGGGATCCTAGCAGCACTACTGCTGCCTCATATTAATTTATTCTTGAAGATATCATGATGAAGCTTGTGGAAAACAGAGGAACTTTTTCTCTTCAGTGGGCTGCATTTCATGTTGCTCCTCTCATATCTAAATCACTTGGTAAGTTCTGATTTCAAGACTGTTCAAAGTTTATTGAACTGTGTTTTTTCAGATGCTTTAGGCTCACGCTTTAGCCCACATGCTGCAGACTGAATCCTTGCAGCAAATAAAATTGACCTAACAAGCATGTCAAGGTGTTTATTTTTATTTTTTCCCCTAAGGCAAGAGGGAAGAAACATTGTTTTGGGTCACCACTCATCACATCCACCTTGTGGCATACACATGCCACAGAGAGTCTCAGGTGAGATCCACAAAGCTCTATTCTTGCTACATCCTGTTCAGCAGCATTTCACTCTCTCAGGGGAAAAATTCCTGAAGCTGCTACTTGAATTGCACAAGTGCCCCCAAGATTGGCTGCTCTTAAATATCAGGTGCATCACTGCACACCCCAGCTCTCGAAAGAGCAGAGAAAGAGCAGCTACTGGACTGAGAAGCCATCTGAAACTACAATCAGGAAAGGCAGAGGAGTCTCTTCCAGCCACTAGCTCCACCAAAAAAAATGTCCTATTGCCCACAGAAAGAGTCTACTTCACAATATCAGGCCCAGGATATTATTGTTAATCTTTTCAGCATTAAGTAAGATGCCAAAAATTCAGAATTAATTTCTCTCCTATTAGGAAATTAAATGGCCACAATCAACTTGTGTTTTCTTGGCCTAATTATTGCAGCACTGTGAGAGACGACTTGTAAAAACAGATCCTGAAAGAAGCAGGCCTCCGAGAAACAAGGACTGGGAAAAACAGACTGAGAAAGAGATAAAGGTTAACAGGGGGAGTGGGAGCCCTCTAAGCTAAGGAATGTCTCAAACACTATAGTCATGGGGTGGACAGTGTGGAGGTCAAAGCTGATAAGGCTGCCCAAATAACAGAATGCAGCTGGAGAAGGGAGTCCCGTGGAGACAGGACAGCCCTGCTCTGGGGCACCTGGGCAGATTTCAAGGGCCATCTGTCTGGTGAATGACCTTTGCTTCATTATCCACGAAATGCATGTTAAAGTTAACACCCCTCAATATGCTTACACAAGCCAACATGATCATGCTAATTACAACATCCCATGAAACACCTTACCCCTCCCCATACATGGGATACATAGGTATGTGGGTCGACCTAGGGGATGGACCCAAGGAAAGTGGGTATAAATCAAGGGGCGGCAAAAGCGGAGGGGGTGGTCCAGAGAGTGGAGTGGAGTGGAGCGAAGTGAAGCGAAGTGAAGCGAAGTGAAGACAGATGCCTCCTGGAACCCTCGCTGGTGGGATTGATGCAGGAACCCAGACGGGTGATCTCTATTCTTCTATTCTCTTCATCTCCCTCCTTTCCTTTTTCCCCTTTTCCTTCACTACCATTAAGAAATTCACGGCATACTGTATTGCTTGCCACAACTTGTTATATGCTTAGCCAATTATCATGTATCTAATTAGTACATCATGGGAAGTTAATAAATGTTTGGACTTTGAGATTTGTCTCACCATGGTCCACTCTGTTGGGGCTTTACGAATCTGAGTCACTTGTCTCCCTCGCCTGAACGGGACATGACAAGCACACTTAAGAATAAGAAAAACCCAACATATATTACAGTACATATACAAAGCAGTCAACATGAATACTTTTGTTTGTTATATACTCGATATCAAAGGAATACTAAGTTCCTTAGCTTGACCCTCTAAACCCTTAAAGGGTCTAAAGTAAGATCTAAGATAGAGGAAGTCCATCTTAGTAGCTGTAAATTTAGAGCTGTAAATACTTCCAGAAAAGCTGTGATCCTTGGTAGTAATGACAAAATCAATGGAAAGTAAATACTGCTGGAGGCCAGGGACTTCCAGCGGACAACAGAATTTCCTTTTTAAAAAAGTAGAAATTTATATTTACTTAGATTAACTGTAATGTTAACCTCATTCTACAGTTGTTTAAAGTATTTTTAGGGTAATATCCAATGTGTAATATTAAGAATTCCTGATGAGAGGAACCACTCTAATGGTTGTAGGTCCCTCTCCCTCATATCCAAATCACTTTCCCTTGTAATGGAACTGACCAACTATCTTTATATTATATTTATATTATTATATATATCTCTATATTATGGCCAAATTACTTTCTTCCAGAACATGCATTAATTTTGCCTTAGGAAATTAATGGAATTATTCCTCCTATTGATCAGCATTTCCAGTCCTGTTCTATTCTATTCCAGATCTGTTCTATCCAGATTTGAGTCTATTCCAGATCTGAATCTATTCTATTCTAGGAGTTGTTCTTCAAGGATCCTTCTTTTTGTGTTCATTTACACAGCATCAGATGGACTTGCAGTTATCTTCTTCTCTAAGAAATTTGAAAACCTTTTTACAGATTTTCTAAAAGAGATTATTCATCATTTTTGCTTTTTATAAAAGGAGAAGTTTTGTGTTTCTCTGCAATCCAAGAAGCACAGAATTATCAAAATAAATTAAGCTTTTTAAGCTTTAGTAGTGGTGACAAACTAGGAAAATAAATTGCTAAACCAAGGTCTCTCAACAAGGTGTTCTGCATAAGTATATTAAAATGAAACTTTTATTTAATTTTTTGCAGGTACTTAAATTTTTGAAAGTACCTGAATAATGACAAGTTTGCATAATTAACAAAGTTTTACATAGATAAATGACAACTGATAGGTTGGAACCTATTCACTGAAATATATACATGAAGAAAAAAAGACATCATCAAGTTTATGGAATTTCTCTTGCATGTTTTAGGATATTTTCATCTCTACAAAAATCATTAAGTTAAAAAAATACACATGGAGTTTTCAGGTAGTTAGAGTTATGCTAAGGTAACTACTTATCATCAACTCTGTAGACAACTCCCCTTTGTTTTTTAGATATTCCCTCACATAGACATATCCAAATGTTTTTGAAGATTCCTTGATTATCAGCCAACAAAGTAGGGAGCAGAGAGAGAGCCAGGGCATGCTCACACTTTTCCAAACTAGCACACAGCCAGGAGTAACAAATTCAGATGCAGTCACAGAAATAGCGCTCACGAACCCTGGCAGAACATGACAGACACCAGAAGAGAACGCCTAGCATGTCCCAACAGCTAACGGTCCAGTTTTCCAAGAGGAAAATTCACTCATCACCTAACGGTGTGCAGGTGGCCAGAGACATCTCACACTGCACCACTGAGCAGCTTTAGGTATACCTCCTGCCTAAACCTGCTCGCTGCTCTGAGCACAGCTATCACCAAGGCAAAACACCAGTCACTGCCTTTGCTCAGACAAGAACAGGACTTGATAATAAAGTCTTACACCCCTTGTTCATGCAAATCTGTAAAATGAATTGTACCAGAGCACTGAATTCCCAAGCCAGATAGTATCATAAAAGAAAGAAAGAATCCTTCATAAGATGAATGCCTGCTAATAGCCACTAAGAGACAGAACAAAAAGATTTGAAAAACTTTTCTAGATTTTATATCTGTCCATATCTCCTTTAGACCAAAGAGAGAAAAAACACATTTCCAATGTATGACCTCACTCTTTTTTTTTTTTTGTAACTATCTGCAAGATAAAAGAGTGGCTCACTTAAAAAAGATCTGATGCTTTATTGCATTTCTTTTCTGATACCATCCTTTACTCAGACAACCGTTTGCCTGTTCATCTATCAAGGAAATTCCAATGAGAACATTCTGTTCCTTTATTTTATTCCAGCACCTTCATAACAATACATATGAACCACAGCACACATTACACTGTGCTTCAGTCCATTTTTTTTTCACTTTCTTTTCATGGTGAGTCTACAAGGAAGTATTCTTCAAGTGCTATCTCACAAATTAATAACTACCAGAGACTTGCTTTGTTTCTCTTGCTTTGACTCTTCAGACTTCAACTTTCTATACCCGCTTTTGAAGTGTTTTATGAGAAGTATTGTTGTATAACATTAAAAGGTAACATATCCAAGCTATTTCTGACTCAAGGTCTATTATATTCAGCGCAAAAATTCCTACCAGTGTGAATGTGTTTGAGGGCCACTCATTACTCTCATTATGAGTTCTACAAGACAGTACAATCACAAACTCAAAAAACTTCACAGGTTTTGTAGTCCATTACAACTTTCTCACTGATCTCCATCTGTTCCAAAGATAATGAATACTCTTTTATTGAAGCACTCTGCTTTATCAGCATAATATTTTTTCACGTTAGCAGATTTTATCTTGAATTTCTTGACAGGCATGGTTTAGTTTTTCGGGATGTTTTTTGTTAAAGAAAGGGGAGAGGAATGGCTCCTGGCCCAAAGTTTATCTGTTGCTTGCTTTCTTTTTCCCAAGCCAAGCATCTGGTCAATAAAAAATAAACTGAAAAATCTCCAAATTTAGGCTATGCTGGCACCCTCAATGTCACAACTACTGTGGTGATAGCTTAAAGCAGCTGCAGATAACAGCCTCTTACATAGTAGCTTCATTGCCTGCAGCCCTTGTTGCAAAACAAAACAGGCTCAGGTGCTAGAGTCCAGCTGTATTTACCAGATCAGGTAGAGCTCGGTGCCAGCCCAGTTACTGCAATGCCAAAACTATTGCAATCATCAAGCCCTGGTGGACACATACTAGCAGCCTGCAGATTACTTTAGAACTTCACTGTATTTCTCTTAGCAGGACTACTAGGCCAGGCAGTACAAGAGCACAAGTACAAGAGCACACTCCACAGGTCAGCTCAGATCCAGCCAACAGATGCTGGGCCAGGTCAGGCCAAACAAGCCCAGCCAGACCTGCACTGGCTCTGTGTAGAGTCACTTGGATGTGTCTGCATCACTCTGCTCAGTGTCTGTGGGATGGGGCATTGCCTGAAGTTGGCGAGACACCTGCAGCTCTAGCAGGACAGGTTCATGCTGAAGATGCACCAGTGCTGGCACTGTTCTGCAGTGCTGCACTGTAGAGCACGCCTGTCTCACGGGATTGCCCTTCTCACAGCGGGAAACAGGACATCACTAACACAGCACTCTGCAGAGAGATGAACAGGTTCTGCACTCTTTACAACATCCACATGCAGCTATCGTGTGTTTTAAGATGTTCTTTGGGAGATGATCTGAAAAGACGACAAACCTGAACTACTACAGATGAAAGACAAGAACATATTCCATAGGCAAGCAGTTCCAAAAAAAAGACTACCCTGTTAGAAGTTCTCTCTGTTTTATGCCAGCCATACATAAACAGACCTTCTTAGTTCTCCTCCCACAATTAGTAAAACGAATGCCTATGCCAAAAAAAAAGTAGTCTACAAACCTGGATTTCAAAGTGCTCAGAAGGTGGCACATAGCATTCCTGCCTCAGTGCCGCCTAAATTAAGATGAAATAGCTTGTTCAGCACTGAAATAAAAAAAGATGAGTGGCAGAGAAAGGACTTTTTTCTGACACAGAATCAAATGGTCCATCCACTGAACCATGCCATATGCATCA
Organism: Athene cunicularia; assembly: GCF_003259725.1. Taxonomy (NCBI): domain Eukaryota; kingdom Metazoa; phylum Chordata; class Aves; order Strigiformes; family Strigidae; genus Athene; species Athene cunicularia. The sequence continues at coordinate 110,538,435 of NW_020799095.1, forward strand.
GCTTGCTTTATTTCAGATGCACTTGACTACTCAACTGTTTCAGGTTTGTCATTTCCTTAGGAGGCAGAAAGAAACAGAAATGAAGGGAAGAAAACAAAAAAGTGAAGAATAAAGCAGGCAGTAGCAATATAAAAACTGGAGTGAACGCTGCTCTGAGAAGAAGTGTTAAGGCAAGAAAACAAAGAATCTCTGATGAAGGTAAAGGAAACAGTTTAGCTGTAACAGCTCTAGCTACACACAGAGTGCCTTAGCCTGGCCAAAGTTCAGGGCTTATGCCCTTAGCTTGCTTTCAGATCCTGAAAGAACAATGTATTCCTTGGAGATTAAGAAAAAAACCACATCACCTGACGTCCCAGTGTTAATTGTTAACAAAGGCCATCCACGTGTGCTCTCCTGATAAAGAGCCCTGGCATTTCTACCTTCTCAACGTTTCTGTGTCAATGGAGAAGGCTGACAAGCAAGCGCTCCTGGGCACCTGGAAGCAGTCATTCAAGCATATATAAGTGCACCTTTAGAACAGAGCCTCCTGCTCTGCCTGAACAGATGAATTTGGGAATTATCCATGAAGATAAAAGGAATACATGATCAGCTCTAAATTTGCCCAGTATTTTCACCATGGTGACTGTCTAAATTTATTCCAAGTTTCAGTAGTATCTTAATCCTTCAAGTAGCACCTAATTCAATATCCTGATTCATTACCTGAAACAAGCAGGAGAAAGAATGCAGTTTTTGAAGAAACACAACTCACAGACAGTAGCAACAAATGACAGTCTCAGTACAGGTCTCATAATTTAATTCTTAAAAAAAGACTAAAGGGCCTTTTGAAATCCAAATAAGTGAAGAGGGATACTGCAGAGTCTGTGAACATTTTGGTGGTCACTCAACAAAACCAACCAACCAACAAACACAACTAAAAACCGAGAAAAGAAAATTCTATACCCCATAACTTTGCTCCAATTCTTCATTCATATTAAAAACTATTGACAAAATGAAATTGAAACACATTGTTCATCTTAATCTATTGGGCCCGTTGGTTTGGGCTCTTTTCAGAGGTTTTGTCTTTGCAAAAATTTTTCAAATATTTTTGTTTTGTTCCAGGTCAGAACATATATGCAAATTTCAGTTTTGTATTAAGACTTATTTTCCTAGATCAACAAACATTAAAGTAAAAATCCCAAAACAAAGGTGGTAGGTAGAAGTTGGAGGACATAGCAGAAAAGTGAGAGAAATATACCATTAATAGAATTAATACAATTTCAGGTATGTTTTAATGGGGCTTGCATACTTTACTGTAGGCCCATGTTCAAACTACTTTGCATTTTGATTATTTCAAGTAAAGATAAAAATGAAGAGGCTTGACTAGGGTTTTGGCAAAGTATGAATATAACTTTTGATTTAATAGGAAGCATTTTTGCAACTGCTATACTTGCTATGGACCAGACATGCAAGAGATACAGTTGCACAGACTTCATGTAATTACTCAATACACAGGATTAAAGTCTTATCTTGGAATCTACTTGCTCTAAGGTTTATAGTAGCTATAATATCATTCATTTGTCCCAGCAATATCAAGATGCCCATCATTATTGTTATTACACATACACATTTCTTACATTCCCTATTATATGACCATATTAGTGCATGAAAAATTTATAATTTCTTTAGTGATACCTAAATGATTGTAAATTAAAACCTGAAAACCTAATTCAGATATACAATTATACAGACATACCCCAATCTCAAGAATTAGAAAACCAGTAAATTAATCAAAAATATGTTAATCAACAGCCAGATAAATTATACAATTTAATCTAATTCTTAGATGCTTAAGGTTAGCAAGTCCACTAGTAATGTAGAGTTGGAAACCACAATTGATTCAGGTACAGAGGTGTTTTTAAATGGATCACAAGAAGTCATAAACTACTTTTAGCTTTCTGTAGCAGATAAGCAATACACTGACGCACACAGAGAACACAAAACCAGAAAAAAATATGAACGTTCTGAAATGGAAATAGAATATTTATCCCAACTGACTCTTCCAGGCATACTTTCCTGCATTTGGAGCAATATTTTGTTATCTCTCTAGCTCCTAGGAAAGTGTTTATTCTCTACCAACTGGCACATATGGCACTATATAACACAGTTGCCTTAGCTCATGAAAACAAGAGTTTCATTGTAGATGCTGTGCCAAAGGGTGTAAAGCCTGGACTTCAGAGCAATTAGACACATCACAGGTGACACACTTGGCTCTGAAAAGGGGAAAATGACATTTGTTCAACACATGAGCACTTTATGCCAACTGCTTCATTTACAGGCATCTTCTGCCAGAAAGCCTGAAAGGCATTTTTTGTCCCACTGGGATTGCAACATAGGAAGATGGAATAAACCAGAAATAAATACTAGATTCAAAACTGAAAACCTTGGCTAAACTAGAGTGGGCACTGCTAGAGACAGGTACAGGGTATACCTGAAAGACAGAAAATGGCAACAAAAAGAGCTTTGCTACCTGGGCAGCTTATTTGTTCCTGACAGTCCCGCTTGAAAGAGGGCAGTCACAGAAATTACACTGCTATGAAGTTTCTAACAGATTTGAAGTCTTGAGCTCCAAATCACCCCATACAGGAGCACACACTTCTTGACAGCAATCTAGAGAGAAAAATCCACTGGCTTTCCCAAAATTTTTTACACTGTCAAAGAGGTAAATTTTCAATTTTGTGACTTAGAAAAGCAATATAATTATCAGCAGGGAGAGAAACTGCTAATAGAAAAGCAGAACACAAACCTTGCTCTGCAGGGAGCTGCAGCAGGGTAGCCAAAAGGTTCCTGGGAAGGAAACTGCTCACTCCTGACCACTCAAGCAACAGGGATCAAAGAGCACCACTTAGATAGATTTTCTCACTAGCAGAACTCAGACTGCAAACTCTTTTTTAACCCCTATTTTTTCCTTATATAACTCCAGTCATCCCCATAGTATGTCCTGTTGCTTCAAATGTACATCGTAAGAAACACAGAAAAATGTGGCTATGAGTGTTTCCATTGCCTCCCCACACTACCACCACATGAAAAGAGGAGAAATTTAAATGTCTGGTCAGTATAGTCCCAGTATCTTCCCAGCTACATTTGGTGCCACTCAAATCACACAGCTCTGACATGAGTGAAGAGATCCCTTGCAGTTCTTGCTCACCCTTGTCTAGGATAACTCCTGAACTCCCTGGTAAAGGGAGTTTGCAGGGGAGGTCTCAGGTTGGGCAGTATCACTTTTACAGAGCCCATGGTCTGGCACTAGGATCTGTTACCCCATCATTGTCTGTAGCAGGTAGAGACTGTGTTTGTATAACGTATTGGGAAGAGAGGTAGCTTGAATAAGAAAAACCTCATTAAGACATTTTTGAGGTTCTAATGTGCAAGGAAGACACAATAATGTAGGATTTAAAACTTGGATTGCCATCATACATATTATCAGAAGGTGGCATTACCACATACTTGAAAAAGAAAGACCTAGAGCAATTCTCAGGTCTCTGAATAAGCCCTTGCAAACAACTAGCCCATCTGGGTTTAGAGGGTTTGGTTTTGGTTTTGTTTTGTTTTTTAAGAATAGGGAATCAGATTCCTTTATCTTGCTCACAGACATGATACAGCTGCAATGGAGAAATCATTTGGTTGACAACAGAAGTGTATAATTCTTATTTTAATGAGTTTCTTTAATATAACTAGAAACTTATTCACTGAAAAAAGGATCTGGAAACTTCTTGAGTTTATGTTGTACAAAAATATATATTAAAAAATCAACAACAACAACAAAAACCTCAAACCCAAAAGGAATTAGAGTGACTACAAGTTTTTCTCCACATAGATCTTAATTACTTTTGCTTAACCTCAAAAGTGGCCACAACTTCCTTATGCAAATGGAAATGAGCACAAACTACAGAAGTAAACTTCATTAAGGGTGGCAAACAAGGGCTGACCTTGCCAGGGAGGTAGGCAGTGCTGCAGGCAACCCTCTGATCCACAGCTCAGCAGGATCCATCCCTAAATTTAAGCACTCATACCAGCTCCAAAATGGCACGTACGAGGTAAGAGAGATTCAAATCCATCTTTGTCTGATCATTTTCCTACAGTTCCAACAAAGAAACACAACGTATGTTTTGACGGATGTGTCCTTACTGTTCAGAAACCCTCCCCAACAATATACAGCTTTAACATTATACAGCTTTGCAAACAAGAGGCATCACAGAAAAAAGTTCTAAGGTTAACTGGTTTCCCATTCTTGTGCTTTGCTTTGCACAAGTCTTCTTTGCAAAGCTTTGTGAATGATGAATATAAAGGGAGACTGCATGGGATTCATGACTGTTTACGGGAAGGTTCATAATGGAACTGATCATGTCACTTGTGACATTTTTCCTGTCTATTCATTTAACATAGGGGAAGACAGTCAAGGACAGGAAATAAAGAATGAATAACTGAGCTCCTTCCTTTATTGTACTTAAGTGACCTGAATAATATGGTGTCATTTACTGTGAAACAGGGCAAAAAGTCAGCAAATGTTAATGAATCTCCATAGGTTTTACAACATTAAATTTTCTATAGCCTGTATTGGTGATCCTTCTGAAGCCTTGTGCTAGCAGTAAAGGCAGAAGCAGTACTAGAGCTTTGAGCCTGCTGTGTTGAACAACTTCTTAAATTGCTAGAAATGAGAGCAAGCAGCTTTAGTAATTCCCCTAAAAAATTTTAATTCTATATTTCAAGTGGTATTTCAATTGCCACCGAGTTGCTGCACAGACTGAGTGGACAGAACAAGAATGCTTCATCTCCTTGATTATTCCCTTAATGGTCTTTGGGCCATTCTGTGGAGCATAGCTGCACATTTTCAACCTATAGGCAAAACTGAATAACATAAATAAGAGTGTAACAGTAAACCAACACTGCAAACAAACTGTGTTCACAAAACTTGCTCAGTCACAAGGATGGAATGCTTCTTACAGGAAGACATCTTAATAGCACTCCCCTGGTGCATGCAAAGCACAGCTTCCTTATAAACCATAATCATGTGCCCGATGACCTCAGGGAGGGGTGTGACCCTAATCCCCAAAGCCTGCAGGGAGTAGCTGGAGCTGACACTGTGCATCTGCCTGCACCACACAGCTGCAAGAGTGCCTTTCAGGGTGGGATCTTTCCTCTTTGCAAAGATAGTCCTGTGGCTCCTAAAATTGCCCCCACCAGTTTTGCACCTGAGCAGAACACTGCTCAAAAAACAGCTGCTTGGAAAATAGGTTCCTAAAGCACTCACCGACCTAAATTTCAGTAGATGAGATTAACTGTTTAAATCCTCAGCTATAAACCTCTATTCTCCTTCAGCAGGAACCCGATCTCCTGGAGAAATTCAACAGTCCGTGGTTCTTACACTGGGGACAAGCTACCCTCCTGTGTTCACCAGGTTCTCCTTACTACTTGTTAGTTGAAAGCATTTTTCCCTTTGGGAATCTGGGATTGGTGGCCAACACTAACAAACCTGTTCCACAACTGGAAAAAGTCACTTAAAAAAAAGTGACACTAGTGTAAAAGCCAGCCTACGTGCATTTATTTTTCATCTGCCTGTATACTCTGCCATGAGACGAAAGGAATGGCTCTCTGGGGATAAGGGAGCAAAACATTTATCTTCTTAATGCCTGCCCCAATCCCCTTTTATGTACACAACTATCCTCATCCCAAATTTTTTGTTTAAAATTGATTTGATGACTCAGCTGGACAGTGGGACAGAATCACTGCAGGTTGATGATTTCTCTAGGGATTTTATTCCACATAAAGAGTCAGATGGCAGAAATGCCTGAGTTTATGCTGGATGATATTATATGCAGACCTTGCAATTCAGCCCCATGAAGGTAGCCAGGCACACATCCCAGAAGCAGTATGGCTATGTTTTTAAGGTGATGTGTATAAGCTAATAAGCTCAGCTGTCCCTGTACTTATTAGGAGCTAATTCAAGGATCTCTGCTGGGCTCCTGCTGAGCTACAACATTTGCCTGATTAATAGTTTTCAGTATGAGCTAGTAGAGAGTGATTACCTTTCTCTATTTCTTTAGGCATCAAGGCTACCTCTGCAACCAGGACATCTGTAAGCATTTAAGGGATATTTCATCTCAGGCAGAGGATCCAGGCTCTCTGTTCATCAAAGAGCACTGTTAGATCGTGGCCCCAAGGCCCCACTTGCTAATTCAGACTCAAGTTGTCCCAATTTTATTTGGATTCAGACTTTTGTTAATTTTACTTAGAGAAGGGAAGAAACAGGGGAAAAAAAAAAAAAAAAAAAGGGTATTATTTGCATTAATCACTCCTTAGCTCCATTTCTGAAACACCAGAGATGAATACTGACCACAGCTTGCTAGCAGTTGCCTGTACTTTGAGCAGAAAAAGGGCAACCGTTTCAACAGCAGCTGAGCACTCCCTTGTGATCGAGGATTTCAGGGCTCCAAATTCAGTTTAGCAGGTTATGGCCCCCAGGTGCAAAAATTCAAGCAATTATCGGTGAGATACTGTCTCACAGGATCTGTTCAAGTCATCCAACATGCACATTTAGGATTCCTGTAGGAAGGAAAGGGAAGGGAAAGGGAAGGGAAAGGGAAGGGAAAGGGAAAGGGAAGACATAGGAAAAATGGGATATTTTCCATAAAGCTCAGAGAGGAAAACAGAACCCAAACTCATCCAGATATTTCCTGAGGCTCTCTCTGAAACCAAAAAGAATAGAGAAAAAAATGCTGTAAAAAGTAAAAAAAAAAAATTGGCCCAAAACATAGTATATTTATTACATTCTATTTTTCATATATTAACACCATAAAATTAAACTCATGACAAGAAAACTGCATAAGCTCATGGCTTACAGAATTTACCTTTGTTTAATTTTAGCAATAAATTCTAGCACTAATAGTTATTAGGAAAGGGGGAGAAAAAAAAGATAACTATGGCCTAGAAGCACTTTGAAATTTAAAGGAAACATGTTTTCCTTTATTTGGTGGAGTGTGTTAGTAATGGGATATAGCAGTAATGAACAAGTCTGTTTTGCATTAGGCAGCACCATGGTTTTGCTACAAATACAAATTAAAGTATTTGTTTCTAGTGCAGAAATCTATGCTATCAATTCGTCCTCAGAGGCTCTGTTTTCTCACTCCTCAGGGTGTCTGACTGTTGGAAAGGAAAAACATTGATTTAAAACTCAGTTCTGCAAGACTGTTAATTGTGGGAGTGGATCTTACTCACAAGTCATCCCTGTGAAGCTGATGGAAGCTTGTGTGCATAAGAATTAGGGCTGGCTGGAAATGTATTTAATTTTGTTTCTTTTCTGCTGGAAACAATTTTTGCATGGATACTGCAACTTTTGAGGAAATACATGAGTTTTTACACTGAACTTTCTGTAAGTTATCTTTTTACTGGCCAGGCTGGAAGAGAGCAAGAACAGGAGTTAGGAACTTGACTGTGCTGAGGAACGCACACGGCAGTACTTGTCTGAGGCATATCCCCCTCAGGCTCTCAGCTAAAATGTTCTGCCTTTTCTAAAACACTCAGCTATTCACAGTGCTAGAGAAAAAGAGATGGAGGAGTCAGGATGCATGTCTGAGATGCCAGGGTCCCATGCTGTTACCCAAACAATACGTACCTCTACACATGGTAAAGCAATTGGATAGGGAAGAAGGCCTGAGAGGGGCAACTTCCACTCTGGTTTGATTTCTAATCTAGAAATTAAAGAACTTGTCTGGCAAGTGGAAAGAATCTTTAGCAGAGGCTCAGCCACAGTCTCACACCTCTCGTATTAAGAAATTTCTTTAAAAGTACACTTTCTGAGGGGAGGAGTGTTTTGGCCGGTATCTGCTTCTTTGACAGATTTGGAAAGGGATTTTCACACAACTTCGCACATAGATGCTTGGGCTCAAAGGGCAGCTTTTGTCTTGCACTCAGAGAGCGTACAGCCCAGCAAAGGTGTACTCCTGGGGCTAACACTACAGTGGGAAAACCACAGTTATGTGCCATTTCAGTAGGGGCAATATTAGAACGCTGAAGTTTGTCATTACAAGAAGTTCTGCTTGCTCTAGAAAAATATTTCAGTTATGATAAATAGCAAAATACCCCATTTCCTCTATGTTAACCCATTCCTGCTCAGGTCATTTTGTTAAATCAGCACTAACAACATGCTTTTCCATGCCTTTGTGGCAGGTACCTAATGCCAGATCACCACCCTTCAGCAGCAGGTTCCTTGTAATGTCTGAGATACCTTATACCTTTTCACTGACAAGCCCAACTCTGTGCATTTCTTTGTCTCCTGCTTACAAGTTCTCACTCCTTGCTTGGAAGGTTGGTAATATTTAGTATTCAACTGTTTGCCACTAAACTGCTTGGGATTTAACCTCCCATTTGCCTGCAAAAACAGCTTAATGTATAACTAACAGAGAGAGGTACTGTAAAAATGTAACTGTAATAATGAATCAGAGAAAAAGACAATTCATTGATGTATTGCCATGTGCTGTCAGACAACTTCATCTACCCTTATTATGCACCAGTCCAAAGAATGTTTAGTCTGAGATGTAGCACAGTATTTGACAAACCAAACGTAACCTTATTTATTCAAACACTGTTTACTGGTCCAGCCACAGAACTGAGAGCATGTCAGAAATCTAAAAGCTTTCTTTGCTCCTCCAGCAAGTCCTGCACCCTGCTCCCTCAGCTAGCATACTACCAGTGCTCAAGCTAGATTAAAAACAGGAAAGATCCAACATTGCCCTAAGTCCTACAGGTGTGCATATATAAATCTATATACACATACAGACTAGTAACATAGCTTTGGTTTTTTGTGTGGTTTTTTTTTTTTTTTTTTTTCTTGAGTTACGCACTCACACAGGAAGCTACCATCCAGTAGAGTTGGGGGTTTTTTTATTAGTTATATTCATGTTTGAATTTTTTTTTAATTACTTAAATTATTAAAGTTGAAAGGTCTATTTACAACCAGAGGAAACCAAGCTCTTCTATAAATACAGACAAATAGAGATTCTTTGAGAAGACAAATATCTGTTACTTTTAGTAATCACTTCATAGTTCAATGTTATGCTAGGACTGTGTGAGCTACTTCTGCAATGTTTCTGTATGTTTCTAGAGGCATAGCAGTGTTAATGCAATGATAAACTGAGTCCCATTCAAGAAGAAACACAATTTCATCAGCAAGGTTTTGGATCAGTGATAAGTACAATCAAACTCCTGACAAGAGGAACAGAGGGTTTTTGTAACCATCACATACTTGAACTTGATACAGATGAGATTTCCTATCAATATCTGCTGTAGAGAAGAAGGACTAATCTAATTAAAGCTGAGGACCTGGGATAGACACATTCAGGTCTCCTCATCTGGGATAGATTTGCTGTGGGGCTTGGACAACACCAATGTCTGTCTGTGTTTAAGATTCCCATTTCTAGAAAGTGGAAAAGTAGCTTTTTCACTTCTTCCAGGGAATTTGTGTGGATAGATATGTGGTACTTACAAGTGCCACGTAAGAATGTAAAATAGAGTCTGAACAGCAGCCTCAAGAAAATGAGCATGATACTCATTCTTTTAAAGCAAGGATATTAAATCAGCCAAGCAGTTAATCATTAAACTATTCCCCTGAAGGTGACTTGTCAGGAACATATGCATTCTCTGTAAACTACCAATATCTATCTGCAGTTTGTTAAATATTACTCATAATAGAATCAAGGCATTTATGCCTCAAAACGTGGTATTTTCAACAGCTGCACACAAAATCACCTACATGTCAGATTTTCCCATCATGCACTATGAAGAAATAAGGTAAGAGGAGGGGGATTTCTCTTCCATAATCTCATAGACAGACATTTCAATCTGAGCTAGTCACCCAAGGCTTCCTTTCAGGTCCACATTCCTTCTAGTATGCGATTCATCTCGTCTTAAAGCAGACCACTAAATATAGGTCAGAACTGCAAACTAGGAGGGGTTTTACTTCTGTAAACTGTAAACTGACAGAACTGATATCAACTGCAGCAGGAGGCTAGCATGAGAAGTTTATCTAAAAAGTGTCCCACCAAAAAAAAAAAAAAAAAAAAAGTATCAGTTTTGTCTCATTGTTTTCTGTAGGCCGTCTTTATCTCATTTTTCTTGTGTGTGTTTAGAAAGTCTTTTAGCATAGTCTAAAGTAACAGTTTCCCGAAATGTAACATGTTTAGAAAGAATACTAAATGCAGATTACACCTTTTCCTTCTCTTGAGATGAGCATTTGTGTACATTAGTTATAATGTTATACTAACATTTTCTGGAGCTTGAGTTTGTCGTACACAGCTAGGTAAAGACTAGAGAAAGTTTAAATGCCATGATGGTCTTCTCCTTCCTTCTGAAGTAGTAGATGTTACTGTTTCCACAAAAATTTCCTGAAGCCAGGCTATACAAGCTATATAAGAAGAAAAGAGTGTCAGACATCCCAAAACTACTTTATTTTTGATATTTTTTTTTTTCCAAGTTCCTTAAAAAAATAAGTCTACAGCTTGTCTTCACAGGGCTTATACCTGTATGCACATCTCTGTGCAGTGAGAAAGCTCCTCTACCACTCTGCAAGGAAAAGATTACAAGCACAGCTTGCCCACAAGCACAACACTGAGGATTCAAAGACTTGCTCAGAAATTTCATAAGGAACAAGAAGATATCTACAGAAGAATAAAGCTCTGACAATAAAAAATAATAGTAAGTTACGTGCTGCTAGCTTTGAAAAAAACATACATATTTTGCCCATGAACACTGGGATTTAAGAAAGCATTTGTACCTTAAACAGAGAACAGCTTCCAGAAGTCTTGATGAATTTTCCTAATTTAACTTCAGTGATCAATAACATGCTTTTGGTAGAGGCATCTTGGGAAGACCCACTTTAACGAGCAATCACATCCACCAGAAATATCCTCTTATTAGTGGTTACTTTATAAACAGATACTTCTGAAATGAAAGACATTAGTAAAATTACATTTAAACTATTGCCATTAATACACCAAAGAGGACCTTAAAGTGAACTGAGGAGGAAAGACCATATGTTTTTGTGGCTTTTTCACATAGCACTAATCAAAGTAAGAAAATGGAATTTTAGTTACAGAGCAGCGGTATAGATCAGCTTGGTTTTTCGGTCTTTTAAAGGATGAAAAAAAGTGATGTTTTTAACACATTTTTAGAATAGAACAAAGGGAATAGATTTGATTTATTTTGTCCTTGTTAAATGTCAGGCTTGTTTTATTGACAAATTTTTTCATGTGTCCAAGAGATCGTAAGAACTTGTGAACTTTCAAGAAAATCGGTTCAACCTCCTCAAGGTATGAGAAGACCATTATCACTTTCTTTGAATAGCTGGATGGAAGCAGCTGTATTTTACCTCTAGGAGAAACCCAGGCTGCTTCAGTAAGGCAGGGCCTGACATGCTCCCGACACTCAGGGCAGAGAAGCCAACTGGAGATCTGAAGATCATTTCCAATGCATCCCAGATGTTTTCTGTGCTACTTCTTGTAGCAGGTGCAGATGCCCAGGCACTGGCAGCGGGGGGCTGTGGGGGTGCCTTCTGCAAGGACAGGCCGCTGATGCGCTGTGCCAGACGGCCGGTGCCAACAGACCCACCGCAGGGCACTGCTTAGCCCAGCAGCAATGCTGGTGGCTCCTCTGTGGTAACATATTTAAAACAGATTAAAAAATGCTGCACAGCATCTGTGAGAGAGAAGTGAAGAATTTGTGAGAGAAACAGCCCTGAAGACATCAAGGCCAGTGAAGAAAAAGGGAGGAGTGCTTCAAGCGGCAGAGCAGGGATTCCCCTGCAGCTGCTGGAGGACCCACACTGGAGCTGACATATTCACGAAGGACTGTGGCCCTTGGAGAGCCCACGCTGGGGCAGGGGAAAAGTGTGAGGAGGAGGGAGCAGCAGAGAGGAGTTGTTATGGACTGAGCCCAAGCCCCCATGATCTGTGCCCTGCTGTGCCACTTGGGGTGTGGAAGGGCTAGAGGAGTCTAGAGTAAAAAACTGAAATTGAGCCTGTGATAGCAGGGACGACAAATCTTAGTTTAATGTTTGTCCCTTTATTTACCACTACCCAAATTATTAAGTACATTTTTATTTTAATTGACAGTAATGTTCCCTATGTTTAATCTGATTGGCTTGTGACAGTAATTGGTAAGCAATCTCCCTGTCTTTATCTCAACCAGAAGCTTTCTTGTTCCCATTTTTCCTGTTTTCTCCCCTTGCCCTGCTGAGGAAGGAAACAGAGAGTGGCTGGGTGAGTACTTGGCTGTTAGTCAAGGCTAATCCACTGCATTTCTGTACTGATGGCTAAACAGGAGTTGTTACAACATAGAACATTCAGTCCATCAATAAAATTTTGACCATCACCATTCACTAATTTAGGATTTGGTCCTTTCAGTTTCCAGTAACAGCTGCATTACTTACTGAAATCCACGTATACAGACTGTGGTAAAATAATACATACAATACTTTGAACAATTCCTGAATATCCAGCACACAGGAAGACAGGTAAAACAGTAGCTTTACGCTATCACCAAAACTCCAGCCAGGCCCCAGTTTAAATTAAATGTAATTTCAAAAATGCTTTATGTCAAGCAAGAGTTGCCAAAGCTTGAGAACACACTGCTCACACATCATTTTTCTACAGTGGATGAGAAGGTGCAATGAAGAAACAGATTTGGGCATATTTTTGTCCTCCACCAAAGGGAAATCCTGCAGCAGTTAGTGAGGTGGATTTAGCAGTAGCTCTGTTGGAAATGCCATAATAGAATATTTTATTGAAAGTTGTACTTTCATCTGCTGCAAAACAAAAGTGACAGAAAAGCCTTTCTTCTTGGAAAGTGTCTTGTTTTGGTGGTGTGTGGCCACATGAGGATGCAACAAAGGATTTAGACACTGATATCTTTATAAGAACCCAGTGATCAAGACCATTATTTCACAAGAGTTTAGTCTCAGGTTCATGCATGGAAACATACACATGCCTTATACTTTTGTTGATATCTAATTTATTTCTCCTCCTGACAGAGCTGTATAATAAATCAGAAAGTGTAACAGGCAGAATTACCACACAAGAGAGATGAACTAGAAAAATGGGTAATGGTGTTTATGTTCATAATTTACATTCAATTTGCAACTTCATTCAGAACTCCAGCCTGATATCCAATTGCAGTCTGTTCAAGTGAGTTAGATAAAAAAATTTTATTATTTCTGTTGAAGAATTCTCAGCTTGCCTGTAAATAAAATTAGTCGTTTTGTTGAAAACTGTTGAATTCTCTCTAGGTAATAAAGCATATGTGGCACAATCTGTCCACACTAATAAAAAGAGATGCCTGAACAGGAAACTTTATCTGAATTGGTAGAACAGCAGCATCAGTGCTAGCACTTCTCAAGTTTGCAATTATAGAAAAGAATCTGTCCAGAAAGCAAATGTCGAGCTTAAACTTAGTAAGACTGAAGAGGGAAAGAAAACAAAACTAAACACACTAAACTCCACACTCGTTACAAAGAAAAAGAATTTCCAGATGATTTTGACTAGCTTTCAAAATACACTTTTGTAATTTGTTACCATGAAAAGTGAAATACTCCTAAGCATATACAGTACAACACCAAATAAATAGGTTTTTTGACAGGTTTTTCAGGCAAACAGATGAACTGACTTATGAATAGAAGCAATAAATTATGTTGGATATTGAACCACTAAAAAAACATAATTTGTCATGAAACAACATGGCAAATTTTGATTTCAGCTTGTTGTAAAATGAAATTGTGTTTTTTCAAAGAGAAGACAGCAAAACTCAAACATGCAGAATATTACTGCAGAAAGGATTTCTTAGAAACACCTGTGTCACAGAAGCAACACACAACTCAAAGCTCACTAGCTGACTAACATTGAAAGATCTTTGTAATTTCCATTTCATTTTCTTGAGAAGCAAGACCAAAAAGACTTTTGGTCAAAATGCCTTTGAGTAATTCCCACACTTCCTGCTTATTTCCCCAGCCAAGTCACAGAAGAGGCACAGTCAGGCATTCTGCTTTCTCTGCAGTGAAGTTACAATACAAGGCTGGAAAAATCTCCATTTCTCTTCTCTTAGGGGGAAAAAAGTCAATGTTTTGAAACAAAGTTTCAGTTTGGGGAAACAGGCATTTTTGCATGTCATTTCAGCAGAAAATTTTAAATCAGTTCCACTGTTCAATTCTCACATCTAGGGAAAAATATCCTCTCCTAACTGGCAGAGCGCCTCACAGAAAGGAAAAATATCCTCCCCTCCACCTACTGCCATCTTTCCACACAACACAGAAGGGACAGGCACATGGACTGTAACCCTCATCTTTGTAAAAAATTCCTGTTTTCTCAGGATTCCTGGACTCTGAAACTGTTCCCTTAACTTTTATCCCCAGACCCATGATCTGCAGTGGGAATACACGAGGCCTTGTTCACAATAAGACATATATTTCACTCCATGACTTCTGGCTTTAGATCTCCCATCCCTTTCTTTCCCCTTAGTGGTTGTTCCATGCCCACATTTTAGTTATTCTTCAACAACAGGTCAAGTCATAAATGAAACCTTTTCACTATTGAGAAGCCATTTTCTAGAAAAGTTCTACAACATAAAAGCCTTACCATTCAGCCACCTAGAAAATGAGCAGTGATGGGACCTAAATAAGTCTTTGCTATCCATATAATCTATACTTTGTTATACATGACACTTTCTCTCTGTCACAAAGGAGATCTGTTTGCTTCAATTGTATTAATAAATCTGTAATAAAGGACTCGGGCAAGTTGTGAATATGCTACACTAGCTACAAATGATTGCAAACCTACATACATTCATGGCCCTGGCATTCAGTAGAGATGGGCTTTGTCACATCTCCCATATAACTGTGTAACTATTTTATTCATAAAATTTGGCTTTTCTACAGAGACAGCCTGAAGGATGCTCAAAACTGTGCAAACTAAACATATCTGAAACTTGGTAAAAAGGGCTGTAAACACAAATGGAGAATTGGTTAGGTGAACACAACTTCATTTACTGAGAACTCATTTTTGCTGAGCAGTTACTTGCAAGCCAGAACAGCAGGCTTAAAGCTAACTCTCAGATCTTTTTTTATTGCTCATACAGCACATAAAGAAATGTTCAGATACTCTGCATAAAAGCAGTACCCATTTTCCATATTCCTTCCCTCACAGAGCAATACAAAACCTACCCATACCTCAAAAGCTGTAGCCCTGAATGACCAAATGCAGCAAATAGCAAATGGTCCTAAATCAGCTTCACTAAGTCTACTCTTCAGTGACAAAAAAGCTTGCTCTCAAGTTCAGTCCCCAGTAACAACCATACAGTAGAGCCCTGTATATTTATCTAGGGAAAACATATTGCATAGTGCACATTCCTGTCTCATGCTCTTATTTAAGGAATGCAAATATAGCTGCAATCCTGCCCTAGAGACCCACTAATTTACATTTTTTCCTCATAGAATCAGTTTGACTTATCAGCATGACTCGAAGTTATCTGAAACATAAGGTGATATGGTGAACTCTTCTTCAGAATCGCTTTTAGAAACTGGCAGAACCCTTGATTTACACAGTTACTAGTATGCCAACAGCAACCAACAGTTTAGAGCAAAATTCTGGATCTAGAATGAAACTTATTTTTCCTCTATTCATCAGAGGAATGCAGTTCAGCATATGCTTTTTCCCAGGTCACAAATAGAGTATACCTGTCAAAGCAAAGCTTTTAAGAAAATGCTTTATATATGTTAGTATGACTTCAAGGATTTATTTATAAAATTTTAATGCTCATGTTGCAGTTTAAGGTCAAATCAGAATCTTCTGGATAAGAAAGATACTTTTTACATCTCTCCTCGTTTGTATGTTTACATATGAGACTTCATAGATTGACTTCAAAAAGAAGAATTAATACTGCAGTGCATTAGCCATTCTTGTGGCTTTTCCAGCCCATGATTAAAACTTTTACTTTGCTCAAACTCTGAAATCAGAGTCCCCGAGTTTTCCACTGTGCCAGAATCAATGGTACTAGATACTAGAATTCAAATACAGTGCACCATTCAGACTAAAATATAAATACTTGATTCCTAGTTAAGACCTATACTTAAGAAGCACACGATTCAAATATGAACATATTAAAGACACAAATATCTCTTTTGTACTGGCCTCACTTAAGATTTAAGAGGACGGTTAAAGAAAACATTGCCTGTAAAAGCAAGTACAACTCATTGTTTAAGATAGAGGATAAAATACAGACACAGAAAACAGCCTTAACTTGTCTTTTCTCTTCCCCTTTATTTGTACCTGCATGTGGCTGCAGCCTTTAACCTGTTCAAGCTCCATTTCTTTAGGAGATGACATTTGGATTGTGCTGGTAATTAGCCCGGGGAGGCAAAGACTAATGACCCCAATTACTGCTGGAGGCACAGCTGGAGAGTCTTAAAAGCTAAAGTTTATCAGAGTGTGTGGGGGGGTGTAGAGGGTGTTAAAATACAAACAGAACAGCTTTTCTTGAGCTAAGACATATAAATAGGGTTACAGCGTTCTTGCTATGTATTGTAAATTGATGTTCTTATTTGGGAAAAAGTGTGGTTTTGCATCCAAAACAAAGGGGGTTTTTAAGCAATCCAAATGTTCAAGATAGGCTGGTGACAAGGAGAATTTTTGAGAAACTTAACCACCATATTAAAAATGGCCATATACATTCAAAAAGCACTTTTTACTTTTGTAACTGTGTTGCCCTGTAATAGAGTATTGCTACTAGTAGTAACAGATCACATTCTTGTGCTGAGTTTGCAAGGCCTCGGCACTGCTACATCAGAGCTTTCCTTCACCTCCCCAAAGCTTTGTTTTACTTGGTTGAGCTGTGACAGCAGTCTCTCCAGCTGACTTGATTTCTAGCCTGTTTTACTCATGTTTGTTGTATGGTTGTACGGTACAAACCTAGTTTTATGTAGATAGCAGCAACAAGCAGTTATTGTCGGCAGAATGAGATATTTCTAATTCTCATACAATGCTGTAGTGCAGAGAAGTGCAACCCTGGTATGAGAGCAGAGGCCCTGAGAAGTGGGGACACAGGAGGCAGCATAGGTGAACACTGGCATGGAATAGTGAGAGATGGGTCCAGAGTTTGGTATGGGAGATCCCACAGCTGTGCAGACCTCTCTATAATTGTTAAAATACAAAACCAAACCAAACAAACAAAAAAGACGACCTGGAGCTAGACAGAACTGTTCTTTGGGGTAGCGAAGAGAACAAAAAAATTATCATTCAATACAAACGAAGAGTACCATACATAGTAAATCTGGGTATAACTTGGAGCTGCTGAGCAATGAAAAAAAAGAACAATATGAAAGTGTTAGCAAACATACAAACAGTCAATCCCAAGTGGATCATAGGGGAGGAAACCAGTAACATGAATATCATATTCCTCCTGGGAAAGGGCCCCAGATACCAGTGATCTGCTGTAACACTTCTCTACACACCAAAGACTAGACTGAAGGCACTGAGCTTTTGACCCAACGGAATAGAGCAGGGGTGAGTATCACCCCAGGAAAAGGAGCAGAAGTGTATGTTGCAATTTTAATAGTATTATTACTATTATTGTGATCATTTTCTGTATCAGTATTCTATTTACCAGCATTGTTTTTCTGTACAATGAGATCAGGCTAACGATGGTGCTTGAATTAGACTACTACTATTTCCATTATACGTGCGCTAAGTTCTTAGCTTTACAGATAGATAGACAGATAAATATAAATATATGTATATGCCTTTTTTAAAAAAATATTTATTTATTTAAATGCTTCCACTGAATTCTTTACTGAGAGTTCTTTGCTTCATGACACACCTCATGATAGTCCAAATCAGCCACTTTTTAGCAACATTACATCTCTATTACCACTGAACTGCTGGACATCTTAGATGCCTCTCTGACCATCCAAAATGGATGTCTTGCCCTTCTGACCTCCTGCAAGTAGATCCAGGAACACAGAGTGGAAGGGCTGTCTAGTAGGATGTACAGCAGCTATTCAAGGCTGGCACTTTCTGCCTCTTGTAACTTCATACTTAGAAATATCAGAAGAGTTATAACAAAAGTATTAGAAGAAATCATTCACAAAACTCTTGACTAAAGAGCAAGACAGTATTCCATTTCCTCTGAAAATATATCTATTTTCAAAGGAAAACAAGCAATTTGCTTGTCATATAATCTAGGTATAATGTTATGTGAGCTTGTATGGGACTACAGTCTAAAATATATGCTTAGTTCTACATCACATTATCTGCTCCTAGTCTTCTAAGCACATAGGAACTTTCTTCCCCAGAATTCAGTCCAGCTGTATGTTTTGCTGCTGTTTCTGCAGAACTTCTGAATACCCCATGTGGAGCAAACAGGTGCCATCTCTGCCCAGTCCAGAGCGTGATGAGCACATGATCTCCTCAGGCCCACCGCACACACAAAATTTCTGCTGCACAAGAGATGTTCTCATTTTGCTCAGAAGAAAGATCACTCAGCTACAAGGTTCAGTTGGGTAGCATGTAACTCCATTTCAAACCTCTGTTGGGAAAGCTGCATTTGGGAGATGGACTCTTTCATGGTCCCCAGGCTACCGCAGGGAGCCGATGTAGAGGACTGCACCATCTTCCTAGATGTATTTTTTATTTTGCTGCCAGAAGTATAGTATTCCTTTGAAGCACTATGTTAGTTCCATTCTCTATAATGAGACCCTTCATCTGTGAGAAGTGTGCATCGATCGTGCACAAGTATAAGCAATATTAGGGGCTTTGTATTTCAGAGATAAGAGAACTTGGAGACATACCCCTTTACACTTGGTGAAATGGTAATAATCCATTTCAAGACCCAGAAAGAAAAATACAAATAGACAGCTACCTTTTTATTTTCCTTTCGGAGACAGAATTTCTTTAAGTATTAATATACTTTTTGGCTCACTGAACTTGAAGTATTTTCTGGGAATAAATGGACCCCATGCACGTTTAGTTTTGTAGTTACATGGACAATCAGTCTCATCAATTCTGCTGATCATGACCACACAGAGATGATCAAAGCTATCAACAAATTAAAAACACACTATCCAGCCTAGTCCCAACTCTGAATTAACGTCTCCAGGAACAAAGGCATTGCAAGTAAGGAAAACAGCTGAGCAAAATATTATGCACATGCAATATCAACACAAGAAGAGAAAAGAATTGTCATACTGAATTTAGTTTTTGCCTCTGCATTGAATTGGATTAGATCGAATTCACAGTCATCTAAGGGTAAAATGTTAGCAGATATACACACTTAGGAATCTACATATGCTGAAGTAAAGAAGTTAGCTAATGCGTTCCTAGGAGTACATGTTCTTCCTAATCTCTCCAATTTCTCCTGCGACACAGTCCCTTGGCCAGTACTGTAAAAGCTTCCTTGTTTCACGCAGTTGAACCGCTCATTAGTGCAGTGGTTGATAGCATTGCATAAGGCAGCACACATACTGTGTTGGAGCGGATGATAAGAAAGAAAATGAAAGTAGTAATTTTCTTTTGCTCAGGCTTTTTCTCCACTTTGATGTGATTTGTTAGAATGCACTTAGTGATTTAATAGCGCTCTTTTTTCCCCAGTCAAGTTCCAGCAGTACTTTAACAGTGCCCCAGGGTGCCTGTCACTCTCTGACATCTGTTACAGTTGAAGGCCATCAGCTGAGCTTGCATGTCAAAAACAAATTCTCAGTGGGTTCTGCAATTTCTCTGTGCTGTTGCTGTGCAGCAACGTGGTATCTATTGATCATTGACTGGAACTGTGGTAGGTCAACAATTACTGCTGATGGGAGTTCTCCTGCGCCTCAGTGTAGCAGCACGCATTTATGTTGCTCTAAAGGAGCAGGTGGAGGGGAGGGTACTTGGATATATGAAACAAGGAAAGGCTCTGCCCCTGAAAAGCACTTTTATAAACAAACTTTAAAGCACTTAAATGTATAAAAATAAAACCATATTATCTAATACAGAGTATCCATCTGACAGAGGAAAAAATAAAAAGGCCAGGAAAATTGAAACTTAGACAAGACTAAATTAAATATCTACATCAAAAAGTCAGAGATTATAATGAATTATTCCTAAACTCTTTCAGTACTCCCTCCTACATCTGATGTTTCAAATACTAACACACACACAAGGAATTCAAGTAGTACTAATGTATTCTGAGAAATACTAAAATAATTTCTGCTTAGAAGTGAAGCTATTTTAGACAGTATTTCTTCCCTTCCCTTTTACAAAATTAAAATATTTTGCAACTTCAATCAATTCAATTCCACATGATAATAAAAAATTACTGTGGTAATTGTAGGTGGGAGAATAGTAGGTGATTGCACATTTTTAAACAGAGCTACTCAGTTGTAGACACCTGGGTCCTTTTGAGAGAAAACAGAAAGCATGCAATTCAAGCCAGAAATTTGGCAATGATGTGGAATAACACACGTTGCTTTGTATCAGAGGAGGTAATACATAAATGTCAAGCCAGTCTCACTGCCCAGACCCGTGGTATTGCAGCGATTAGATTCCCCAAACAAAGATCTTGTTTCAACCTGGGTTACTAAGACAGAGTTCAAATGGCCACTGACAAGTACCTTGTGTCAATGCAGTTTGTGAAACTTCACTGTCAAGTTTGTCGAACAGTTAATCAATCTGGTTTCTATCTTTCTCTCTTTCACTCTGGAAAGAAACAGTGTTTAAAGTATATAACCACCCATGCCAAATGCACTGCTGCCAGCACCAGGACCAGGAAAGCTGTTCTGTGTGTCTACCCAGTATGGTCAGGGTCTCTGTTTCTTCCCCCCCACCAAGCACCTCCTGGCGAGGAGGTTCCTCTCCTGTCAGGTAACACAATCACCAGTGCTGGGAGCGGCTGCCTGGGGGAGGAGGTGCAGAGGGGCTAGAGTTCCCTCACCTTCCCCCCATCTCTGCATCTCTGGTCTCCCAAATACACCTGAACTCACAGAAAAAGGCAAGTCTTCTCTCTAGACAGAAAAGATATTTTGCCTCTGAAATAACCATAACACACCTTGTACTGCTACACTTGCTATATAAAGGGATACAAATAAGCCCCATCTTAATCTTGTAGACTGCTCACAAACAGAGCAGAGATCCTCAGTCTACTGCATTCATGTTTTCACCAACTCTATTCCCCATTTTGACATGAAAATGAGACTAAAGAACAAACACACACAGACTGACAGACTTTTACAAACAGAAAACTCCTTTCATCTGGAGAAAAGTCTTTGCCACTCTTACCACGACATTAAGGACGCATTTGCTTCATGGTACCTCGACAGAGAGCAGGGATCGGGGGAAACAGGAGTTAGGCACTGGTGTTTTTCCATCAACAAGCAATAAAATATTAACCAGAAACATCTGTAAATGGAAAAAATATATTGTTTTAAAACACAGCACAGTTTTGTAGTTGGAGGCTGCACTTGAAATATCAGAAATGCCTAGAAAATATCAGGACAAATAACTGATTAAATCAAATCTGAAATTTATGAAAGTGCAAACAAGAGTCATTTGAATTACTCACACCAGCATAACTTAGGCAAAGGGGCTAAAGCATTTCTAACAGTGCCTCGTTCCACTAATTACAATGACACTATGTGGAATTAAACCACGGCAACAGTCTTGTTGCTTTCAAACAACAAACATGATTTGAAACTTGTAATAAGAAAGGAAGTAAGAGGCAGAATTACAAATGAAGTAGAATGAAAAGGTTTGTGGATTCAGTCATACCCAAACTGATTGTTGGTAATAACTATAATATTTAAGCTGCTTTCTTTTGGAACAATAACAACATGGTGCGCCCTCTGCATTGCTTAAAACTTTGGAAGCCTAGAAAGTGCAGTAGGGACATAAACTTTCTTCTCTTAGATATGTATCTAATTGTTTAATATTCAGCAATTCTAAACCATCACTGAATACATAAATCTATCTTTTCTCTGTCTCTAAAAAAGCTGTTTTCCCTTCCTGTGTTTAATAGGACACAGCAATGTGAAAGTCACTTGGGACACTGTTCTAGTGCTGATACACCAGCGGCATCATTCACAGCAAGTACAATTATATGAGCATAAACCAAGTCAAATGCAGACACCCGTGGTTTATTCAATCAACTGATAAATGGTTCAGACTGCATTTTTCTTCCTTTGCTCTAGTCATTTCTGAAATGTTTGTCATGTGCAACGACAAACACTATTGTTGTGGCCTCTGATATAAGCTCCTCATGCCTTTCTGCTTCTAGACTCCAGTACTTCTAATTCATGTCTCCAGTATACAAATGCTTCAGTTTAGCCTAACCCAGTTTTCTTACCAAAATTTAATCACTTTCTTTGTTGAGCCTTAACTCTGGATATTACAGGAATCTACCAAGGTAGGTTAATCTTCCAGTACCATAAGATTATGTCTCAACAACTTCAGCTCACTCTCAAAATCTTCTGTTTTCTATCTCCTCCTGAAGCTCTTTATAAATCACACTTTTATGTGTTTTGGGGTGTGTGGTGAGGGGACTGTGTTTGGGTTTGTGGTGGTGTTGTTTTTTAAATCTTATTCACTTTATTCAAATCTCTCTTGCCAAGTTAAATAAAATTAAAGCAATAAAATAAACCTGGAAACCTTTTTGTTATTGTTGTTCTTAACACCTCACTCTTTCATTCAGGCTGTTTCTTCTTTTTGTTCCTTTCTGGCATCCAGCAGCATGATGCATGCTGGTTCACTCACAGTTTCAGATCTATCCAGTGAGAATCTGCAACAATGAAAGAAAGGCTCCAAATTCTTCTTCCTTTGACATTACTACATAAAAACCTGTGCAATGTGATCAGCAGCATAGAATTTAATAATGTAGTTAAATCATATTTTTTAGCCTTGAATTGGAAGCGTCTTTTAGTGGTATAAACCAAGTCAAGTCACTTCATTAAGGATTTCAAAATATCTAAATGTTTTGTAGTTTCATATTCTCACACGATAATACTCTGAAAGAATATTTATTGTATTTAGGTATCATTTCTAGACTATTATTTTTTTTCTTTGCCCATCTTTTGATTGATTAAGAGAATTGACAGGTTTTATAAGAGTAAGCCATTTGAGTGGTGCAAAACCCACTAAATTTTTCACACTGACAGTAACAGCTAAGCAGAGACAGAAAAAGAACAAGCTTAGTAAATGTTAAATTGCTCTATGAAAATCAGTTCTGTATGGACACTGAGCTAAATTTCTCATTTAGCACCCTAATGAGAAAAAAAAGAATTTGAAAAATAAAATTATTATCAGTCAGGTAATCTGCTTAATATGCATTCTTAGGTCTCTACAACATTGCAGAGAACTACCATACGGGCTAATGCTGCTAATCCTACTTGAGACCACAAACATAATGAGACAATTTAAGCAAGCCAGGGGATAAGCTATGCTCTTCTGTGTGATGTTGAAGTTCATGAATAAAAAGGAACAAGAATTACCATTAGCAGCCTTTCTAAAAGTAGCAGAAATACTCCTAAGAAAGGAAAAACAACTGAAATTACACAAAGTGCATACTATAAAGTATATCAAAATATGTCTGGAGAGAAGCAAAAAATTTTAAAATGGATAAATGCAGCACACCTTGCTCTTTTGCAGTTTAAATTGCAATGTAGCTCCATATCAGTCAAATCATTTAAAATAAAAAAGAATAATGGACTCCACTTCCATATCACTGGTTTATCACTGGTTACATGCAAAGCAAATTTTGCCAAAGTAATCCAATTATTCTTCCTACTATTTAATTTGATAGCATGCTGCCTCCAATTAATTATCAGAAAAGATGGACAGATGTAGTTCCATAGGAATTATGCTGGTACCAGCAGCTAACATTCAAATATCATGTAGGAACCAGAAACTGGAACACTTCATTCCTGGATACTGTTACTTGTTGACATAAAGCTTTTGCTCAGAGGTACTCAGGCTCCAGCAGTTCCTCTGATTACTCTTATTCTGGTGATTTATCTTCTCCAGATACCTGGCAGAGGTCTTGTGCCAGAGGTGAGCACCTACACCTCAGCTACTCCAATTCCTAGACTGACATTTAGGGCAAACAGTCAAAAAGGGGCTCTGCTGGCCCATCAGCAGGTGAGCCTGAGGTATAGAGATGTCCACTTTGGTCATTTCAAGCTGCCATAGCACAATCAATCAGGTGTTGTCTCAGAAACCTGGACCTTTGCTGGCCAAATGTCTGGAGATAGTGTCCACTGTGATGGCACACACAGCACTTTTCTGGACCTTACGTTTTAGTGAAGTGTGACATGTTAATCATGGCTGCTGTCAACAGACTAAATAAAAAGGTGAAGATGTAAGAGTTGCTCAGAGGTTATTAATATTTTATTTTTAAACAGAATTTTCATTAATGGGACTATATTTTACATAGAACAAGTAAGTTATCAAACATTTTTATTTGGGATCCAGCGTGACTTCCACTAGTCTCTGGCAGTTTCAATTTGACTGAACAGAACAGACCTGCATCCTATAAATGGCTATTTTCTTTCTTTACCTTTTAATTTTTTTTCCATTTGGGAGAACAGGCAGTAATTTTTAAACACCATTAGGAGACTGTATCTCTTGCATAGTGTTATGCAAGAAAGCTGATTTACCAAACTAGCTCCTAAGTCAGAGTCCTATCATTTTTTTTTTAAATTTCAAGTTTTAAAAAACTCCTTTCCCCTCCACTAAACTATTTTTTTAAAAATGGATGTCAAATGGGAAAATTTCTTGTATCATAGAAGCCAAATGTTCTGTCACAGCTCTGAAATGTATCTCTTGTCAAAAGTGCAAGAGATATTTGTTGCTAGGGGTGTGTTATGTACCAGGACTTTCTAAATAATCTAAGAAAACAGTCCATGCTGAAGCCTTGCAAATCTACTTTTTAATTCCTTGTCCATATTCATCCATTCAGCCCAGTAATTCACCTTCTCCCTGATGGGCTGCTATTAACAATTAAGACAATTCTTGCAGCAGGGATACTTTCATGCAGACCCACAGCCTTCAACTTTTTTCTTTTCGGTCCAAATGACTAATAATTTTTTCTCTCTTTTTTTTTTTTAAAGGTCCAACAATTTCTTTCTGAAACTTAGTGTTTCTAGTCATAATGAAATAAAATCTTTTAGCCTTGCTTATGAACATGTAATTTTTCCATGAAGAAAAATTGAACCT
Organism: Athene cunicularia; assembly: GCF_003259725.1. Taxonomy (NCBI): domain Eukaryota; kingdom Metazoa; phylum Chordata; class Aves; order Strigiformes; family Strigidae; genus Athene; species Athene cunicularia. The sequence goes on from NW_020799095.1 coordinate 110,563,685, forward strand.
TCAGTTTTTATAGGCTCCTATCTTTAGATATTCTCCACCATTAATCCAAACATACAAATTATAATCTACACTCATGGCTACTGAAATTACAGACTTCAGTCCAAGAAATCTTCAAGTAAAATTCTCTACAGTAAACTGAAGTGTCTATCTTATTTTGCTTCCACACTCTTTCCCTACAAAAATGATGGCTGAGCCTGTTTTAAGAACATGAACCTGCAAAGACTGATAGAATAACTTTAGTTGCAGATGGAGAGATGTGGTCCCCCATGTTGCGTGTGTACTCAAAGCAGTCATTTGCTCTTTTGTACATTTTAGGAGTCTGACATCATATTTACTGTCCCAAAATCTGCATCAGACTCTAAAAAGATCATCAGAAACATCATAAGCACTAACTAAAAAGAAAGAACAACAAAAGCATGTTGCACTGGGCCCTGCTGAAAACCAATGGATGCATAGTGGAGTCAGTAATTAAAGATTCCCCACTGCAAGTGAAATAAAGCAGTGTATTTTTCTCACGTTTTTGAAAGCACACCCTTCTAATAGTTTTATAGTCCTCTCTTTTTTAATTATAGACATTGAACTTATTAACACTATTCCTTCTAAATTGTTAAAAAACCTCTACTGATACTTGCTTCATATGCTGAGAAACCTTGCCTTTAAATACAAAAAAATAAAAAGCTTATATTGTATTAAAATCCCCCAAGAATATGATCCATTCACAACTACTATTTGACTCCATCCCTTTATGATGAGATAATTCTCACAATAACTTCTTTGGTCCTTTGTTGAGCCTCAGAGGAAGGTTTGCCCTGTGGGCCCACCAGTAACCACCCTGGCCAATGTCCCCATCAGAACCTGTGCCTTCAGCCACCCAGAAGCCCATCTGCAGCACCACCAACACCAATCTTCCAACATGTTTGTAGCCGCCAAGACAGCATCAGCGCCCTCCATGGTGTCTTCAATAATTTTCAATTAAAAAATTTAAACTAAACCACTTTATCTCAGCTTTGCAGAGGAAGAGGTGGGCACATACAGTCATTCAGCATCAGCTGTAATGGGTGATGGCTACCCAGCCATCAGCTAAGGCTAGAAGGTAGCCAAGAAACATAAAATGGGAAGTCCTGTAGGATCAGACCGACAAGACAATCAGTATAGGATTTGTCTACAGATGGCCCAGTACTGTAAAAAAAAAATAATCTAATTATAGACAGGTGGGATAATCTATCTAGAAACTGAATAACAGCCTGATGCACAAAGTTTTTTCCCCCTTCTTATAACAAAAAGCAGCTCACCCACCTCAAACAGACCATACAAATTATTTTAAGAACATTTATGTCATTTATATATTCCACAAATCTGTCTTCACCTCTACCTTGTAAAAAAGTCAGCATCAGGAACAGTACTGATAAAGGAATTTATTAAATATTGAATTCATAACAACATAACATTGATACCCAGAAACTGAAAAGTTTATAGTTTTATAGATCATTACCAGCTAGCATGGTAACTGACAATTTTTGAATGATGCTCTGAAATAACATTCTTTAAGTAATTTCCAGTGAACTACATAAAAATGAAAATAAACTTCTGCCTAGTCTATACAATAAAATCTGTTCTCCATTTAATTTCGTGGAACACAAATATACATAAAAGAAAGTGAGTGCAAAAGTGCAATATATTGTTGTACAAGCATGGTTAAGTGGGAAAGTTTTGCTAAAACACTTTTTCTCCACTGAAAGCATTCTATTGCAAAGTCCTGAGATTTCTCTGCTATCCATCTATCCTTGGAGATTTTACATGAAACTTTTCTGGTTGCGTATTGAAAAAGGAAATGTGTCATTAAATTCTTTTCAAAGTGACACTGCTGAGCATGTTGGAAGTATTTTCATGAATGATAGGCTATGTGTCCCAGGCATCAGCTGTGCACAGTTCATTAGTGCTGCAACTGCAAATCAGATGACTGTTTTACAGGGCTCTTCAAAGGCAGTGATAAGCAGCCAGCTTTCACTGACTGAGGAAAAGATGATTCCCACAGCCACAAACCGGTGTTGGGTTTTGGTTTTTTTTTAGAAAACAAGTTGTCAGCCAAGGAAAAAAAAAAAAAGACTGAAAACTTTTTGCTAAGAGACATGAACACCTTTACAAGAAACTTTTCTAAACAGAGCAAAATGAAGAGTGGGAAATTGTTTGCTGGAAAAATCCTCTATTTTTCCTTGATGTTTTACTTCGTAACTTGTGGTGGTTTATGAAAATCTAACACAGGCTCAGGAGCATCCAGTATCTGGAAAGGATATAGAGTCACTTTGCTTGCAGGAAGTATACTTAAAGTTTCGTTAAATGTATTCATATATACACTTTAAATTTGACTTGTAATTACTAATTCAGGCAGCTTTTCTACAAACCTAATTATTAATGTATGCAGTGGGTTCATTGCATTACCAGTAGCTCAGTTTCCTCTAATGTTTTGCTGTATGAATAGTTTTCATGAATGAAAACATCACCAGTAGATTAAAGTCTTGCATGCACCCCAATATTTTGCAAGAATAGATGGGGAAAGACTAGAGCAGGAGTCTCTTAGGTCTTGCTTATGTAGAACCATTCTGAAGAGTATTTATCTTTACATGAAAGCACAGGATATTCCTTACCAAAAAAAACCCCAAAAAACCCAAAAAACAAAAACCAGAAAAAACATTTTTAAAAAGTATAAGGGCACGTTTTACAAAATAGGCCATTCATTCTCTGAAACCAATGTGTTTAAATGTAAACTCATGAATACTTTCAGAAACTCTTAGAATCAGAATATGGTGTTGGAAGGGAGACCAGACCTTCCATCTGCTAAATCATACTGCTAAGGACTACAGAATGATATGCAATCAGGTGCATCCAGAAGTTTTAAGCATAAATGTGACTGGTTTCTGTATGCATTTGCCAAAGCATCCTGCTTCTCCTGAGATATATCTGACAACCTCTCCCACAACCCGGAACACTGACAATATTTCTGCAGCCAGATGATACTATACATCAAAATACACATTTAATGAACAGGAGCATGCCACTTTTTGTTAGCATGCTCCATCCAAGAAATTACTGGAATTCAAACATCACTTGATCTTTCCAAAGGACCTCAAACCTGAACATCTGCCACCCCTACTATAAAATTCTTATGTCTTCTTTACTTCTTCCTTTTAATTTTGGAGAGCTAAGACAGCATAAACATTCATAAAAAACTTCAAACTGCAAAGCAAAAAACTATAAGCTGGATAGACACCATCCATACTTCCTTTGTCTCTAAAGTCAGTTCAGATAAGCTTGTGACAAGAGATTGTTCAGTTACAGGGAGACTCATAATTAGACATAATTAATACATTAAAAAAAAAAAATCATTCTTTAATGGCTAGCAGTGAGTAGCAGGTTTGACAAGACGTCAGGTGGAAAGGGACAGATGAATAATGCAGACTCTGTTCAGGAAACCAGATATCAAATCGGGTCCAAGCTCACAACATTTCTACAACTGAAGGCTTTTATAAGCATCTCGCAAAAAAAAAAAACAAACCAAACCAAACCAAAACAAACAAAAAAAAACACCCCAAAAAAACCCCCACCCACTTTTTTTTTTTGGCCATATTGAAAGGGTTCCCAGCTCAAAGAAAAACAAAACAAAAGAAATGCACACACACGCTTGATTACAGCTTTAGGCTTATCATCCAAAACATGAAAAAGAAAGCTGTATTTTGTCACCATTGCTGCTAATGAAAAATGAACTTCTTTTGATCCAATAAAATGCACAGGTTAATAGCAGAATGAGAACTGCCAAATCTCAAGCAAAATCCTATTTTGTCTGTGACAAAGCATAAATTATTATTCAGGGCAGAAAAGTATCTTTTTGACTAACCTTAGCTTTTTATGTTTTGTTTCATTTCTTCACAAGAATAGAGAAACTCTTAATTTCTACATGAGGCAAAACTGCCATAAATAGAACAAATATAGATTTAACAAATCCATGTGAGAGAAACGCATGCTACAATATACAAAAAGAATTCTAAAATAGAAAAAAAATAAATCTTTTAAACAGGTATTTAAAATTTATGTCTGAGAAAGCACTGCCTATATTCAAATGACAAACAAGTACTGCAGTAATTTATTCACATTTTTCTTTAGTTGTGGTTTATATTTTATATACATACCCATACAATTCACTAGAGAATTGCATGATGTATTGCAACAATGCACAGCACTCAGCTGAAACAGTTGAGACAATGTTAATTTCTTTGTTAGTAAGCAGTCAGTTTGCATCTAAGAAGCCTATATTTATTATCAGGAGTTTTTAAATCTCCCAATGTTCTGATCCATTTCAAAAAGCAGGAAAATTTATATTTTCCACCCTTTAAGTTGATAAGGGAATTCATACTCTTTGAGGGACTTTAATGGTATGTCACATGCATGTATAACCAGGTTAATGTTGAAGATACAGGATAAGATTTCAAGCAGATATAGTTCTGCATTTAGCTTAAGTTTATTTGTGTTATGCTTAAACAGCCCTAGTTTTGTACGCTTTGACAGAATAAGGTTATAGCTTAAATTAATAAATAAAGTAAACAGGGCCAATTAAATGCATACAAACCTTTCCCTAGTGTGCTTGTGGGTGCATTTTCAGTGCTGGGTAATTTTTTTCTTATGGTAAGTAAGCAGATCTGCTCCAGAGCAGAGCTTTTATCACTTGTATCTTTTTTCAGGTCACATGCCTGAAAAATGGTACACTGTGGGATTTCAAGGCATTGCTTATAATACATTGCAAACCTCTGTTACCATTAAATTCATTTAAATACTATAAAATAAATCTCTCCGCTCCCAGAGGTTTTCATTTTCTATGAACATTCCACCTTCTATGGGACACGCAGTCTTAATTCTCTTTTAAGATCCCATATTAGTGCTATGCAAAACACTGATTAATTATACAGCACCAACAATAAAGAAAACTACCAAGATAAAACCATGCTGCTTCTTGTGGAAGGTATGCAACAGTGATAATTATTATGGTAGATGGTAGATTCCTCACATGCAGCAGCCTGGAGGGGACTGGTGCCCTTCCAAATGACATAACTTTTGACAAAAAAAGCCTCATAGGCTTTTTTGCATTACCCATGACACAAAAGAAATTGCACTTGGACACTGATGGTCCTAAACAACATTTTGGCACATAACATCTTCTCCAGATAAAACTCATCCATTGAGGAAAAGGGAGGTTTCAGTGATTTTCTCTACAGATTTCTCACTTGCTCTCTTCTATACTGCATATATAGTGTCTTCCCAGTGCTATTCCACCCCCTCTACTACACGTTTCCACACTTCTTTCAGCTGTGGGCATCATTTCACCAGGTCCCTGGTGCTGACCAGACAAGCTGCACTGCTCTGGAAACCAGCAGCTTTTACGTAGGAGCTCGCTGCCTTCCACAGAAGAGGCTCCTGCGTGGAGGAGTGACAGGCAGGACCCAACCTTAAACTAGTGCATGGACTGTGCAATGAGCTTGACAAGTGGGCCCTTCATAAATGATGAGTGACTGAAACAGTACTAACACCATCAATGTTTTTGATAATCTTGTAATTCAACAATTCATTCCAATATAATCCACAGATTACTTAACGTCTTAACTAAGGCCTCCAGAATTCAGCTGTAGGTAGTTGCTGTAGCTGTAAATTGCTCTTTATTTCTTTAGGAGAAATAAGTAAGTGAGCTAGGGTAAGTTTTTCATTGATCTGAGCTTCAGAAAACAGAATTTGAAGGAACAACACACAGTGTTGTGACAATAAAATTTACTGCTTAACAGCTTCAGGTAATATACTGTATTTGAGAAGATTCAATTCAATTGTGATCAAGTCCAACCCTAAATTCTTTCATTTCCCTCTAATTTCCAGCCATCCATTGTTCACCCATTTAATAAACTGCCACTTGCTTCCCAGGCTCCAAAAAAAGCATCAGGCAGATCCCTATCCAGGTTACAAAGAAAAAAACCCAATGATTACAAAGTTCTCAACATTGCAACTCTTTCCTGAAGGTGAACTAGCACAATTTGACTCAGATCATCCCATCTACACACATGGAATTGGGGAAACAGGGCATGTTTGTCCACAGCAGTATTAATAGTTAGAATCAAACTAACTTTGATTTTAAACAGCTCACAAGGAAGTGACAGGCTCAAAACCTTAAACACTTAGAAGCACATACTCTGAAATAATAGGCATTTGATAATGCCATGCTGCTCTAATCATTATCCAGTGTTCCTTTTTCATATTACACTCCCACAAAAAAAGGCATTTCCAAGCATCCCCTTCTGATGTACAAACATAAGGAGAGCAAAAACTACATGTGGGAACCTTAACTAAATGACAGTAGAAGTAATCAAGCTGAAAAACATCTGCCATTACTGGCTACGCAGTGTAGTTCACTCTAAAAACTACCGTGTGGGAGTCTTAATTTTGTGAGCAGAGAAAAAAGGTATCCTGGCTTAACAAAGGAGAACCAGCAAAGCCCAAACCTTCAAATGCACATCAGCCAGCCTCCTCCACCAGCCATCGCACCGTGTGGCCTCAATCCCGCCACCCAGTAAGTATCCACATGTATGAAAATATTTCTTACTATTTATATCACCACAGTATCCAGCAGTTGGTTTTTTTTCCGCCAGGGCACCTGAGCTCCAAGTGATGCAGCCACATGGTGTGGGAAATAAGCACTTCTCAGTTAAGCAATTTTCTGTCCTGCTGCTGCTGTCTTTTATTCTTCTCAGAGGTCCTGACAGCACTACGCTCTTTGGAGATGCTGCACTTTCACTATTGATATTTCCAGAAATTCAAGTATTTTGAGGTTCTGCTCACGCACTGGGACAGTTTCCCCTTCCCACTGCCCCCGACCCCATCTCTCTTTGCCACTCAAATTCTTCTAGCCCAGGCAATCACCTGTGGTCTGACTCTTCCCCAGAGCAATCCTGAAACCTGACAGAGCAAGGTTGTTACCCTGTAGCCACAGGTAATGTCTGAGGAAGGTGCCTGCATGCCAGCAGGTGCAGAAGAGGAGGCAAAGGAGGAGCTTCTCACCTGAAAATACTGAAAGACATGCCTACAGGGAAAGGGGGGGCAAATGTTGCTGATGCCAAACTGTATTGCAAGAGGAGAGATGCCAAAAGCAGTCTGTTTCCAAAATTCCAGTGACCAACAAGAAGCTATCTAGATGCAGAACATAAAAGCTACATCACATTCTCTGTAGCCTGGACAGGCAAACCCCCTCTCTTTTGTTCTTCCATGTTCTCTCACGGCTCTTTCCCCACTCCTGCCTATTGAGAAGAAACTAGGAAAGCGGCTTGCTGACTTGGTTTGTCCTGCACCAGGATCTAGGCCCAACTGCATAAGGTCTTGTTTTCATAATTAAGTGCTTCTTATAGCAAAGCAGTCCTCCTGTAAAAGCATTTCCAAAACTGGTTCAGTGACACAAAGCATGTTTTCCCAATGGGCAAACTGAGGCATGGGCTAATGACATGTATGGTTACCAACAGACCATGGAAGGAGCTTCCAATTCCCTCTATTACTAAGAAAGGCTGCTTTCTCAGATCTGCTGGCAGAATTCAAAATTTGTGGCTAGATCCACTAAACAGCTTAGATCTACTGTTTTAGTATTACCATTGCATATTATTCCCTAACTTTTGGTCACATTGATAAGTGCTCCTATTGCCAGGCAATGTTTTAAAGTTATAAGAAGAAAATTTTGGAGACAGGCTCTTTGTTGTCAGCTTTGCATTTTGATGGAAACAGACTGGTATCTTCAGAGGAAATTAACATCATTCCCTTGGACCACAGTGTAGAGCATCTACATTTACTCAGTCTCCTGTTGGGCCCCATACCAAAGAGATATTCTACAGCAGCCCTCTCCCTGCCTCCAGTCAGCCCCTTGTTTAACTGCAGATTTAAAAGGTATATGTGGTATTCTGCATCAAGTGCTCTCCCTCCTTGTGTCTGTGAGGCCCCAAAATCAAGGCTGGGGTCAGGTGACAGGGGAACCGCAAAAGACTAGAGAGAATATTCAGTTAAAAGGAAATGCTGAAGAAAAGGTGGGACTAGAAGGTGAGTCTGAAATTTTACAGGTTTAGGTACAGGAAATTTGATTGCGTCCTACCATTTATCTTCATTGAGACTGAAAGGGCTGAGATGCCTGTGCTCTTCCTTTCTCATGAAAAAAAAAAAAAAAGTGAAAATGCAAAGCTTTTTCTTTCCTCGGTAGTTGAATTACTACAGGAATGGTTTTCTAATATTTTCTCTGCTCCCTTAAGGAAACATGCTGTGCTGGAGATAGACGGGGTGGCCATGGTGAGCCCTGGATGGGGAAGGGCTAGCCAGACCCTGCAGGGAGCAGAAACCTAAATTAGCAACCTTTGGCTGCCAGTGAGTTCATCCCACTCCCTTTCTGGGGGTAGCCACAGACCGTTTGTTTCCCCCTCGACAATCTCTGCATATCTATCTTTCACCTGTTTACATTCAGAACAGTCTCCATTTTTGTGGTTCTGCCCCTACCTTGTTCCCACCACATTCCCCTCCTCTACCCTCCATCATCCCTGCTAGGAACTACATTTAGAGATGTCTCAGCTAAACCCTTGTCTCTCCATTACTCATTCTCCCATTTTTGGATAGAAAACCTGCTTGGCTTTTTCTGGATTTGTTTCTTGTGAGGGTGCTTAAAATAAAATATTTAAACACACATTGGATTACAGTTGAAATTCAAGTCCCTTCTCCCCCAGTGAGGAACCTACCCACCAAAAAAGTTTTTAGTTGTCTCTGACTTAATGCTTCCTGAATTATTCCATTAAAATGAAAATAATTTCAGTTGAAGAGACTCAGAAAAATTGTATTTTCATCTTCCACACGGAATAATCTACAGTTCAAAATTTAGCACATTCAAAAGACAAAGGATTTTCAAACACTCTGATCTAGCACATAAATGCAAGGGCATATCACATACATTCAGTGGGCTATTGTTTCATGTTTTTTCGAGGTCTTACATTTTAGATTGGATGCTGAAAGCAATAGAGTTGGAGAAATGAAATTTGCAGAACTGCAGGGTTTCAATCCGAACAAGACCAACCCACTTAAGATATAAGGACTTGTGATAGTGAAATGTTTCAAGTATCTGAATAAACTTTCTTGCTGTCCTCCATTATTTGGATAAATCTGGGATAATTAATTGGTATCTCTTTTAGACAAATTAGGTCAGAAGTCGAGCAAAGCTGTGCCACAGCAGCACAACGACCGCCTACCAGAGCCAACAGGTCCCACTGGGGCTTACACACCCTCAGGAGCTTCCCATGTGGGGTACGAAAATCAGCAACTTGCTGTTCCAAACTAATATGCTATCAACACCATTCTACATCTTCTTTCATTGCTGTTCATTGGTCCCACTCCCTCTCCTACTAGTAGAATCCTAGAGCAAACCAAATCCATCCTTTGTGCCTGTTACAGTTCCCTCTCCCCTTCCAACTTTCCTCCTTCTCACTTTCTGCTTCATCTGCTCAGCTCATATCATAGTGAAACCATCATGAAGGCTCCAGTTCACATACTTAAGAAAAGGCCTTGCTTTACATTTGAACAAATTAGTTTAAGAAAAAATTAAACGTAAAAACAAATGTGACATGAAACTGGTTACACACTACTTGCATACTGTATTCCTTCCCTACACACTTCATCTCCTTTGTCTACTCCTCAGGGACAGAAAATATTTTTTGAATGGTGAAATCCAGTATTTATTAGAGGCAATAGTAGAACTCCTACTGACTCAAATGGAATCAGGATTTCATCTTTTTCAGTTACTCCAGAATAGACTGCCACTCTTTATCAAAATACATTAGATTGATATTTGTAACGGCTAGCACACTGATGTTACAGGTAAAATTCAAACCAGAAATTTATATTGTTTAAACAGGTAAAGTTTCTAGAATATTTATTTCTAATACATCAGAAAATAATAATGAGAAGCTTACCGTTCAGCTCTTTTTGTTAATGTTTTTATTGTCTGTTCTTAGCCATATCCCCAAGCACTAATTAGGAGATTGCTGACACAGGGTTTTAAAAATTGTCAAAGAAGCATAGTTGGCATTTTTGTCATTCTTGTGACCAAATACTTTCAACAGTCTTTTCAATCTCTCTTTTTTAAATATCGATTCTGAAATAGACAAGCAACTTAGCAGCAAAGCAAGGCTGCATCTTAAAGACAATTGACTTACTTTCTTTTTTTTTTTCTCCTCCAGAGATGATAGCTTTGTATTTGAACCTAACATAAAGCACATGCCAGCAGATACACATTTTACTCTGTGGTGCAAAGACTATGGTGGGGCTTTTTTTCCCCAGAAGGTTAAACAGATTGAGACCTGGTAACCTGCTACCTGCCTACCACACATCTGAGATAACCTTTGGGTGACAGCGTATGATTCACTGCAATTAGCATGATGACACAGGAACTAATTCAACCAGCCACAAATATTGAAGCCTAAGAGAGGAAAAGATGGCCGTCATTCACTTCCATAAATTCTCCCAAAGTGGAAGTTAGATCTCTTACCTGTCACAGGAGAACTTTCATTGAAGATCTTTGTCTTCCTGGTTTTGAGAGTGCACTTGAATCCGTATCTCTCTGTTTACAATAGCATCATTCACCTTCTTCTAGGACTGAGGCCTAATTCAGGGAGTGTTCTGAGCTTTCAGGACAAACTGAACTGGGGAGTACCTGCTCTGTGACCCTTCTTGGGACTTAGGTGAAACTAAGTTCTATTAAACCCCATGGCAGGCAGGTGGGAATTGGAGGTGGCAGTTGAAAAATATGGACATAGAAAATTTTATTTTAGGTGCCTCAAGAGACAGCCGGACACTTGAACTCTTTTGTGGACCTCCGTGTATATGATTTGCAAGTCCTTTATTTTTTTATTTTGAATTTGCATGAAAGGACCTTGCAACTCCATTATCCACTGGCATTCAATGTTTCATCTGTGATCAGTTCCCAGAGATCATGTTCTCCTCCCAGCATCTTACACAGGCACTGGCTTACAATTAGTGACCTCTGGAGTCCATGGATTAGATACAAGGTGAAATATCAGTAGTGCATAAAAAAACCCCAAGGCTCCTGTGACAGAACTAAATCTGTCTCACCGCAATTGCTACCACCACTGCAGAGAAAAGGACATTAGTGTGATGATTTTAATAGCAGCAAAAGAAGGTATGTTTACAGGAAAACTTGTATCAGAATTTATTACTTCAAGTTGGTATTACATCAGTACCACTCCCCAAAATGGTAGTTAACCGCCCCTTCTCCACAATTTAAAAAAAAAAAAGGGGGGGGGGGGCAGGGAAAAATCAAGTGGTTTTAATCCATGACATTTATATAAGATATATTCATACCCTGATGAATCAACTGGGGACATTAACAAGATCCAGAGCCTTTCCCAGGAGCAGCCACTTCCAGCCATGCTGGGAGTTCCCATCCCACCTCTGTTTGGAGACAACCCCATCTCCAGCATTTTCTGCCCACAACCACACCTGCTGCAAGCCTTAAACCTACAAAGTTTGAAGCTATTTCGGATAGGCAGGGAAGACAAATGAGTGAGCACCACAACGAGGCAAGGGTAACAGTAGGAGGGAGGGTCAGATCAGGTCAGTCACAGAG